>NC_139247.1:24749303-25316321 GCF_977018435.1 Lepisma saccharinum
TTTCTTCCAATGGGCCCCACTATACACCTGCCAAGTTTCATGGAAATCGGGGGGTCACATAGCTCAAATGCCCATTTAAATTGGTCCTCATCTTGACATTGAGGGGGTTGTGCCCCCCAAAACCGTTTTTTAGCTGAAACAAAAAAAACATGTATTTCTTCCTTTGGGCCCCACTATACACCTGCCAAGTTTCATGGAAATCGGAGGGGGACACACACGTCAAATGCCCATTTAGATTTGTCCTCATATTGACATTTGAGGGGAGTTGCACCCTAAAACAGTTTTTTAGCCGAAACAAAAAAAAATCACGTATTTCTTCCTTTGGGCCCGTTTATACACACGCCTGCCAAGTATCATGGAAATCGGAGGGGGACACAGGGATCAGATCCTGATTTTAATTTGTCCTCATCTTGACTTTTGAGAGGGTTTTGCCCCCTAAAACCGTTTTTTAGCTGAAACAAAAAAACACGAATTTCTTCCATTGGGCCCCACTATACACCTGCCAAGTTTCATGGAAATCGAAGGGACACAGGGGTCAGATCCTCACTTCAATTTGTCCTCATCTTTACATTGTGGGGTCTTTGCCCCCTGAAACCGTTTTTTAGCTGAAACAAAAAAAAAACACGTATTTCTTCCAATGGGCCTCACTATACACCTGCCAAGTTTCATGGAAATCGGGAGATGACACGTAGTTCAAATGCCCATTTAAATTAGTTCTCATATTGACATTGAGGGGGTTGTGCCCCCTAAAACCGTTTTTCAGCTGAAACAAAAAAAACACGTATTTCTTCCTTTAAGCCCCACTATACACACACCTGCCACGTATCATGGAAATCGGAGGGGGACACAGGGGTCAGATCCTCACTTCAATTTGTCCTTATCTTGACATTTGAGGGGTTTTGCCACCTAAAACCGTTTTTTTTAGCTGAAACAAAAAAAAACACGTATTTCTTCCATTGGGCCCGTTTATACACACACCTGCCACGTATCATGGAAATCGGAGTGAGACACAGGGGTCAGATCCTCACTTCAATTTGTCCTCATCTTGACATTTGATGGAGTTTTGCCCCCTAAAACCGTTTTTTCAGCTGAAACAAAAAAACACGTATTTCTTCCTTTTAGCCCGACTATACGCCTGCCAAGTTTCGTGGAAATCGGAGGGGGACACTTAGATAACCTCCCTTGTTAGTCTTACACTTTGTAATTATATAATACTGCATATATTATAATGTTTGATTTTAATTTGTAAAACTGTAACTGTAGAACAATTGTATAACTTTCGTAAAACAATTCTATCTTGTTATATGTGTTAAAGGTTTATCCTGGAATGGAATGTCTCACATTTATGTGTGTTTTCATTTCCAATACATTCGAGTGAATACATATTCGTTTCAATGGCATTTACAAAATCACCTCTGACGTTTTATGTTAAACAAGTAAGATTGTTTTTGTGCACGTGTGTGTTAGCCGATGCGTAGCAAATTATTTTAGGAGCAACACTTGAAAAAAATTCTTGTAGCACTAACTAATGAAAAATTTCTTTGTAATCGATGATCATAATACCTTTTTAGGTGTGGTAATATTATAATGGGATTGAGTTACGAAACTCTCGGATCCGAAACCGGATCTAGATCCGAAACTTTCAGACCCGGATCCGGATCCAGATCCGGATCCGAATGGATCCCGATTTTTCGGATCCGGATCCGTTTGGCCATCCCTAATTCTTATATCCACATAGAATTGTTTAAATTGTTCTTTCAATTCATGAAGCTGTGTGGTGAAACTTGATAAGGCTGATTCTTGCTTTGTTTCTATGGTCTCAACTTGAAGCTTAATATTTGAGTTAGTCTGCTGAAATCTCTCCACAAGCTCCAATTTGGAGCTCTGGTTAGAGAGACCATGTACTGATTTCCAAAAATTATGAGTGAAGTTCACTGACAATTTTGGTTCATGAGCAAAGTGGCAATAGTTTCTTGAATTTTGTGCAATTTCAACATGAATGTTATTAATTTTTTCAGATTTGAGTATTCAATTTACTGCTCCTTTTACAGATCTTAGTTCCTGAGAATTATGTAAGCTAGCTATGGTATTCTGAAGATTTGTCAGATCATCTTTCACAGCATCTAATTCAGTAACATCAGCTACAGTACTCAGAGCATCTAGAAGTTTTATTATGTCATTTTGTGTAGTTGATGTTTGTTGTAGTGTTTCTAATTATGTATGTATGTATGTGTATTGTATGTGATCTATCAAATTATGAAAATGGGATAATTCAGATTCAGTGTTCAGATTTTTCAGCTCAGTAATTTGCTGTTGGATTATACTCAGAGTTTCAGTAGTGATAGGTAATTTTGATTCCAGTATTTCCTTCACTCATTAGTCCATTTTTCATTGTTGTCAATGTATCCTCAATGTGGGCTATGGTAATTTGAATTTTACAAAATCAAGCTGGAATTTGATGTTAGAAATTTTACGAGCAATAGCATTAATTTCAGTGGAGGAATCTTAAAGAATTGAAACTGCTCACGCAAAATAAGCAATTATACTATCATAATATTATACTATCATAATCTTCTTGAGTTTTGATACTTCGGGTGAGTGTTTGTAGTTGTGTACGAATACTATTTGTTTGATTATTTAATTTGTTTTAGTTGTATATTCAGGCCAAATTAGTAAATTTTTGAAGTAGAGATTTGAGTTCAGCATCAATCTTGAGAAAATAATCCAGACACTGAGACTCGAGGCTAGCTATCTCAGATTGGAGACTAAAGTTGAGAGTTTCCTGTAATGTTCTCAGAATAGTACGTAATTTTTTGACTCTAATATGAAGCACAAGAATCTAATCACTGTGAACATTGTGTTTTGTATGACCAATAATATCATTAGGCATTTTGGTAATGGTTATTTATTATAGTATAAGTGATTTTCAACTACAAAAACTAAGTTAAAAGTTTGTCGTAACATCCCAGCAATTTTATATACAGACAATCATTTGCAGATATATCATATGTGGTGATAGTATTCATTTTATCATATTTAATACGATAGATATTACTCCCAGTAAATATCTCTATCTCACCCTTGTTCTAAGAACTTATGGTGAATTGTATTTTCCCACCAATGGAGGATATATAATAACTTAGATTGTGAAAAAAATATAAAATAGTTTACCAGTATCATCATTCTATTCTGTTAGGATACTGTTCAAGTTGATAATTAGTAGTCCATTTTGTTTAGACAAAAGATTAGTGAGATTTGGTGAGGCTATCTGAACAGGCACTTCCATAGCTTGTTCTCTAACAGAAAGAGATTAATGGTTATTTTATTGACAAATATCACATTGGTTGTTATTTATCAGGCAATAGTGACCACATGGTAATGTGTGTATCTGACATGAGAGTATCTGTCTCTTGTCATCCTCTAAATCCAAGGCAATTTTTCTTATTTTGTTTGTAGTTCATATATGATTAACACTTTTTATTCGTTTTTCCCCACTGAGTTTCAGAGACTTAGTTTTGAGACAGTTGTAATAATCATCAACGGAGAGTTTATTCTCTAGTGTAGGTTTACCTACTCTCTTGACTTTCTTAATAATATTTCTATCTGCTCTAATTACAAACATATTTGCTCGTAACGTAATGAATTCTTTAATAATATCATTATTAGCACGTATAGTAGTTATGCACCCGCGTAGAGTCCGATAAATCAATTGATTGGAAAAGATCGATCAAAGATCAATTGATGACCAAGCAGTGTGGGCAAGCAAGGGTGGGGGTTTTGAGCGTTTTGATTGGTTGTTGGGAAAAAGTGGGCGGGGCTTAATGATATGGACTTCCTGTTGTTAATGAGGAGATTGATAAGTGGGGGGGCGTTTTCGGGGCTTTGATAAGTTTGGCGGGAAGTGTTTCCTGTTGTTATTGAGGACTTGATAAGGGTTTCCGGTGTTGATGAGATAGGTGGCTATTTTTGGGGGGCGTTTCCCGTTTGAGACCGTTGATAAGTCTGAGATTCCTGGAAATGGGTGTAACGGTTTTTCTGTCTGAATAGAACATGTCCGAACATGTTTTGGGCGTAGGTTTGGATGAATTTGCAATTTCTGGGAGTCACGTGACTGTGACGTCACAAAATGGAAGTCACGTGACCAGATTATATTATTAAATTATTATTAATTTAAATATTATTATATTATTATTATGAATTGTTTTAATTTCTGTGACGCCATTTTGTTTTTGTTACGCTATTTTGGCGTGTGACGTCATATATAAATTGGAGTACGTGTTTCCGGTGTTTGAAAACAGATGGCGTTGATGTGTTGTTAATGAGTGATTGATGTGGGTTTCCGGTTGTTGATGAGATGGGTGGCTATTTTTGGGGGGCGTTTCCCGTTTGAGACCGTTGATGAGTCTGAGATTCCTGGAAATGGGTGTAACGGTTTTCTGTTTGAATAGAACATGCCCGAACATGTTTTGGGCGTAGGTTTGGATGAATCTGCAATTTCTGGGTGGTGTAACGGTTCTGTGTGAACATGCCCGAACATGTTTTGGGCGTAGCCTTGTAGTTTGAAGTTTGTTTAACGGAAATGGTGACGTAGGAGGGAAAAGGGTATAAATAGAAAGGAAAGAGGATCTTAGTATCATGTGAGGATGGATGTAAGCGGTACACGTTTGTCTGATAATGGTGTGAATTTAAACGAGATCAGCTACGAAGAGTTCTGGGAACTTGTTCGGTCTTGCGGCGATCTGGACAGCGATCGAACGGCCCTGGATCGGTTGCTGAGTTATTTCCCGTTTATGTATGTAGCGATACCTGAATCTCCCTGGTGTGGATGTCACGTGGTCAACGGATCAGGAAAAAGAATTCACCGTCGCTGCGAGACTTTGAAGGAGATAGAAGAGAGGAAAAAAAGAGGTGACGGGAGAACAGGATTTCCGAGTCACGGGTGTATCTGCGAACTACGTCGCAGGAAGGAAGAGTTGGGCGAAGCTTTGAAGAAGAGAGTGAAAGAGTGGCTTTCTTTGTTGGCAGACAGAAATTCCGTGTGGTGTTCTGGCTGTGATCGGCCATTGTTACTTAACTTAGAAGGTCATCCTTGTTTCCCTGTGGTTCCTCCCGAAGGTTTCGATTTTCGCAGACGGCTGTTCCCCGACGATCCTGAGGATATTCTGGCTGAACCTTTATCGCCGATACCAAGGACCCCGTCACCTACAGTATCAGACGAGTTTTCTTTGTTCGATATATGAGAGTGTATACTTACCATACTCGTCTGATAGCAGGCGGTCCTTTTACCACCGATTATATGTCGGTGAATGCGAGATACAAGACTTACAGAAAGTGGCCAATAGGATTACGTCAGACTGCTGAAGAATTAGTCACTGCAGGTTTTTATTATTCAGGATTCAGTGATAGGGTAATATGTTTCCATTGTGGGTACGGAGTGTGTGATTGGACATCCGAAGATTGCCCGATTCTAGAACATTACCAGGCAATACCAGCCTGTAGTTACATACAGAGTGTTGCAGCGTTACACAGTGATTCGAAAAGTTGCAAATATTGCGCCAGTGTGGAAACTACTGAAAAAACATCCGATAATCAGAGTGTGGATTCTGTGCTAATCTGTAAAATATGTTTTGAAAACTCTCGCAGTGTGGTAATTCTTCCGTGTCGACATTTTGTAGCCTGTGGTCTCTGTGCCTCTCAATTGGACAAGTGTGCGGTATGTCGGGGCAGTATTGATGATACATTGACAGTGTTCACCTGTTGAACAAAATGGATGCCTGTTTTCTGGACATGCAAGGTTTTCGAGGAGTCGAAGGAGAATTTGTGTGTAAAGAAGTAGGAATTTTAAAATTTCCTTTCGACAGTGCATTTGACTGTTTAGTGAAACCTCCATATGGTTTACACTTGTTGAGTGAAAAGTATCGCCGAGTGAATTACTGGCTCCGTACCAACAAACATGGTCTCGATTGGAATGATGGATGGCTACCGTACGAGAAATTAGAAGATCTTCTGTATTTAGTGCTTATGAATCAGCAAGTTTATGTTAAAGGTACGGAGAAAATGGAATGGGTGAAAACATTAGTGGGGAAAAAAGGTGAGGGTAAGATGACTGTATGCAATATCGAAGAACTTGAATGTCCAAAGTTAAGCAGTGTCAAAAACATTTCAGAAAGTTTAAAATGTAAAGAACATTATAAAGGTGAAAAAACCTGTGCAGTTGAAAATGTCTGGAAAATGTACACTTTTTATTGTAATAAATAAAAGAAATGTTCAAAATATACAAATGTTTTATTTATAATCGATAGTATGGATATAGAATAACACAAATGTTTTATTTACAATTGATGATATAGAAGGTTTACAATACCTGAAGGGTTATATTACAATACATAAAATAACAAAGACTGAATTACAATACATAAAAATAACAATGGTTCATTTACAATATGGAATAGATTTACAATGGATACTTTACAGCATCAGATACATAACATAAGTTATTTACAATATCAATGTGTGTCCAAGATTGTTCTGAAGATATATTTCAATCATCAGTTCGTTGTACCAAAGTACATAAAAATAGTTCAATACATCGGGTACTTCTTTTTTTTCTGAAACCATATTCTTTTTTATACAATATACAAAAGCCTCCATTTCGGGTTGTAATTTATGATAACGTTCGTTCATTAATTTTTGCAGAGGTCTGAAAAGATTACACATAAATAAATGTAGTTCAGAGGCTGTGAAAATGAAAGCATCCGGTGAATGATGTTGATACATCGAGATGCAACGTTTCCCGAAAAAATTTACACCACTAACGGTGATATTTCCAGTAACCAAATAATTGAATCGTCGACCAGTGTCGACGTAATTCAGTAAGTCAGATTTTAAAGCACACAGTTCTCTAATCTGTTTAGAATCGATGCGTACGGGTGATCTCCCCTGTTGCGAAAACTCCCACACCAAATTGAAAGGGGATTTCTTTTCGAATCCTATGGCTACGTACTTGTTTTTTACCTTGTTCAGAAAATATGTGTTTGCAAGATAGAGATCTAAACATGCATCTACGTCATGTAGTTTAGGACACTCGATTTTGTCTGTGGAAAAACCAATTTCCCTACGTCTCTTTATGAAATCACAGTCCGTAGTCACATCCATTCCCTCGTCAGCCGCCCCGTTCTTGATAGTAACGGTTTCTAATTTAATAGGTTGCACACGTTTGCGAGGTTTACGTTTGGAAACATCATCCTTATGGGTCATACGTGTAACAAGTTTGTCATGTTTCTCCATTATAGAAGCCGCAGTAGGTTCCATGGTGTGTTCACTAGAACTGTCTCGATGGCACTGAGAGAAAGATACGGCAGCACACATTTTAAATAGATTTCTTCATGACGCGAGCCTGGATCGTGTGGATAGAACAACACGTTTGTTCCCCTCTGGAACACTTGGAATGTGGTAAACATTTGAAGATCTGACGAAAACGGTGTAGGATATATCCATCTTTACTGATACCTGGTGGAAATGTCTGGATGAAATCCTTGGTTGTAACGTGATGTGCTTTGTAATAAGCATACACGCAACAGTAATGACCGCATGTTGTGGCCAATATCCCCTGTAAGGGTATGTTGTTGTAAGTCCAGACCGAGGAATGACTGTTCAGGAAAGTTACGAATTCTTGATAGAAAGGATGAAATCCGTATGAATCGAAATACTCGGCCACATTGTTTTTGTCGAAATAGAAGGCTACCCAGTGTGTACCCCGGGAGTCGGACTTGTCATTGTTTGCGATGATCAAGGCTGGGGTAGGAAACGTCCGAGGTAAAAGATCTCTCGGGTAAACACCGTAGAAAATGTTTCTGGTGGAACAATTACGAGATAGAATCTGTCTGATCTGCGACGTGTTCATGCTGCTTATGTTTTCAATAATGTATAATAATGTGTCTGTCTTTGGTCATTTCTATGCTTCCAGGGCTGTTGTCAAGTAGTTCGGGAAACAATTGTATGTTCACAGGTTTTGAAGTTGTCACTTTCGAAGAAACACTACTATGCTTAATAGTACGTGTTATCACTTTGGTAGGTTTTTCCATCACAAGCAGTATAATGTTTACATCGGAGCTGTTTCGGTAACACTGTGAGTCAGAAACACAGGCAGACATATTTATGGAAAATTCGGTCTCACTGATGGAGGATGACACTTCTATCTTTAGGTATATCTACTGCAGATTCAAATTCAGCATACAAAAGGCATGTTATATTTTCCGACAGCGGGGGAGAAAACTGCATCTCGGCTCCGATGATGACTTGTTCCTGGAGACTGGTGTGCTTGTCGTTTCCTGAAGAGTCTGGCGTTATGTCGTAAATCAGAAAAAAAAATCCGTTCTCGAACATTTTCCGTGTGATCTGGTGTCCGTAATTGGCGTGGTGAATGCCTGTACCGGAAAATAGAGTTTGATAGGCACGTGTTATCAATCCGCTGTTTCCTCCTGTGGTGATTCGTAAAGGTTCGGAAGGTACCAGTTCTCCATTTTTCACAAGATGGAAAGAAGATAGGTTAAAACTTCTAAAGTCGAACGGATTTTTCTTACTGTCTCCGATAAAGCTGGCGGTGGATACCATAGCAAAAAGAACAACATTCGGAAAAGGACCTTGAAAAGCATTATCGATCGAAATCTGCTGCGTTCCGGCGACGTAAGAATAAGCTTTGATGACGCTTCTGGTGAACGGATAATGGGCAGGAGCGTAAGTGAGTGCTCTGTCTATGGCCAAACTGGTGGTGGGAGTAGGAATGATGTGATTTATTTCGAGAACAGCCTTTAAAATTTTTATTCTGACTGTAGGTGATGTCTGGTCTCCCCAGATGTAAAAAGCGTCACGTGATCTAGCTAGATCGATGCGTACTTCAACACCGTTGAGCAGGTATTTAGACTGGTGGAAGAAATCTATGTGAAGTTTTCCCATAAGTTCGACCACGGCTGTCACTTCCGTAGGATTTCCGGTCGTCGGAACATACTGGAAAAATTTTTTTCTTGTGGTGAAACCTGTGTTGTCGGCAGTGATATCATCTTGATGTTCAGGTGTGTCGAAATACCACAGGGCATTCGTGAGATGCGTGTTTGCGGCATCGCTTCCGTAATTGATAGCTGCTTCGAAGATCGCTTTATATGCGTAATTGTTATCGGCGGTTGTTACAGCAATGCCGTTGAGAGTCACTGTACATTGGGAAAAGAGTGAATGGAGAAGATAATTCACAACCCCGCAGTTTTTTGTGAGGGCATTTTCGGTTTCGGAAGCACTCATGGGACTTCCATCCTGTTTAACCATTTGCGTTTGCAGACGGAGATAAGCAGATGAAAGATCGAGAAAATCAGTTCCTGCCCCCGGTATGACAAACTGAATTATATTCTGATTATCGATGGAAGCGATAGGTTTGTAGGTGGCTGTGTACGTTTTTTCCACATTTTGCTGAATAGGTTTTTTCCGGAAGAGGTCGAACTGCGAGATCATGCACATGTTATCCTCCATCATTATCCAAAAATATCTTTCCCTGAGACCTTCTGTTTGATTTTTCTTTTACGTGTTCTCCTAGATTTTGCGGATGTTTTCCTTCGTTTTCTGGATGCTCGTTTTTTACGGATCGTAGATGTTCTAATACGGGTGGCTGAACGTTTTAACATCAACTGAGCAATTCTTGTTGCAGGTTTTGTTCTTATACCAGAACCTACCAGAGAGTCGATTTTTTGTTGTGCTTTATTTTGAAGATTTTGACCTGCTTCACGTACCCGTTGACGAACAATAGTTTTCGGAGTTTGTTGGCTTGTTGCAATGTCGGTGATAATGTTAGCTCCTGTTTTTAAAGCTTCTCTTCCGATCGTCTTTGCACCGCTCCAGAGTAGAGGTTTCACCATTCTAAACAGTCCTGCGAAAAGTGACCCCAATCCTCTCCCTTTTTGATTTCTAGTTGAACGGTAGATGGGCCCAATTCCTCCACGGATTTGGTTACTATAATATTCGGTCTGCGAATTCATGGTGATTCATTCGCTTTTCAACAAAGACTGAGAGAAATAGCTGTCTACTGTTTTTTAAAAAGACTTTGCTTTTCTACGAAAATGTAAAACAGCGATTGTGGGTACGGACCCAGTTCTCAAAGGTAAGAAATTTCCTTTTCTATCGTACAAAGCAATTTCTACTGTTTCGAAAGAGGCTTTATCCAGAGGAACGTAATGAATCGGGTCGAATGTTTGATGGGCTACGGGTACTGTGCAAGACGTATTTGTGTCCGAACACTGTTTTCGGGTAAGACGCAAGAGACGTACCATTTCTCCCCCGACCAATTGCTGTTTCACCACATCAGAGTAAATAAATATATATGGGTTTTTATCCACAACACTATTGGACAATGCGTGCGTAGAATAAATAGATTTCAATATATCATATCGAAATTTAGCATAGTCATCAGTTTCGTCTATGGGTGTAACGGTATTTGTTGGAGCATCGTCAGGTTCAGGCTTCGGAACCCCTATCACGGATAGATGTTTGTACACGGCCTGTTTGAAGAAAAACCTGAGATGAGTTGGAACAGCTACATTAGCAGGGTCTGTTTTCAGGAAATAAATCAGATCCTCTATCATATATGTTGTTGCAGGAAAATAAAATGGTTGTTCGTTAATATAGAGTGTGTTATCCGTACAGGTAGTAGATCCAAATGTTCCCCATTGCGGTTCCGTCAAAAAATGCCAGAATTTCTCGAGAACGGATCTCCTTATTTCCAGGTCGTCTGGGAGAGATTCGATGATGGTAGAGACTAGGTCCTCAGCACTTGCATATGTCCGAACAGGAAGAGTTAACATTCCAGAATCAGTCTCCAAAACATTGTCGTATAGAGTTGAATAATGTAGTTCTGCCAATCCGACTTCCCACAATTCTGGAGACAGATCGATCCGTTTAGCAAGTTTTACGGTGAAATGGGTGAGTGTGTTGTCTGGAAAATATTTCTCCGATGCAGATGATAGGAGGTAAACGTAGAAATTATCGTCCATTCTCGCCGAACACAGAGGACTCACTGGATCGCAGTAACGTCATATTTTGATATAAATATGTTTTGGAAATTATTTTCCCGACAACTGTTTTACGGAAGATGCCTTGATCCATGAATCGAAACTAGGCGGATATCCGAGCCAACGAACCAGGTATTCCAATTTTTTTCCTTTTCCCCGGGTGTTCAAAATTTTATCAATTTTATACTCATCGTCAGGATCCGAATAAACTTTCTGCAGTTCATGTTTGTAAAATGTACCTTTTACTGGTTCTTCATTTAAGTCGTCTAATATGTATACAGGTACAGGTGTTCGCTGAACAAGGGCATGGATTTTGAAAAGTTCTCGTGACCACGTTTGTTCGTATCCTTTCTCAAAATGTCCTTTGACGACAGAAATTCGTACAATATCACCTACATTAAGATCTGAAGACGGTTGTGAAACATGTTTGTCAGGTTTGTTAAGACGTTTCCACACAATGTAAACGTTTGTTTCGTTGACATCTCGAGGGGCCATTCCTATGGAACTGTGGATTGCTGTATTGTAACCTTCGAGAAGTTGCGGTAAAATATCTACATAACGTCTTGTTTGTTTTGAGGTGAAATATTTCCACATCCGTTCTTTTAATGTTCTGTTGAAACGTTCCACTACACTTGCTTTCACAGGATAATTTGTTGCTGTCGAGAACTGTACATGTTCATTTTTTAAAAATTTCTGGAATGTAGAATTTGTAAATTCCGTTCCTTGGTCGGTCTGTAGTGTAACAGGTTTCCGTCTGTTTTCTTCGAAAATTGTTTTGAAAGCTTCGGTTACCGAATTGCTTGTTTTATTTTTTAGCGGTAATGCAAAGGCATATTTTGAAAATACGTCGATCACTGTCAGAAGATATTTGTATCCGTCGTTATGTTTTTGAATCGATGCCATGTCGTTGAGATCAGCTTCCCAAAGCATGTCTATGTTCCATACATTGTAATGATTTCGAGGAAACCTTTTTCTCGCAGGTTTGTGGAGAGTGTAGGTTTCCTGATGCATCAGCCATTTTTTCACCGTATCGCGGGATATATTTTTATCCCGTACCGCTTTCCACAGACGATCTACAGATGAGAATGAAGCATGGTGTCGGGGATCGTAATATATTTTGGTGAGAATTTTATTGTGTTTCAACTTAGAGACTCCCATGACCGATCTCTCTGTCTACGGCTTTTTCTCAGAGGAACCAGTTTGTAAGCGTCAGGTGTTCTCAGAAAAGGTGTAGTTTTCCTGGAAACACGGACGGTCACTTTCTTCTTCTTTTTCTTCTGTCGATGAGACGGTCCAGGGCTTTCCGTTCGCGACGATGAGAAGTTCAACGTTTTCGGATCCGGAAGTGTTTTTTCCTGACGTTCGTCTATCAAATGTTGTGCCGTGGATTTGTACTCATCGATGATATTCTGTAACTGATGACGTGTATTACGGGGTAATGTCTCTGCCAGATTCTGAGGAAAATACGTCGATTCTGGTGAAATAGTAGAAGAACCGTCGTTATCTTGAACAATAGGAATCTGTAATGGTTCTTTGGATTTTCGACTCAACCATAAATACTCGTCCAGTTCCTTTCTGTAAAGACGCCATTTTTGATCGTCTGATATATATTTTTCATTTTTAGAATATCATTCATCTTCTTATCTAGAACGGATAATTTTTGAGTTATAGACAATTCGGAACCACGAATACGTGCTAACTGTTCCGGTGAAAGGACGATCATTTTTTTGTAAGAAGATGTCATTTTCTCAATGAGGAATGAGAGTACCGAGAAGACCCGATAACAAGGAGCCTAGAAGTAAAGGTAGAAATCCTCCTTTCTGAACAAGAATCTTTCTGCGTTTCTCGATGTTCACTTTCGGTTTCACTAGATTGCGTATGACCGACTTGTAAGGTGTCAGACGACGTTTTGCAGACGGTTTAATTTTCACGTTTCCTTTTAAAACGTTCAGGCAGCATTCGATGATGAAACGTATCGTTTTTTTCGGAGCACTTTTCAATAATGATTTACGGATTTTGGGCGGTGAATTTTTCAACACGTGCAAGAAAGGTGAATGTTTCTTGAAAGAAGTGGAATGTCTATTCCTGTTAGAACGTGAGTTGGTACGTGTCTTCCTCGTTTTCCTCATCTCGATGTTTTAAACATTCCTGAGGAAGACATACAGTTGAGTAATTCTGGTTGAAAACGTCTGTCTGATAACGTAAAGGATCCGGTGTTGACAGTGAGAGATCGATATACAAATAACTGTAAGGTTGCGCGGTAGCATCTATATATACTTTTTCGAGTTCCTTCATGCGGTGAGGATGAAGTTGTCTTGCAAAAACAGTGAATTGGTTCATATCTCGAGGATTTTTAAAATAACAAAGTGCTTAACGTTCAACGAAATATCTCTGCAATATTTTTGTGATGGCTACCTTTTGTGAAAAGGTCGGCGACTTTTCCCTTGTGCAACCATCATAAGATCATCCAGGATTATAAGTGTAGGAGTTTTTCCGTTCCACGACTGCCAATCGACGATACCTTTATGATATTGCACATCTCGAAGACTTTGTGGAATACTGTTCTCCTGATCGTAACACCATATGATTTTCTTGACGGATCCTTCTACAAGATGAACGAAGGAATCGACCATATTTGTCACAAAAGTAGTTTTTCCGCTTCCTGATGCTCCGCAAACCATCATGGTGAAAGGATGAGAAAGTTTAGGAATCATGCTGAAGAAACGTGTTACAGATTCTGAAGAAAAATGAAGGTCTGGCAGTCTGCGAACACGTTTTATATCAGCAACGAAGGGTTCGAACTCTGGACCGTTACAGACATATTTTAGTGTGCACAGTATTCGAAAGGAAACGATAAATGTTCATGGTCGAATTGTCGTTTCAACAATACTGGCTGAAACAGCTTTTTTTCATTTGTACTGATGACTTGGAACTGTTTTGTTCTTCTGATTCTGAAAATATTTTCGACCATAACTTCAGGTTTCTCATTGCTTATCATGTCGCACATGGTATCGAAATTAATCAATTCTGATGTGGAGGTATTCAATGTAATCCCTTTCACTTTACAGATATACTGTGCTTCGGAGAACGGTTTTGTTATTTTCATGCTGTAACTTTTCGGTCCCGTTGAAACAAACTGTTCACAAACCGCATCGGTGCCGAAATCTGCCAATTCATCGGTGAGTTCTCCTAGTGCGTCACCTGTCTGGGGATGGTATTCCATTTCAGCACTATCTATGTAAATTACTGAATCTGTATCACAATAACATACCCTGTCACCCAATTTTTCTAGAAGTTCATAAAGTTTCAGACGAGCATGACATGTTGTGAAGGCAGGGATAGGAACGTTTACTTTCCTGTTCTGACTGACTGCCTCTTCAACATATTTCCAGTTCACTAAAACGGTGTCCTGATTGATGAATACGACTCCTCCGATTATGATATTTGGGTCAGTCATTTTATCGAGGAAATCCTTCGATTCCTTGATGATGGTTGTCTGGGAAAGATTGTCCCGTTGGCAGAACTTGCCCCATAAAGAATTGAGGCAGAGTTTAGCCAGAGTACGTTTCCCGGGATTGACTTCGATACTGTTTTCTTCCAACAGAATACCCTCCTTATCGAAATATTCCTGTATGTATTTCTGCTTATCCTCGTCGTTCCGACACCATGAAGGCCACCCGCTCGCTTCCTGTTTTATTTTCAAGAAGGTGTTGACAGTCTCCAGTCTTTGTGACAGGGTCGTACATCGATGTTTCATACTTCCACACTTCCGACACTGACAGCACTTTGTAGCCTAAACTGCAAGCTTTACGCACCTCGGCTATGACCCAAGTTCCTGAAAGTATACGCTGATCATCGGAATGGCTGCATGTACCTTCACATTTTAATCTAAAAGCACATTCCTTGCACAATACAAACATCAGTTTTCCGTGCATTTTTGTAGGTAAAACAGGATGTAAAAGTGTTTTCGGTGGCAGAATAGTACATTTGATGAGTCCCTCCATGTTCAAAACTTCATTTACCGGAGGAATAGAATTTCCTAGAAATATTGTAGGATGTCCGACAGGATAGGCACAGTATTTGTTCACATAAGTGTACAAACTTGTAAAATCGTTGTACTGCAATTTCTCGTTTTCCTTGATCTTGTAATAAGTCCTGACTGTTTCAACTCTTCCTCCATATAAGGCGTCTCGTGGATTCAAAGGAATGCAGCAAACAATAGGATGTGTTGATAGATATCTATTCAGTTCAGGATCTGCTTTCAATATTTTGTTGAAATCGCATTCCCACATAGTGACGACATGGTATCCTTCAGAACGTAATGCCGCAAGTTTACGACATGTTGTCTCGTATCTGAAGGCTGCAGTGTTCAACATGTCACTGTGTTTCTGACTGTTACTATCCTGATCGGTTTCATCGTCATCTTTCGGATACATATCCCTGTTAACGGATATGCAACGTTGACAACCATGCCAGTAACAACCCAGGGCCTCATACACTGTTTTCGTCTCCTCGTGATAACCGTCCACTCTGTAACGTCCTCCTATGACATATTTTTCACGAGTACGTCCGCCGTGAAGAAGTATTACATCATTCTGTTCTTCAACGTAGGTTAGCCATTTCAATGCAAACTTCGACATCTGATCTGCATGATGGTAACCTCCTTTAGGAATTATTCCTATAGTGTTAGCAGGCATAAATTTCTGTCTGTAAATTAGTGAACAGGCAGATGCTATTGTGAGGCAATCCTTGAAAATGTCTATTTTGCATATGTCTAGGAAATTCTGTCTCAGCTTCAAACATCCTTGTCTCAACAGGGTAACATCCTTGATGCAGTATTGGAGAAGTTGGTTTCTGTTGTTGAAAGGTATATTTCGCATGCATTCGACGTCATACCAAGACATGAAACGGTGTTGATCTTCAACTGTTTTCATGTATTCATAACCGTATGCAGAAGGAGGAGGCATCGGTCCAATGTAATTTCTGTTCTTGTAGGTGTTCCACAAATGCGGATAATATCCTTTCTGAACAGGCAAACCGAAAAGTATCGAAAGCCTGCAAGATTTGTCTGAACGTAGTTGAGACTGTCCACAAAATGAAGATTTTGGTATGTCATGCAGATGATTTTGGTACCATCTAAGATGACACGAGGTTTCATTTCTCTCTCCAACATTCTCCGTAATAAAAATGTACAATCGTAACCTCGTGCATTATGTGCACAGATGATTATGTCGGAAAACTTATGCTGCAATTCCAGATAGGACAGAAATGTGTCTACAGGGTCATCCCAGAATATAAACTCTCTTGTTCCACAAACAGAACACGGAACTGTTAAATCCTCTTTTTTGTAACATGCGTGACAGGCCGTCAGCACCACAATAAGATTCGGAACGTGAAGAAAAGTTTTTTCTTTCTCAAAATAAGGAATGTCAGTGTAGCATTCAAAGTCGTAAAACACAAATAGAAATTTTGAGTTTTGTTTAGGTTTCGGTATAGACATGTAACAGAAATGATTTACAGGTTTCACACAATTACATACCGTACAATATTTCATGTTGCATCTATGTACTTTCTCATATCTATTGTTCGTGAGAATAATTCTGAAACATCGGGGACACTGTTGGATTTCGCTGCAGACAGTACCGTTTCGGAACGGTGTAGAAACATGATTTGTGAAGCAGTTCTCATTTTTGAAAATTCTGTTACATGTTTGACATATTCTACGAACACCCTGTTCAGGCACACACGGTGGAGTTGAACGGCACATAGAACACAACTGTTTACACAGATGGTTATGAGCTTTCTGAAATATCAGTTCGTTACACCCGCGACATTCTTGTTTTGCCGCAAATGCTCCAACACGGTTGACTATCACATCATAATGCTGTCTGAGGTTATCGTAGAGAAGGTATATAAATTTGGAAGCGTTTTCAACAAGTCCTTCAAACAAAACATCTTTAACGTCACGAAGATTGTTGTATACAATAATCTTATATTCTGGGAGAACTTGCTGAAATTTTCTCAGTTCGGGAATTCCACTTCCGGCACACGTATTGTCTGTCAGATCTACATCTGCTTTTCGCATAATTTCGAAAACAGGTTTGAGAAGATTTCTGTTTTTTCTGTATTGAGTATAGGAAGGATCGTTATCAGCATAGGCTTTCCCTTTGACCAGCGCTTCAGCTAAACAGAGTGGTTTTTTTCTATTTGGCACACCGACGATACTTCTTTTCTGTGTACTTAACATATAATTAGGTAAACAATATGTTCGATTACCCCCACCACCTCCAACAGGTATATTGACATGGTCTGCTCGTAAAATTAAACGATCTGTAGCAGTGAAGGTTTTCGCACTTTGTAGTATTTTGTACATAATGTTCTACACCATATCACTATGCAACTGATCACATCTATGCCACCCGATGTAAATATCTTTCACAGTTGGGTCAGATATGTTAGACAAAGTTAAACCTATTTTGTCTTCATCCTTGGTGTATTTTTTAACGTAGATGAGAAGATTTTCAACACCTTCGCGAATCCAAGTGTGAGGATCGACATTTTCTGGTGGCTGTGAGAAACTGAATTCAACACGTCGTCCCTTGGAACGGAATTTAGGATATTCACGTTCTTGAATGTTATGTAATGTTATATTCCCTATCTGTTCACGAGACACTGAAGCACGTTTCCTTTTCTTACCTTTCCCATTTGATGGCTGTTCTGCTGGTGGGTCCGGTCTCCATGACGGTCCTGGCAAAGGCTCCGGGTGTGATCTGGATGCAGCGTTAGTTCCTGTGTCGGATGCCTGCGTCTCCTTGGTGACTCGGGATACAGGATCAGGTGTCAATGGGGGGCCTGGGGACTCTTCGGGAATACCTGTCCATCCTCCTCCTGCTGGTGGGTCCGGTCTCCATGACGGTTCTGGCAAAGGCTTCGGGTGTGATCTGGATGCAGCGTTTGTAGACGTTCCTGTGTCGGATGCCTGCGTCTCCTTGGTGACTCGGGATACAGGATCAGGTGTCGATGGGGGGCCTGGGGACTCTTCGGGAATATCTGTCCATCCTCCTCCTGAAAGATCGGGTGCGGATGTTGTCACTGTCCGTAGTAAGTGGTCATACTCCTCGACCAATAAGATACTTTCTCCCGCGATGATTTTGTGCGCAATGATCGCCAACACTTCCCGTAATTGTGCAGATGTTGTGTAATATCCGTCACGATATAGCACTAACAGATCGTCAGCGGATAACTGTACGTCCATGATCGTACAATGATTATTTCACGAAGACTGTCTTGTGGAGAGAACGCCGTTCTTTATATATGCAAGCATGACGCAACAGTTATCTCCGATCCTAACGGTTCTACTGACCCTATGTAATTATCCCGGAAATGGTTAACAGGCTTCACCACATGTTTTCCTCTTTGATATCACTATGTAACGGTTTTTATGTTTATCTGAAAACGCGGGATACAGGATGTAGATAAATGCTTAACGAAGGAACGTCTGAAATGTTTATCTATCGACAAAGGAAGAAGGACGTAGATAATGAAATAGCTCGGCTCCTAATTGAGCTAGACCGGAAGTGGTGACATATTCTCTTCACCACATGTTTTCCTCGTAGATATCGCTATGTAACGGTTTTCATGTTTATCTGTAAACACAGGACACAGGATGTAGATAAATTCTTAACGAAGGAACGTCTGAAATGTTTATCTATCGGTAAAGGAAGAAGGACATAGATAAGGAAATAGCTCGGGTCCTAATTGAGCTAGACCGGAAGTGATGACAAATTCGTAATCTGCACGTCGAGACATTTCATTAGAGTGGTCGGAAGGGGGTTCTACGATTGAAAATAAAGAAAGTAGGAAACCGCTGGTCCTAGAACAATGAAACCTGGTGCACCGGAAAGAGGACTTCACTCCGAGTCCAACAAGCTATCAATCATCCTCCTAGCTCAATTAGGAGCCGAGATATTCAAATTTGAAATTTTCAAAAAAAGAATAAAAAATATCTTACTCAACGTGGGTGCATAACTACTCGACTCAACGGAGGTGCATAACTACTTATATAAATGCAAAAAATTTAAACAGGCGTCCTGCCGGTCCTAATTGAGCTAGACCGGAAGTTATCACATATTCGGAATCTGCACGGCAAGCCCTTTCATCTGAATGTAACATCAAAGGTCTCCGACCGGAAATAAAATTTAAACAGTCGTCCTGCCGGTCCTAATTCAGCTAGACCGGAAGTGATTGCATATTCGGAATCTGCACGGCAAGACCTTTTGTTTGATTGTAACATCAAAAGTCTCCGACTTTAAGTAAAGAAAATAGAAAACTGGCGGAGGATGAAAGAAAGAGCATGTTTTTCTGATTATAATAGCGTTTGAATTATCCCTCTACCTCAATTAGAAGCCGAGATATTCGAATTTGAAATTTTCAAGGTCAAAGTCAGGTCAAAGGTCAAGGTCAATCCCAAGGTCAAGGTCAAAGGTTAAGGCCAAGGTCAAAGGTTAAGGTCAAGGTCGAAGGTTAAGGTCAAGTTCAAAGGTCGAGGTCAAAAAATTATATATATCATATATAGTATATATATATGTTATACTTATATAGATTCCCTGTGAAAGCTTATAGAAGTTCGGATCCCACTTTCAAGCTGTAGGTCCGATCCCGATTAGCCTTACTGTGCATTTCCCTGTGAAAGCTTATAGTAGTTCGGGTCCCACTTTAAAACCTTAGGTCCGATCCCGATTAGCCTTACTGTGCATAAAGTGGACTTATAACACCAAATCAATAACCCATTATAAAACATATATAACCGATATTATAAAATACATCTTTATTATGGGAGACACCTGCCTCAACTAATAACATCCATATTTGTAGACTTTTCCTACCGATATTACAACACTGGTTCATACCGTTACATTCGGAAACAGAAAGAAGGAACTTTATATTAGAACAGTTTATCTCAACACTTCTCGACCGGGCTGTCAGAGAGCTGTATATTTAATTAGGCCCTTATTATTTTTCTATCAGAGTCTGCCAAGCAATCAACCACATGCAGCAATTAGATATCTCGCAACTGTTGACACCAACTTGATATGATACTGCGATCCAAATTTCCCGGATATGCTGATTAGCCAGCAGTGAGTTCATCTCGCAAGTGTTGACACCAATTTGATATGATACTGTAATCAACGTTTACCGGATATACCAATTAGCCAGATTCAGCAATTAATTTACTATCTTGAAAGACGATATGATACTGGAATCTGTGTTTACGGCAGCTGCGTATGTTTCTCTACGATCATTTCACACTTGGAAATTGTTAACGAAGGATCAGAATGGAGAACGGGGATGATGTAAGTACCTTATTTTAATTTCATTTTGTCAAATAATAAGTTCATATTTATACATCGCAACATTTATTGGTGTCGATCATCAGTTTACAAAATATATACACAGAAATTCTTACACATAATGAAACTCTACAGGGGAGTAATTATATAATATCAGTGTTGCAACAAATCAATAGTGCCGATCATCAGTTTACAAAATATATACACAGAAATTCTAACACATATTGAAACTCTACAGGTGAATAATTTTATTGCAACAAATCAATAAACTTCCCATCTATCTCTTCGAATGCAACCGCAGAAAATTGAACAGTGTGTTAGTGTATTAGTACTGTTAGTTCTAGCTGTTCAATTTTCTCTTTTTCAAAAGCTCCACCATTCTCTTCTCCATTCCTTTCTCCTCGTCCCCCATTTTCTCCTCTTCTTTCTGCTGTCTGACACCTTTAAATAACTCCATCAATTCAAAGCACACTCGAAGAGATAGATGGGAAGGTACATACTGCCCACGTTTTATATTTTCGACGAAATCCCCGAATACAGCAGATTTTTCTTTTTTCCCGATTATACATGAAAACATTTTTATCAGATTGTCGATTCTTACTTCCATATCTTTGCACACTTCTTCCAGATTTTTTAACAGATCTTCCGCTAAGTTGTTTTCTTCGCAAAAGTCTACGTAACACGCAATATGTTTCTCCGCTTGCTTAGCCTGGTTCTTATTCCATAGGTTTCTTCTTTCTCCCTTCCGATTCTCGTTTTTAAGGTCAGCATACAAAAGGTCGAAATCAAAAGGTAACAATGCCATCTGAAAATAAAAAAAGAAACTGTTATTTTATGCACGCGTCACTATTATACAATTTACATCAAAACATCTTTATTTTCAGCAACAGTGGATCAATTTCATCAGATATAAAAAGTAACCAAAAGGCTTTCCCTGTACCTCACAGGAGCATCGAAAATTAATCATTTTGAACCGTTATTTACAGCCTTCTCTGGTTTACCAGACTTCACTTTTCCTCGACCAGAAACCGTAACAGGATATGCCAGACACATCGTCTCACATGGAGGACGTTCCGTATACCCATATAAAAGATTGCACGTTAGATTCTTGAACACAAACTGCTTCCTTTTTCTCAAAGGTTCACCAGCACCGTCGATACAGTTTCGTTTACGCTGTTTTTTACTTTCTCGTATGCATGATGTGCCGCATTCCTTTCTTCCCCCAATTTACGAAATTCTTCTTCACTAATCCAGCTCGGCACATCCCTATTCTCTTCCGTACTCACACCTGAACGCATCGGCGGCTCTGGTGAACATTGAGAAGTAGGTAGCGAACTATCATCAGTTACCAGTTCAGGTGGGGATGACTTTCCAATCATCCCACCGACAAATGACAGCATCCAGGATACGAAACCCATAGTACTCACCTCGGAATACAGATTTTATACCTAGCTCGTCCAGAAACAAGTGTCAGCAAGGGTGTCCAGGAACAAGTGTCAGCAAAATCGCAGATGATTACTACCTGATAGCGTACAGACTGCCGAACTGTGTAAGTGAAACACGGCAAAACTTCTTATATACCTACCTACCCCTCCTCAAATTCCCTGATATTCTCTGCGCATTCTCTCGCGCAAGGTATCCAACGCCCACGTGCCTCGTCGGTCCTCCTCTTTTCCCGGTATACTATGATTCTCCACCTCCTCCGAGAACACAACTTTTTTTATACTATTCACATGCTGCCTCTCGGAAACTTTTTTTCCTTTTTGCCCGCTCTCCATTCCACCGCCTACTAACGTATCCTGCACACAGTCATACCTTATCAACGTTCCCACGAACTTCTACACGCCCATTCCAAGAAACACCCGACATGTCCCAACACGTGTTCCACAATCTCTCCATATCGCTTCAACATCCCAACACATTTCCTTTCCAACTCCTTTATCTTCTCAACTGTCGACGCTTATCAACTTCAACAGTCATTTACGCCCCCCAACGGAAACCCATATCATCATTCCCAGAAAACCAACCGCAGTCACTTCCTCATTAACAACAGGAAACCCCAACCCATATCAACATTCCCAGAAAACCGTTACCTCATCATTAACAACAGGAAACCATCTTATCAATTCCCCAACCGCCACTTTTCCTCCTCCCCAACAACCAATCAAAACACTCCTCACAAATTAATCACAACCCATTCAATGACGTCACACCAATCAAATCCCTCCTAACAAAATAAACCCCGCCCATTTATGACGTCATCACCCAAAACCACCACCCTTGCTTGCCCACACTGCTTGGTCATCAATTGATCTTTGATCGATCTTTTCCAATCAATTGATTTATCGGACTCTACGCGGGTGCATAACTACTCGTATTTCTGTTTCTTATGGAGACAGAGAGAGAGAATTTGTTTCCCTCGATCGCATACCAACCACACATACTATGCTACCAGTGGCGACTTCGGAGTGCACACACAATAGTTACATTTCACTAACATATTGTCGGAAGACTTATTCATTTTATCCCAAGTCTTCCCAACGACATAGTACAAATATTAAACTCTGTCCGAGAACTATCTACTGAGTTATTCGGAATCTTTTGATTAATATGTGATTATCCGCCAACTTGCAATCACTCTTCGGTCACACATATATCCTCTATAATAATGTCGGTGCCCTCCATATTATAATATTCCAGACATTAATTCGTATTATACTATATATACGCCTGTCGCCATCTTGATTCTTCTAATATTCCCTATTTTGGAATTTCCGTCACCACTTAGATTAACACTACAACATAACAGTATCCTTATCGACTATCTTCTGATCTCTCTCTCTCTCGTGCACATTTCTGGAATTACTGAAAATAACAACCTAGTTTCTCTCCGAGTACCTTTGATGCAATCGCCCATACACTAATTAATATCGTAATGCTTTTGCAATTTTTACCGGTCGCCATCTTTATTTGGCTATAAAGAAATCATATTATAAGCTATTTTATATTAACGTAATATACTACCATTCGCATGTTATCCGGGATACACACCTATCCAATAACTTAGATTTCTGTTTGAAGCAGATTGACTACTCAATCACTAATCAATGTACCTCCACCAAGAATCAAACCTTGTTCCCTTAGCACAATGCATTTAACATTTCTAGATACATTAGCAAATCATCGTTAACATTTAATTTCTACACTAAGAACCTGCAAATATAATTAGTAACTGTAATTTGTAAGAGAGGAAGAAGAATCCAGTATTGTCCTTTTGCAAAACAAACACCTGAAATTCTCAGTCTGATATGCTTCTCGGAACCTGTGGGAAGAATTTCAAGAAGTAAGGGTTTTAGCGTAGGAAACAAATCGCTGATTAAGCACATTGCCACATTTGGCATCTCCGGTGGACACCTGGCCCGCATTCCTTTTGTCGTACCAGGGAAATACTTCTCTCATAGAACTAACTAACTAACTAACTCCCTGGACTTCTTAAACCCGAAGGTTCATGGCTGCAGCATCATCTTTCTCTATCTTGAGCAAGATCTATATACTCTTTTCCATCCCTACCGATTTCCCTTAGGTCCATCTCAACGTTGTCCCTCCATCTTCGTCTTGGCCTTCCTACAGGTCTCTTACAATCAGGTTTCCCAACAAGAATCCTGTATACTCCTCTTTCCTCTCCCATTCGTGCCACATGGCCTGCCCACCTAAGTCTTCTTGATTTAATCATTCTAATAATATCTGGACATGAATACAAATTATGTAGTTCTAAATTATATAACCTTCTCCACTCACCTGTCTCCTCATTCCTTTTAGGTCCAAAGATTTTCCTAAGGATCTTATTTTCAAATACTCTCAATTTATGTTCCTCTTTCAATGTAACGGACCAAGTTTCACATCCATATAATACTACAGGCAAAATTACTGTTTCGTATATTTTAACTTTTAGTTTCTTAGATATTAAACGAGAAGACAAAAGTTTATGAAGAGAGAAGTAACATGCATTTCCTGAATTAAGCCTACTTTTTATTTCCTCTTTAATATAATTTTCATTTGTTAATATTACTCCTAAGTATTTGAATTTGGAAACTGGTTCAAACGAGTTGTTATCAATAATTAGATTTTGATTATTAACTAACACTTGGTTTCGGCCTGTAAGCATGTATTTAGTTTTCTCTTTGTTAACTTCCAAACCTATCTCTTTAGCAAGTTTGAAAAATATTTTAGCATTATTCTTAATTGTATTCACATCATCCCCCAGTAAGTCTACATCATCTGCATATGCTAACAACTGAGTCACACCATTTAATTTTAGTCCTTCTTTAGTTTCTTCTACCTTCCTAACAGCATATTCTAAGGCAAAATTAAAGAGCAATGGAGATAAATTTATCTCATAGAAACAAAACATATCTCGGTTTGTTGTCTAGAGAGATTCAGATAGCTCACACTTGTTACACTTGGGTCATAGCTGACACAGATGTCCTTTGATATTTGCTGACAAATCTGCTGCGTGGATATTCCCAGAAACATCCTACTTCCACTTATTTTAACACTCGCCGCCGAACCAGGTGGTGCACAACTGCTAAACTAACGTCTTCGCTGACACAGCTGTAGGACACGAGTTCAGCATTCATCCTAGCCAGTCCCCCCACCCACTTTCTTTGATCTTCGCCACCGTCGAACGAGGTGGCGCATACATGTTACGTTTGCATCACCCACAAACGAGCGCACATTAATTCCCTTTGGTTCACAAACATGTATATTAACCCTGCCATCGCACAACAGAGCCAGATGCGATTCAACAACGAAGACATCTACCGCCTGCAAGCAACAACTACAATAAACAACCAATCAATCGATGACGTCAACAACAATTAAATAAACAATACCTGACCACTCCCTTTTATCACCGTCACTAAATCGATGAATAACTAACCACTCCCTTTCATAACAATCACTCAATCGTTGACCATATTTGGAAACCAACTCAGCCACATCAATAACAATCAATCGACGACATCGATAAAACAACAAGTGAACAATACCTGAACACGCCCTGTCATAATAAAAAATGAATAACCATATTTGGAAACATTTGTTTACTTAATAGGTACAAAAATTATAAAAAATCGATTTTTTACCCCAAAAAATTTATTGATCACTTATTGATTATTGGAAAACATTAAGGTAATCTATCGTGATTGGCTATTGATATATAGCTATTACTTAACAACTCACAGCGTTCTTAGTCTATGATAATGAGCACGAACAAATATGTAGTTCCACCCCACATTATGCTCTGCAAATGACATCTCTTTTTTGCAGATAATCTTTGATGCTTTATTTCTTGGAAAACTACAAACGAGGTTCTGACGTCTGGCATAGCAGTCAGTATAGTGTATTTGTCTGTGTGATTTGCATTGTGCTCATGTACTTTCGCAAAAGAGGAAAGCAAGTTGTTTTTTTTTCAAGGAAGGGAAACGAGGCAAGTCCCCTGAATTTGGTTGCTCCCTGCAGCACCCTCACAATATTGAACACAAAGGAGTCACTGAAATGAAGTTATATGTATATGTGTGCAACGTATAATTTCATGTTTACATTCATATTCATTTTTAAATGGCAGACACGGTTCCGGACTTGCATGTGTATGCTGTTCATTTGCGTGTGACTGGCCTCCCCGATGGCACAATGGTAGAGTCGTCGCCTTGTAAAAAATGGGTATGTGGTTCGATACCCGCAGGAGGGAAATAGTGGTTCGAATCACACTTTAAACAGTAGGTCCAGTCTTACTGTGCACAAAGTGGAATTAAAATACCAACTCAATCAATCAATCAAAATTTGTGTTTGTTTTTGCATCAGTTACACTTTATCATAATACGTCCAAACAATCGCTATTAGTCAAATTGGCAGAAAAGCGAAGTTTTGTCCGTCTACAAATTATGAAATGCAAAGTTCCTACTCGCGCTTTAGCTACAGTGAAAGAGGAAGAAGGAATCACGTGATTACGTCGAACCTGTCCTACGTGCCTTCTCAATTCGGCAGCAAGAGCGCAAAGAACCAGTGAATGAATAGAGCACATGCGTCGTTGGGCTGACAAGTGTTAACTCTTATAAAATAGAAGAGTGAAACTTCATGACGTGAGTTCGAACCCTTGTGAGATCGTTGTTTTTTTTCTCACGTTGAACAGTGACATGCGATAGGTTACGAAACTAAACTTCATTATTTCTAATTAATTTGGCGATTGCGATTAATGCATTCCGCAAGCCGTCCACTCTCAAATAATTAGCCAACCCAAATAGCACGTTAACTTGTCGCAAGCGACGATAGCTTCCTTATAGCTTGTCAAAGCAAGCTTGATATGGCAAGCTACACGCAAACTTGATGCATGTGGTACTTACTTTGGGTGGATGTATTTTTAAAAAAATATATAAATATAGAAACACACATTTAACATAATAATAGAAATACTCATTAAATATAAACAACAGTGATAAAATTAAATAAAACAAAATACAGTAGAATTAAGTGAAATGGTAATGTGACATCATAATCCTGATGTTTCCTGCACAGGCCGCTAGTTGGTAGTGCCAAATATGTAAAGAACAAACATATCGTAAGATAACATAAGAACAAAGATAATTATATATGTGATTGCAATCAGTTAAACATTTTATTTTAAAACCCTTCGAAAGATGTGTGAATATTAACGCTACAAGGAAGAGAATAAAATATTGGGCATTGAATAAAAGTTAATCTCCAATGAGAAACCTCTTTGATTCCAATCTAAATAATTTGGAGCTAGATGTGGCAATGAAAAACTGTTACAAAATCTTTTAGTTCATGTGAACTTTCCAGCCTGATCATTATGAATGTGTGCTAAGAGATTAATTAGTTTTTAGAACTGTCCAGCCTAGCTATTCCCTATTTTTGGGTGAGAATAAAAATGTTCTTAAAAACCTAACAACAAATAATTGGTGTTTGACTACTGTATAATATGACTACTGTTATGAATATGTACGATGTGCATTATAGCCATATTTGTGCTATCAATATAAATAAAAATCAGTTTAGATTTAAGATGTAAACCAGAATGTAGCTTACATCGACCATTCTGTAAGCTGACAGTTAGATATGGCAAGCTTGATACGTGCGTGCCTTAACAAGCTTGCTGCATCTTCCAATTCTGGTAACTAGATTGAAATGACTAACTTGATACAAACTACTTTGCTGGACATGGGAAGCTTGCTTCATGCTTGCAGCAAGCTGTTTGTGCTATCTGGGAAAATTCGTATGTCAAAATGTAGTGTCAAAGAAATGTGTATTTATCTATGTTGGTGGACATATACACAGAGAACTACAATAAAAATTATATTATACTCAATGGCATATTCTTCTGGCAATGCATTCTTCTTGCCTTCACAATGTGTCGAAAATCTGTCTATATGTAACACTACATTATTTGAGAGTTTAATGCACTTGTTATCACCAATCTACAGCCTTGAATAAGGATCTAATCTGGTACTGTATGTATTTGTTTCATTCGAATCACATGTCAATACAATGGTGTACGTTTTAGTTTATGTGAGTGTATCTTTGAAATTCGAAATACTGTAACAACTTTCGGTAGCCAGTTGTGCCTTTTTGGTTCTTCCTGGTTTTTTTTTGTTCCGGACAGCAAAGGATGTAAGAACAATATCATGTCGTGTAATTTTGTACACCAGGGGCGACTTCTACGTGTCCAGCGATAGGAAGAACATCCCAAGATGTCGACCGAGTGCGAGTTCGTTTCACAACATGTAGGAAGACTGCTCTCTCCTTTATTTTGCCTCCAACCCTCAAGTGGACAAGCTGAAGGAAGCCGGGAGAAAGTCAACCGTCCAGTATTTTCCAAACCTAATGAACCTCGGGAAGGTTAATTTTTGAAGATTTGAGTTTTTCTTAACCCTTAAACACATAGCGGTACCATTTGGTAACGCTCAACATTCGCACACTTTCGTGCTAGAGGCTTGCCTATATTGAGTGTGTAGGCAAACCTAGTGCCAGAAGTCACTCTAGGAAGCATAAAGCGTGTGTTTGATACAATTTGTTTCGGTCCAGGTAATTGCATTGTTGCGAGATGATGTATTTGTTTTGACCTTCGATTTTTTTATTCAATATGTCATACTCTGGAAAATAAAAACAGTGTTTTTATCTGATTGTCTTTCATTATGTAGTTCTGAATGTTTTCAGCATTTAGGAAACACATGTAATTAAACACTTATGAAGTTTTCTGTTCAAGAATTTGCATAATAATTTTTGCTCATAATGGTGGTGGCGTTACCATATGGTAACGCTATGCAGATACAGTAGCTACAGGCCTTTCAACAATTACTTTATTTATTATTTTATTATTGCATGTAAAACAAGAAATTTAAGTTGTAACAGCTTTTCTTGTCTTTTGCATGGTTTATTTATTTCTATTGCTTATAATTTATATGTTATATTAATAATAATATAAATAATAATAATAAATATAATAAAATAATAGTCATAATAGATGATCATTTCATGGAACATCTTGTGCCTGTTCAGTAGCTCAGCCTTGTTGAGTCTGTGATCTCGTATTATGGAAAACATTCTTGCAAGCTATTTATTACAGCTAAACCTATAAGATTTCGTTACAAAGCATGCCTGGTGCTTGAAAACCTTCCCGTGGATACCTCTTTCGTTTTGATATATATCAACACAAGAGTATAAGAAGATTCCACTGACATTGAAAACTAATTTTGAAAGACTGCAGCTCCTCTCATCCATATGCTACATGGATTTCCCAGAGACAAAAATTCTCCCACCTTGAATTTGGATGGATATCGCTCAAAACTATATGACATCATTTTATGCGCACCTAAGGGAGCTTGGCGGCCCATTACAACACAAAGGAAGGTTTTGAAAGATATGTGGTATTCTGGTGGTCCACCAGTAGTTTTCGCATTGGACATATGAAATATGTGGTTGGACTTCACGTTCCATGTTTCATATGTTTCTATGACAAGGGTCTCCCGATGGCACAGTGGTAACGTCATCGCCTTGTAATCAAGGGGTCCTGGGTTCGATACACGGTGGAGGTACATGGCACATTGGTTTCAATCTAACTTAAAATTGTAGGTCTAGTCCCGATTAGCTATTCTGTGCATAAAATGAACTTAAAACTTCAAATCAACTCAATACAAAGTTTCTATGACAAATGAATATTCAAGAATGATAAACAATATGTGAATATAGAGTAATCATTGTGTACTAAATAGATACCTGATCACTTTTAGCTCAGAAAATGTGAGATTAATGTACAATCGATCTATAATATTTGTATAATTTTAAAAGTAATCAAATTTTTTTAAAGTAATTTTAAGGTTAATTAAACAAAAAATATGTATTCGTTAACCTACAGGTGTTCCTATTTAATTTTTATATAGATGTATATCCTTGTTTTTTCGTTTTAATTCTGAATTGAAGCTGTATAGCTCGTCCCAATTAATCCGAAGGGCTTAGTTTGCTATTATAACAATTATTATTATTATTATTATTATTATTACCACTAAAAAAACAACATCACTTTATGCACGAGGTGGCTTACCGCCGGGGGAGTAAGGAAAACGTACCGGTCTCACGAAACCTGGAATCAATCGGTTAGCTGGTGGTAGGATTCGTGTTTCCTTAAGAGGAGACGTGAACCAGGGACCGACGACCGTCCAACCGGGCAGACTCAGAACCCTAAACCCACAGACCAGTGGTAATGTGGTTAGTGATCATTTAGCTATTAAATATATTGTTTGCCAAAAATAACTCATGAGCATACTTGTTTTGTTGTCTCATAATATTGAAAAAAATAAGAAAAATCGCATCAGAAAATATAAGTGACCTAAGTGTGAAAGCAACATTATGTCATTCTTAGATTTAATTATCACATTATCAAACAAGGTGAATTGTTTTCCTGTACTTGAAGCAAACGCGAAATAAATACCATCTTGATCGATAAATTTACAGAAAAGTAATTTCATGTCTTTATAGTAATACCACCTTTAAGAAGACATACAAGAAATGTTTACAATTTTTGCAGGGAAATTCCTTCTCCCATCCAGAAATTACTGACCGAAATCAGAGTTCACCCAGACTGTATTATGGTGTGTGTGTGGGTGTGTGTGTGTGTGTGTGAAGCGGGGAAGTAGCCCACGAATGACGGAACGGTTACTGATGTAACTTTCCGTTACTGTATTTCAATGAAGATTAACGTTTCATCTTCACTATCAGAATATTGCAGAAGTGTTTATTATAAGCTCGGAGTTTTAGAAACACCACAATGAAGAAATATAGCTAACACACTCAAGCTCCGAAAGTGTAATTGTTTCAATAATTATTTTCTTTTTTCCACACGAACAATAACAATATATGAAGCTGTGACTCAGGGAAATAGTTCTTGTGGTACCCATTCGAAATATAAAAATAAAAATTTATCTTGACCACGCGGGGAATCAAACCTAGGATTTAAGCTTCAGAACAGACGTTCTACCAACATTGATACAAGCCACGGTGAGGAAATCAATCAATTTGTGCAATTTCTACATACGATTACATCTTTGCCTGACCAGGCCGGAACTTTAGATGTCGCTTCTCTCTAATAAATTTATTTTAAAGCAATTCGTTTCATCGGAATGTGTTTCACAGAATTAAGTAAAGCTTACACATGTAAATTAGTGAAGACGTTTGGACGTTGTGCATTTTTGCAAGGTTAGTTATTTCAACCCTAAATGATCGCCGTTCTCCAGTTTCCGTTAACATAACGGATTCTGCTATGTGGAAACAAATCTTATTAGCCAACGGCGCAAATTTTAACAAATTTTTAAACTATTAATTTTACGAAGAAGAGTCATTATTCAGAAATCTACGAAAACATTCATGGAGCTTGTATTATTTTTGAATATTTATTACCCTATTCTTCTGTTCAATGACTTGCTAGGAAAGCAGTATGCACACGTAAAGAAATAATCGAAAGTTATCCTGAATTTACGTAATTCTGGCCTTTACAGAAAGATATATACTACTATTGCTTTGAATTGTTTATTTTGTCCTGTCCGCATTTTCAATCTCAATTTGATTTAATTTTTATTACTTAGTTTTGCTCTTCTACCACTTTTAGCTAATCGCAACGATGATGATAATTGGTTATATGCGAAAATTGATGAACGCTGACCTGCAACTAACACCCAGGTTCACGACAGAATTCGAAACCTGGTCATCTGAATGAATGTTAATTTTGATGTTACGTTGTGTTAGGGGAATGGGATATTTTAACTAGCATCATCCACTCCCTTCTGCTTTGAAATACTGGTGTATATATGAGCTTTTCCCCAAGTGAAGAAACTGAGGCAGCTTTTTTTTTTAGAATAGTTATGGAATACTAAGTTTTTGGACACGTTCTGTCGGAAAAGCTTCCCTACCGTTATACTCGTAACACCATTAAACCTTGTTTCCATGATATGAAAAACTCAATATGCTGACCAAGGCAGTAATTTATTTTATTATAAAACATAAAGTAAACGTAACGTTTCAACCTTCTAGCACGGTCTTCTTCAGACTCTGCACCAAGTACAAATGTACATTGTACATTGGTCAACATATTGAGTTCTTCAATGCCGTTCGAATGTAGAACTGAGCCCTGCATTGCATTAATAATTACGATGTAAGGTTCTCCAGTAACAGTTTTCTTTCACTGGGAAAGTCAGAAAATTTGCTGCATGTTTTGAAAATCTTTAGTGCTAAGCAACAATGCAGGGTACGATTTTCCGAACGTTTACTTTGGCTGTATATCCACACTCCGAAGCTGAACTCTATCTCAAGCTATTGTGCCATTTTATGTGAACAGAAGTGTACATGTGTTGGGGTTGGCTAATATTAGAACAGAACACATGGTCCTCTGTTTTTCGATAAATTACGTAACCTTGCACTTCCGATAATTAGAATAAGAAAAACACATTTTAAACTTTACCAGCAAAATAAGTTTTAACTTTTATATTTTACAACTATTTTTAACAAATAGTTTCTTAAATATGTTACAAAGCATGTAATAACTGCGGAAAAGATGTGGCTCTATATCTGCCTCTGCAGCAAGAGTTTGTAAGGCAACGCCGAACATAACGATAGATATAGGCAGATATCGAGTGGATTGACGATAGCGGTGCAAAAGACTGGTAGCTTCAGTTACATAGCCCCTGTAATATACTTGTAGCCAACAGTGCTTTAGAAGGAAGAAATTGGGACCACGGTCAATATAAACATCACTGACGGTTTTTGTAACCTTGTTAGTTCTATGAATTTTATCTTCTTGTACTTGAGTAAAATAAAGCACATTATTTAATGCAGCATTTTTCATAATAACAATAAGGCAAACAAGACATGGCGCAGTCGTGTGGAAAAGTTGCAAAACAATAATAAACCAACAGCTTCACATATATTGAAGAAAGAGGTGTGCAGTGTGCACGTGATATTAATGTTCACCGTAATGGAATCGGCTAAGGTTCCCAAAGAATTGAAACTCTCTAGTAATGTAAGTGAATATTAACATCGTTTTTGACAAAACTTCAAAATATATATGAAAGCAGCCGGACATAACAAGAAACCTTGTGACGTAAAAGTTTTCATATACATAACTCTCCGGAGGGCGAGCTATTTTTCTTCAAATGAGCTAACGTGCCGGGGATTTTGCCACCCGTTTTTCCTTTCAAATGTACCTTGTTTTACATTTATAAATGAATAAATTTTTTTAGACATGTTCCACATTGTTTATTTTTGTCTTGGAATATACAAATGTTCATTTTTTATTTATTTCTTTATTCATTTGCACACAAGCAATGAAAATTTGTGGCTCTTTCATAATGCATATGTTTCTTTGAGTTGATACATAATTATGATAATTATTTATTTTCGCTTGTAAAATAATAACATCCTTGAAAATTTTAGTTGTGATTTTGAGTTTTCAAATGTTAATAAATGTTTATTTTTCATTTCTTTACACTAATACAATAATAAGTTGTTGTTCTTTTTAACATAACATATTCTATCCTTTATTTAAACATTTTTATTACATCTGTTTATTTCCTATTAGACAATAATAAAAATTTTACTTACTCTGTTTGTGTTTTTGAGTTTACAAATGTTTATAAATCTGTATTTCTTATTTCTTTTCTAGCATGCAATAAGATGGGGTTGTTCATCCCATAAATGGCGTGATGAATTAATAGAAATATTAAATAAATATCAACCTTCTATACTATAATAGTGATCGATGATTAAATTAATAATAGATACAAAGTAGTAAACCAAGTCATTTTTAGAATAATAAAATGGCGGTTTTTGATGAAAATGGTGATGGCCACGGCCGCTTGGAATAGCGTTTAACGATGAATTATTGAGGGGCCCATAGCCTTTTACGATGTGTTTAAATTTCATGGGTCCTTTATCGATGTGTTCGAAGAGCCCTGGGCCCTCGTCGTAGCATTTTACGATGTGTTTAAGATAGGTCGGGGAACAATATAACAAGCTTAGGGATGAGTTGCAAAAAGGAAGCTTAAATTCACTAAATCATAACATCGCATTAAAATACAAAAAAAGTACTTATAAAAAGGAAATATGTATAGTAGGCTATAAACAAGGGTAAAAGTGGGTTGAAATAAGATTATATTAGATCATGCCACATCGTAATTAGATCGCGATGACTTGAACGGTCATTTAAAACCATTTTTTTTACTTGAATTAGCTAAAGATTGCGAGCTAAATGAGCTTGGACATAGTGAAATAATCAGGAATCAAAGCATTGTAAGGGTTGATTTGACAGGTGCTTTTCAACCTTCCTTCCCTCAATAGTATGATTTATTCGGCAACTCATGGTCTTTTTTTCGATGTCAAAGCGTTGTATGTTTACGTTTAAGTTGTCGATAAGTATACATTATTTCTTTAACAATAAGGAAGTAACGTCTTGAATAATATTTTTCACAAAACAAAAACGAGCCAATTTTGGGTTCGCTGTGTTAATGAAGCGAAGAATTAATGTTTTTCATTTTGTGTATGTAATTGAATAATATGAATACGGCAAAAGAAAACACAGTTATTTATATACATCCACACTTTTATGGGAATATATTAACGCAGCTAAGAAAGCCATGCACATGTGAATGAATTGATATCAAATTTGATACATTGCACACTACATAGCCTATTTGATTTATTTACTAGAAATATCACAATTTGAAAACATATCTACGCATTAAACATTTGAATATAGTTTAATCATATACATTTATTTAAAAAATGCATATATATAATTAAATTAACCCAATTCAAGAACCCTTCTCAAATGGAATTCAAGATTTCAATATATAGGTATAGAGGATGTGAATTATTTTATCATGGTACGAAAATACGCTGTAAAATACCTATTTTAAGCTATTAAGTCATTCAATTTTTGAAACCTTGTATTAAAACATAACATTAGTGTTTTCTAACATACAGAACAGTATTGTAGGAAGTACTTTTCAATACGCTTCCATTATATGATCACCTATATACAAATGCCTTTAAATTGCTTTATAGAGAATACAGAAGATTTGTTGGAGATATTTACATTTATAAAGTATAATGCGCCAATGCAACAAAATGTGTCATAGACATGTTTGTTACAAGAATTTAATTTTAAAAGCTTTTGTAATAATCGAGATATTCTATATCAATTATACTTATATAAAAGTGTAAGTGTGTCCTGGACAATAGTAACTTTCTAAGCATACTGCTATTCAATACGACAAGAAATAGTTTACGTGGGCGATACTCGCTGGTTCCTAATACACCTAAAGCTCAGAAATGTAAGAGCAGTCCATTAAGTAGAATGTGTGATTTGTATTATAAGCTTTTGCGACGAGCTACATGACATTCGTTCAAACTTATATGTTTGAACAAAAAATGTATTCAAACTATTTGATTCAAACTAGGCAGCAACTACTCAACAACTGAGTCCCAACAATCTTGAGAGGTGCTAAATGTCATTTGCTCGAATTTATTTGTTTTAAGAAAATTTGCCTGGTAGCGCCGGTGACGCGTGCAGATCACTGCGAATGAAATTTCTATACCTTAAGATTCCAAATAGAAAATACTTAATTTACAAATAACAATATCCACTTTCCATAATAACGACACTAACCCAATTTACAAACACATGCGGAATTCCCCCCTCTGAAAAGGAAGAATTAAACATTTAAGCATTGTCATGAATAATCAAATACAAAAGAAAGAATATGTTAACGAATGCAAATATGAACACAAAGAAACAATGAACTCATTTATTGAGTTGAATAATTACACATGTATCGTATTTATGAGAGCATTATCAGTCAGCTGATTTGAAAATACTTGAACAGAATTTTTCAACCTTACTGAAGCAAATATTGTTTTTAGTATGAAGGAGTGTATCTCCTTATTGAACTATGATATGTGAATCAACTGTCAATGCGTTGATCGTGAAATTACCATATATGGTCATGTGACCTTCAAGAACTTATCAATACATAATGCACATCATGCAATACATATCTGCGAAAATATATACATATGGTATATGTGATCAACGAGAGATTAACAATATCAAATGTACATCAAACCAAACAATTCTGTGACATACAACGTCCAATATTTATCATGGACAAATTACCACTCTATATATTATCAAATGTCAAACGCGTTTCGCTCAAGATGTTAACAATTCAAATTTCAGACAACAATGGCGTCCATTTCCATCGCGCTCCTCCACGAGGTGCAAATAATGATTTGTTCGTTATCCAAAGAACCACACTGACCACACGCTAGCATGCTTGGAAATACTTTAATAGACGGGTAGATTTACCAACAAGCGTCGAAACATGAGCTCATGCAATACTAAAAGTACATATGCCGCTTACCTCTCTTGTCATATCAAGAGGCAAAATCCGCTCCTCATTCCACCATGTTTCGTTTCAGCATTCCAAGTCCAGCTCGCCTTCCCAATGATCCGTGCATATTACAAACATTGGCTCAACCTTTCCAGTCCTAAGGCCAAGTAAAGTTATCGTGCAACTCAAGCGTCCACGCCGAAATTTGCAGATTTTGGTCACCGTTTATTCATTCCGATGCAGTTTGTTCAGCGTCCATTCCGCCAGAATCCCTCTCCCTTTGTTCACTTTTTCTTCTTCTTTTAGTTCTCGTTCCCCCATCCTTTTGTGCAGAGCACGATTGTCTTTACCAAATCAAGAATTTACTTGATTAAGAAACCACACGTTAACAAATATGCGTATGCGTTAAGAATCTTATTGTAATACTTATTGAGATAAACATTTTGCTTTTAACTAAACGATGGCACTTAGACCAAAACGCTGTAAATTTTATAATTTTCTGCCATTACTGCGAACTGCCCATGCGTGCAGTGGCCGGCACATCAAAATGGCCCTGTGCATAAGCGAACCGGATAACAAACAAAGGAATTTACAATTTACATACGTACACCGGCCAGAGCCATCTAGCGACTCTTCGCGTAACTACGAAAGCAACAAAGTTTTTATACTGCATTGACATTCCACCTATCGTGAATTCTCTGCACTAGAAGAGTTTATCGTCTTAGGACGTGAGTTGGGCTACTTTACCCCAGCAAACACACACGAAACTCAAGTTACCAGAATGCCTTATGACAGCTCGTCATACTTTCAATTAATAACCACTGCTTAGATTTCTCATTGTCCACCACACTTCACAAAATATTGATTGAATCAAAAGTATAGTAACAAATGTATTGTAATCATCTCGGTAGAACTATTTTATCTTCTAGTTTATTCTGGAAATATGTATTAATATATTTAATATATGCAATCATAATACAACTAATTTGTATTTGTATGGTGAATTTCCAGTGAATATTCAAATTATTTAAGTTGATTATTTGCGATTATGTAATTCACTACTTGTACTATCTGTCTATGTATGTATGTGAATGGTATTGGTTCTATTTATGTATTTTGTGTGTGTGTGTTTATAAAATTGTATTTTGTAACATTTCTTATCTGCCTTACCTCTGTTGAGGTAGTAATTTAGTAAACCAAAGAATAAAAAGAACATCTCATCTAATATAGATGAAGTTTCCCTTGCTTTCGACTCGTGTATCTTTAATTCTGTTTCGGAAGTAATTTCTGTTAAAGTTAACAATAGGTATGTAAAATTTCATCTCTTTTGAATTTAAAAATGACAAGTACAATTATTATTATCATAAATTAACAATTCTTCAATATATAATTTCACCGAAGTGTTCCAGTAGTTTCTAATATACCGTTATCTATTATTTACAGATCGGATGAATGAACAGTGTGTGTAAGTACAAAGAATTATAAGGCAACGGTCCTCAAACTTTTAGAAACTGGGGATTCCTTTCACCCAAATTCGAGCCCGCGGGTGCCCCGTTTCATTTTCTATGTCCGTGAGAGAAAATTGCATATTTTCGGCCAATATGAATTTCGGAATTAAGTTTCTGGGTAATTTTGGATTTATGTAAAACATACGTATGCCTTTAGCGTACGGTATCTAATTTTGTACGGATCTAGAAGAAACATTAATTATATCATAATATGCTATCAAAGAAAATACTTTTCCAACTGTATGGTAAGCATTCATAAGAAAAACCTGTTATATTTACTGACCTAATTGACACGAATCCTTTTGATTCTTAGTCAATTATATTTACGTCTGTTAAAGGTACAATCGGATGTTTGGTTTCCAGCAGCACTTTGTTTTTGCTTCCGAATGTACGTATCTCTCGTATATTCTTTTCTTGTGGAGTGCTGAAATTTCTTGGTGTCTGGTTTTGAAGTCCTTGGCACTGACTACCAAAGATCCGTTGTGGAAGTGGCTTCCTTTGGTGTTCTAGCCTTGAGCACCGATTCATGGCAGATGTTCACCACCACCACAAACGTAACAATTACGATTCGACACTTTCCACGAATCAACTGAAGTCAAACGAACTGAAGAGACGGTAATATACTTTAGTAATTGTTCTGTTGCAATCACGTGTTTTAAATTCCAATAATCGAGCATCAAAGAACAGCTTCAGGGAATCGTCAGTTCGCGGTAGTTTATTATTTCATAAGTAGCATCATTGCACTTCATGAACGCAGCGTTGACTTCAAAGTTTCAGCACCAATGCATTAAATTGATCCCTTTTGCCTGCTAAGTTTCGGCATGGACACTGGATGGTCGTAACAATCTCTGAAGGTGCGTGAAGGCATTTCTTCACGGAAGGTGTCGCGGAGTCTCTGCAATCCCCTTGAAGAGGTCCATGAATCTGCTGAGGACAACTTGAGAATCTCTGGTTTAAGGTGATTTCACAGACTCGAGGGTGGTCTACTATCAACACATTTCTGGAAAAGACGACGTAAGTAACGTTGAAAGATATTGGTAGCTCTCTACACTGTATCTTTTTCGAGGGTTCTACCACACACACGTCATTGGACTATTTGCGCTCCTTAAGTTGTGTATGGTTGCCTAACCAATTGCCCTGAAAATTTAGATTGAAGATTGGAAATTGAGGACGTGAAGTAATCGAACAGAGATTTTGGTATGTTATAAGTAAGTGCCTGTTTCTGAAATTTGAGAAATTGAAAAATTGCGAAAATTGTCGTGTTGTTACAATACCACTGACTCCAATTCATTCTACATTCATATTTCTATATTATTCATTACAGTGTAGTAACATGTAATATTATTATTGCTATTGTTCCGTATCATGCCGAAGGCATGACTCCAATCCGGGACCCCGGGCGCCATAATCCCATAGTCTAATTACTTCATAAAAAGAGTGTGAAAGAAGCTGGAAAGAGCTTCTTCTCAAGCAGCAAATGCCACCTGCGATCTTCAGCGGATGTAAAAATCCGCTGATACAAATTCTTCCGGAATCGCAGGAAAGATACTGCAAACACAGCTTTAAGCTGAAAGCACAGTTATTGAGAGACGCGTTCTCTCAACGGCAGAAGTTCGAATTTCGTTTAAATAGCTCGGGAGAATATTTATTCAAACTGTCGGTATCTGAAATCTATCCCGTGCACAGTCGGTACCTCGGAATTATACAAGTTGTTGAACTAAGAAAGTTATGACGTGAATAGTTGTTACCCAACGTTACGAAAGGAGTTACAGCGAGGAGTAGTACGCTATCGGAAAGGAGTTTTATTTCAGAAGAGTTTCGTCAGTGTTCATCTACGAACCAGTGAGTCGATCGTCACTTCGAGATCTACAGGTAACGGACGTTCCTCTATCCTAGTCTTTCATTCTCTCACACCCCTGCCAGACCAGTCAATTGTAGTGTTCAAAGTTAATCGTGAGTGTAGTTCTTATTTCACGGGGCTAGCCCCCTTGCTTGGTTAAGTGTAGACGTAGCTTTTCAGAACTATACCCCCTTTTACGATACACCTCTCGCAGCCAAATAACTTCGAATATCAGGCTTCAAATAGCCTATCTACGATTCCTTAATACAAACAATCTGGACTTTGTACAGTTCTCATTATAATTTATTTACTTATATATTTCTTACATGTTTACGCTGTTTTTCTTATTGTTAAATTTTCTTACATTTTGTTAACGTATAGAAGTCTTGTGGATTGGTAACTGTAGGCAAAACGTATGTATGTAACTAATTTTACACAGCCTATTTTTAGCTTCAACCAGGTGGGCTGACGCCCCTGCAGATGGATGAAATCGAAATTTATAGTTTACTTAAGCACAAATAAGAGTATTCAATAAGCACATTTTTTAATTGTACAAATAGCAAATACCTTTACAGGTTGATAATGCAACTCCATGGATGTCGTATGTATTTCCATATGTTTTATGAAAAGTACTTTCTTCTGATCGCCATGACTGTTTCTGGAGCTATAACTATAACAAGAAAAGAAATTCGTTTCTTCTTGAAGAGTTGATATGTTAAGAACATACTTATTAATACTAAGTTTAATGGGAAAACTATGTATTTCTGTTTGAAGGGGGTGGGGGGATGATCTAAATTGGTGGGAGAAGTTCCTCTGTTCCAAGGATTGTTAAACATTCCTTCATGGCTCGATTGAGTTATCCTCGTTTGAAGATATCAACCATTCTGGCATCTGCAAATACTTCCTTTACCTGTGTTGGTGTTTGGAATTTAGAATTATTAAGATCTTAATACTGTAAGTTTGGAGAAGTGAATTTGAACCTTGTAATTTGTCATAGGATTATATGTAGCTTCAGCTAAGTAAAATGAACATAATTATGCATTTATGATAAAACAAAGAGAATATTCCGCTCCATACTTAAGCTAGATAGAAATATCTGCCATTTTTGTTGAAAAATCTGCTACTGTGGCACTCCCTTTAAATGGTCATCTTGAAACAGACGTGGGAGGAGCGGCACACAAAAAATGAATATGTAATCAAGTAGAAGTTCAATCAATGAAACAGAAATAATATTATGAACGTGTTTCATCTTTCCGAAGATATGGAAACAGGTTATGATGCTTCGTAGTTCAATTATTTGGTGCTAATCTTATGCAATGGCATACGCAGGGGAAAGCTGATGGGAATACAGGCCCTCACAAAATTTTGAGAAAATCATGATTTCCAAACCAAAGTAGGAAATAACTAGAAATATGCCAAAATGGCAAATGCAACCCCCATGAATGTGACCAGGATTTACATTCTTGTCCTTAAACAAATCTTAGAACGAAGGTTAAGGATGGCTATTACAAGATATGTATTATATATCTCGCCCTACATAAATTCCGCCTTTTAAATTCCCGCCCCTGCTCACAAAACTCTAGCGTTCGCTAGTGATCTCATTCAACCATAGTTTTCTCTTTCTTTCATCTCACCCCGTCTCTGTGTCTTAACACTCTAACAATAGAAACCAATTCAACATCTGAATTTCTGTTGTTTTCATCACAAATTTTGATTCCTTAGAAAGGATACGCAACTGCCGATATGTTTCGGAAAAGCAACATCACTCACGACGTCATCTTGCCTCCGTTCCAGTGTGCGTCAAACATTATATTGATATCATATTATTATGCATTTTTTATACCATGTGTCAAAAAGAACTATATTTGAAGCTAGACAATGACAGTATTTACTAAATGGAATTACGCATTGAAACACTACAAAACAATTAATTTTATTTCAATGTCTTGTCAAATTCCAATGACATTTGATATTTTTTAAAATGGAAAGGTATGCATTTATTTCAAGTACAAGTTCTTAGTCAACATAAAAATTAAATCTAAATATTCTTACCCGATGCCAGCAAGTGCAGAGTTGTAAGCATAACATGATCCTTGTTCACTTATAATATAATCAAGAAAGGTAACCCTAATGTCGCCAGACGACTCATAAACTTTTATAGGAATTTTCTCAACGTCATGTATCTGGAAATTAACATATGAATAGTTCAATTTAATTTGAATAGAAGTACGATCGACACAATATCTAATGTTATACTGAAGAGAGACATGAAAAACATGTGTTTGGAAATGGAAACATTGGGCGAGTCTTCCAAGGAAATAAATAACGGATATGGGAAGTCTTCAAATGTCATGTACATAGCTTCTTAGATTACTGAACAATATTAGTAGTTGCAGCAGACGACAGAGCATGATATGAGCCCAAAAAAGCCGGTCACGTGTTTATCTCATATTTAAAAGCACTGACTTTTTCCATTTCAAGGGGTAGCGTTAATGCTTGTGACACCAGTTATGAAACAAAATTTACATTATTCTAATGATGAGATTTCCGAGAATACATCTATATATCAAACTACCTTACAGAGAGCAAGGTAAGGAATAGCCGGAGTAACAATATCATATATAAAAAAGGATGTATATATTCCAGTCCCGAGCACAGCCGAAACCGGCTCCAACACCTGTCGATCTGAATTGCAGTCCCGCTGTTGCTATGGATGATAGGAAACCAGCTGCCTCACGTGACTTCAGCAGCGCTTCGCTCTGGATGCCATTAAGTATCGGACGTCGTCAGGATTATTCACTTTACTCGTTTATCAACTTCATATTTTCTTTACATTCTAAACCGTAAGATATGTGATGAATGCAGACGTATTCCCCGGAATCTCATCATCATATTGTTGTATGATACGCATTAAAATTTATGTCATAACTTCGTCACAAATCTTCCGTTGTAGAGATATAATGGAATATGGATAGGTTTGAACCACGTGACCGCTATGTTTATCTCAATTTTCCAGTGTGGCGTCACATTTACATGGTGCCTTAGATTGGGCTTATAAACAACTTTCTGGACAGTTATCACCAATTCGGCTGTGTCATGTTTCTCCAAATGAAGTTTTCCTTTTCTCATCTAGATTAATTCGCAGAAAATTGTGGAATGAATGTGTAACCGATTGTTCGGAACAATGTAATTTTCTTCCGGACAGAAGTAGGATAAAATAACTTCCGTCCTAATAAATGAACTGCACCTGTGGAGAACTATAGAGAGAAGAGAGTTTGGGAGAAGTCTATAGCGAATGGCTTCGACGTGCTTGGTGAATAGATCGCTGACGAGGTGGGGACAATAATTCCCGTTTTATAAGATCTGTGTCTGATTTGATTATTTCATATTACGTATAATTCACTAATAGCGCAAGGTAAAAATTAATTCGGGTCTTAGATCTTCAGGAAGGCTGCCTATATAATGGGTACGCAATATCAAATTTTAAGCTGATGGTTAAACCAGAGTCTCACAGGAAAACTGTTGCTTTTAGTAAAGGTTTCATGCTGAATGATTCTAGAAGTCTGAAGACAATATGAAGCCAAAGTAAAGAGTTGCTGTGGAGAATTGTTCGACATAAAATATGGAGAGCTCTAGAAGTATGTGTTTAGGTGATAATAGGTTTAAAAAGGCGTCGTAAAAGTTCTGTGTCTCTTTACGTAAACGAAGGTAAAGGTAGAAAAAGCTACCTGACCATAGCAAACATAATTAATCTTACAATTTTTTTGGGTTCTGAATATTCCTAGAGCGTTTTAATATTCTCTGATTCTTTACCATAGCGACCAAAGGTACTGCTTGAATCATTTGCATTAAGTTATCTTTTGTAACCCAAAGAAGACGGGGAACTTGGGAACCTGCATATTATTAACTCCTTTAATTTTGTAAAAAAAAAAGAAGTAAAGTGTTTGTTCCCCTGTGCTTAGCACCACGCCATGAAGGCGTATAGGGGGTGTGGGGGTAACGCCCCACACTTTCTTGATCAGGTCGTGATTTGGGTGAGTGATCAGCACCCCGCCCCTGACCGCCTGACTGAATTCTTGTACCAATTAGCTTATTTTCAAGGTGTTAGAAAAATGCCTTAAAATTTGTTTAGCGCATCGGTAATGCATCGAGATCAAAGTGACGTCTAGGGAGAGAAGTTAGCATGCCATTGCACACGATTTTAATCGGATACATCCATGAAGAGCTGCGCATTATGAATGGTTGACGCGAACAATTTACAGTGTGACGCTTCCATTGAATTAAAAGTCCTTCACAGTGACAAGGCTAATGTTTATGTTCAGAAGGAAGTTCATAAACAGAATATGTGACCCTTGTCATCTGATAACTAACTTTGGACAAAAACTGGTTCATAACGTTCCCATAAGTGTTCTGGTGTTTTTCCCTATTGAAAAAACTCTTTAAGAAGTACCTTCTTCCATAAGCAAGGATGAAAAAAACTGTTTATTTAACAAATCCAATTAGCCCTAAGCATTTAAGGTTCCGTTGATGGAAAATTGACTAACCAATCGTGTTTCACACAGCACGCCACACCATTAACTTACCAACACTAACCATTCAGCTTTGATCTGTCGAAAATGGGTTATCAGATAAAAAGCATCGAATCTTCTGTTTATAAACTTCCTTCTGAACATAAACATTAGCCTTGTCACGGTGAAGGACTTTTAATTCAATGGAAGCGTCACACTGTAAATTGTTCGCGTCAACCATTCATAATGCGCAGCTCTTCATGGATGTATCCGATTAAAATCGTGTGCAATGGCATGCTAACTTCTCTCCCTAGACGTCACTTTGATCTCGATGCATTACCGATGCGCTAAACAAATTTTAAGGCATTTTTCTAACACCTCGAAAAGGAGCTAATTGGTACAAGAATTCAGTCATAACTTTTTTACTGGTGAAAGATACGTCGAAAAAACCTTCACCATTGCATTTCTCGTGAAATTCTAGCCCATTTTGATATGTCGCACGACCCCCTTCCCATTTAAAATTCTGAAGTTGAATTCAAGATGGCGGACATCAAAATGGCCACCTACCGTCTGGGTGGCGTCAATGTGGTTCCCCATTGGACAGGCAATGATTGGTCATCGCCCTTTTCACATTCCATGTCGCAGTGGCCTTGTACTGAGAGTGAAATGTTACTTATTGAGCCACCCTGTATAACGTAATTGTAACCGCACACGCATTTATTATAATTTTCTTCATAGTTTTGCTAATTGTAATCGGGGGTTTGGGAATTGACTGGAACCACTAATACTTGGAACCCAAGATATAGCTTTCCCAGTATTAAATAATATAAGATTTTGACTACTACCTCCATCACTAACTCTTTTATTACCAGGAAGAGATGTAGAGGAGTTGCAGGAATAGGCTGAGCAGTATATATTCCACTATCTGCAGGATTTGCACATGCTGGAGCCTCTGTAGACTTATCAATCTTTTCATTACACTTAGCAGGAGTCTCCTCTATTTTAGAGGCAGTAAACTTCATTACAACATTAATTCATATACGAACTATAGGAATATATATAGAACGAGTGCCTTTATTGGTATGGTCATTTGCGACGCCAAGGGTCCCGGGTTCGAATCCCGGTCGTGCTTGGTTGTTTGTGAATGTCCATTCATCAATTTCTTCATTTCATCACTCATCCCCATCTTCGCAAATTAGCCAAGAGGCACAAAACGCGAAGTAAAATAAACTAAATCAAATGTTATGGTCAGTAATTATACAGCAAATATATTATTATTATCACTGCCAGTCCTGGCAGGAGCAATTACCACATTATTAACAGACAGAAATCTTAATACGTCATCTTTCGACCTATCAGGAGAAGGAGATCCAATTCTATATCAACATTTATTCTGATTCTTTGGACACCCAGAAATATATTTTGTAATTTTACCAGCATTTGGAATAATTTCACATATTGTAACCCAAGAAAGAGTTATAAAAGAAACCTTCGGAGTATTAGGAATAATTTATGCAATAATAGCAATTGGTTCCCTAGGATTTATTTATAAGCACATTATATATTCACTGTAGGAATAGACGTAGATACACGAGCATATTTTACTGCAGCTATAATAATTATTGCTGTACCAACAGGGATTAAGGTATTTAGATGAATAGGTACATTACACGGGAAACGGATTATTTACTACCCATCCATAATACGGACCCTAGGATATATTTTTCTATTTAACATAGGAGAATTAACAGGAGTAGTACGTATTAGCAAATTCATCATTAGATATTGTAATACATGGTACATACTATGTTGTAGCCCACTTACATTATATACTATCCATAGGAGCAGTATTTGCTATTACAGCAGGATTAGTACACTGATTTCCATTATTCACTGGAACAATAATAAACCCTTATTGATTAAAAATTTAATTCATTTCCATATATATTGTAGTTAATTTAACGTTCTTCCCACTGCATTCTTTAGGGCTAAGGGGAATTCCACGACGATATTCAAACTACCCAGACGTCTATACAACATGAAATAGTGTATGAAGATTAGGATCAATCCTATCATTCAAAGCAGTAAATATAATAATATTTATTACCTGAGAAGGTATAGCAAGTGCTCGACCAACATTATTCAACATACAACAAGCAACATCAATTGAATGATATGAAGCTACTCCTCCATCCGAACACACATATTCAGAACATCCTATATTACACTGGTCTAGAAAAAAAGAAATGTTGAATGTTACAAGAACAAAACAAGCTGTTTCTAGATGTTAATGAGCCCCTGAATGGAGATCTAATTTCATAATTCTTCCATCGGGCTCAGGTTTCCTGTAAAAATGTTATTTTGTATTTGCCTACCTCAGCCTATGTTCTATATGTATTGGTCGAAAGGACTCGCTTTCACAAAAGTTCTACAAACGTAACAGGTAATACATCTGTTTCAGTATACAAAGGAATGAAGAAAATGAGTAACATGAAAGTGTATAAACATACCTAAAAATGTTTCCTTCCCGATTTCCTACGAAACTTTGCCTCAGGAAAATCGTTTTGTAAGGTCCAGCAGTAGTCCATTTACCTTGATACCGCTTTTTCATTAGAGCAATGTCTTGGTGAATCTGTTCACCGTGTTCGTCACTAACGGCACCAAGATTAGTTCGGAAGAAGTCCAGGTGATCATTCAAGAAATGTAATTTTAGAGACATGTTGCATCCCATACGTTGGTATGATCTAATTAGACTATGCACAATATCGCGATAGTTCTCTGTTTTACGGTTGCCTAGAAATTTTTTACATACACTTGTAAAATACAATCATCAATTCCCTTATTTGAGGCCCTAAAAATATTCCTTCTTTAATTTTGTCATCGCTGGTTCTTGGGAATTTCTGTACATGAATCCACGTGAAGTTCTGTCCATGGCTTTCACAGAGTTTTTAATTAGTCCCAATTTTATGTGCAGAGGAGGGAGACAAGAGGACTGTTCGCCACATTCTTCTGTCCAGGCACTAATTCATTGCGAAGAGGCATTTTTTTCCCCACAATGGCGATTTGTTTTGTCTCTGCTGTCCCACTCGCATAAAAAGCAGCAGTGCTTTGTGTACCCAAGGTCCTCAACTTTTCAACCAAAATAAAGTTTGTGGCACTTCTTTACAAGAGGGGTAATTCGTTGTTTTGTGATTTAATTGTCAGCTTTCCACATACAACAAAGCGAATTGGGGCTGTTTACGCATGTAAGAGGCATTTTCTTCTGCTCTAACACTACACAAGACTTCTGAAACTTCGAATCACAACCTAATCACAGACAGTCACTTCCCACTCCGTCAGAATTCACAATGCTGAGATGCACGTGACAAGAAACAACACTTCGATTCTACGCGTTCGGGCTAGACTCAATCAAGTGTTGCCACGGCTCTCTCTTATTCACGATTTGGTGTGTTGCAACTGGAGGAAGGTCCATGGCCTTAGGAACGTGCTGGCCATTCAATGGTCATATAACGATTGTTACTCAACAATATCTGTAGAATAAATATAGGTTAAGCCACAGCCCAATAGGGTGAATTTTCACGCATTGCATTAGGTACAGGTTAGAGTATAACAAGAAAACTGAGCCCGATAGGAAAAAACTGATTTCATTTTCGAATTCAGCACAATCTTAGAACCTTAGAACACCATTCACATTCCTTGTAACAAATTTCATGTTGACCAGTGTTATTAGTCAATTTTTAAAGTGGCAGGAAATTGCATTGAACTTAAGCTTCAAATATAAGGACACCATTTCTTAAAAATGGCAACCTGAAACCAAATTGGATTACAAGATAGATCATCCCCACTAATAGAACATATAATATTCTTTCATGATCATACAATACTAATTTTAATTATAATCACAACGCTAGTGGAATATTTATTAATATCCATATTTAATAACAAATTAACTAATCGAATATTATTATAAACGCAAACCATAGATACAATATTAACAATTTTACCAACAATAACATTATTTTTATTGCAATACCGTCATTACGATTACTATATCAACTAGACGAAATTAATCAACCCTCACTAACAATAAAAACAATTGGACATCAATGTTACTGAAGCTACGAATATTCTGATTTTATGAAAGTAGAATTCGATTCATATATAATTCCAACAAATGAAATAACAGCAAACTCATTCAAACTTCTAGATGTAGATAACACAGGACCGCAAATTAAATTCAATTGAATGCTGTTTTTTTTTTAAAAAAAGTGAACTTTATTATTTGTGCCATGCTGATCACGAATATGAAATTCGTTTTTCTCTATCACGCAACGTTTTCTTACAAATCAAATTTAAAAATTTGTTCTTTGTCCAATACTTCATACTCTTTTATTATAATTTTTCTTCTCTTCAATCAGAATAAGTAGCTTATCACACTAAACCCATCAACATGTTTATTTTAAAATGAATATAGACAGACACAAAGGATCCATATAATAGAGAAAACGACATAAAGCAGTATATAATATACACACACAAGAAAACCATTACACAATACACATTTTTCAGTTCTGTTTAGCACGCTTTCTTCTATAAGCTTTCCTAACTTTCTTGTGATTTTCTTCTGGCGTTCCTCTGTACAATGCCCAACAGTAGTCAGCCATCATGCTAACACTACAATGTCCTTGATAACTTTTCTCCATATCCCTCATGTCCTGATGGAACCATTCGCCTTGTTCCTCACTTAATTCACCGAGATTTTATGGAAAGTTATCAAGGTGTAAATGCAAAAAATGTAATTTTAGATTCATGTCACAACCCAGCTCTTGAAATTTAAGTAACATATTCTCAACAACTTCTCTGTAATCAGGACTTTTGTGGTTCCCCAAGAAGTTCAACACTACACTTTTAAATGCTATCCAAGCATCTCTTTCAGCTACAGTCATTGTTTCCTCGAAGTCTTTATCATTCATTAATTTCCTAATGTCTGGTCCAACAAAAACACCTTCTTTCACTTTTCCATACGACAGGGATGGAAATTTGTTTCATATGAACTGGAAACATTGTCCTTCCTTGTTAAGTGCCTTCACAAATTGTTTAATCAACCCTAATTTGATATGAAGAGGGGGAAGTAAAACTTTCTCAGTACTGACTAAATGTTGTTGTACGATGTTCTTTGAACCCGGGTTCAACATTTTCCGTATTGGCCATTCTTTTCTTTCCCAGTGGTAATTTCGTGCCCTACTATCCCACTCACAGATGTAACATGGCATTTTCGTATATCCACATTGTAGTCCAAGTAAAATGCTCAAAACGTTAAGATCACCACACACTAACCAACCATGTCCTCATATTTAATTTTATTAAGAACAAGTTGCATATTGCTGTAGGTTTCTTTTAGTGACACAGAATGAGCAATAGGAACTGAGGGGAACTTATTTCCATTATATAACAGAACAAATTTTAAACTTGTTTTATTCGAGTCAATGAATAGCCTCCAATCAGTTGAAAGACAAGGAAAATTAAACTTAGTCAGCAAACCAGACACATCCCAACAAAACACGAGAGAATCTTGTTTCGGGAAATAAGGCACAAACTCTTTTTCTCGGTGTCTGTACCAGGAAAATGTTGTTCCACAAGCCAGCAAGTTCTTCGTTAAGTCTGGAACCATAAACTCAGCTGATTCTTTAGATACATTTAGGTCTCTAACTAAATCATTGAGTAAGCGTTGAGTGAACGGTATAGGGTCACGAGATCCGGGGGGGGGGTCATAAAAGTCATCTTCCATTTCACTTCCTTCCACTGAATCACTTAGTGAACCAGGATCACTTACACACTCAAGACTTGATGGAGGTGTCGGTACAGGCAAGTCTGGACCGTGAAACACAGGTCTCATTTCAGAGGGAATATTGGGATACACTATCCTCCTGTTGTATCTAATATTTCAACCTACAATTTCACACGAACAGAAGTAACAATCATTGCTGTGATCCTGAGGTTCCCTCCACACCATGGGTATTGCAAATGGCATAGATGACCGCTTTCCCGTGGTCCAGTTTCGTAAAGATTCCACACATGATCTACATACCTTGTGTGGGGCCCACGATTTATCTTGATCTCCTAGTTTCATTTTAAAGTATGCGTAATATGCTCTTCTTACAAAATCTGTAATTTCCTGTCTATGTACCCGGGGAACAAATTCACCGCAGATGTAGCAAAACACATCTGGGCTATTCAGACAACCACGAGATGCCATGGCCACACCACAGTAATTTACCACACTGAACAATCAAATGTTAATGTAGATCAACGTATCATGGAAGAAAATTAGGACTTTTGACAGTTACATATAAAATTAATTTCAAATGATATATCATTGTTTTACATAGTATTATTTTCAGCATTTAGGCAAGAAACATATTAATTAATTTAAATAAAACAAAACTTCCCTGTATTTAAAGCTTATTCGTCTTTATTATTTGCTAATAATTTTGAAACGTACCTGTGACATCTAGCGACAATCACTTCAATTCCACTGAAATGTGCATACCACAACCCACATATATACATCGTGAATTGTAAAAAAAATATTGCGCCATGTGAGAAAACTAATACCAGTTTCAGCATCAGCAAGTTCAAAAACATGTAATGCACCCAAAATTATAAAAACATCAGAACCCGTGCGGCCCTGTGTAATCGGACAATATTGCAAATCCATATAGATGTTCGAATTCTAATTACACTTGCAGACGATTTACACCCATGAGCTAGCTGTACCATCAATAGGAATTAAAATTGATGCTATCCCGGGAAGAATTAATCAGGCACGAGTAAACATTTGTCGAATCGTGTTATTCTTTGGGCAATGCTCAGAAATCTGTGGAGCAAATCGTAGCATATTCGCTCGGTTAAGAAATATTGACTCTGGCAGACCTTGCCAAGCTCCTGCTCAGAAATGTGTAGGATAAGCGTTTTACAGGAAATGGTAAGAACACTGGCCTTTGGGGTAGAGGTGACGAGAGGCCAAGCGAGGGTTTAAATAGGTGGGCATGAGAGCGACACGAGGTCCTTCTACTTGGAATCATCGGAGAAGCAGGAGCTATTGGTCTATTTTCTAAACCGAGCAGTTTAAGCTATTCTACACCCTTTATCTGCAATTCACATTGCTCACTTCAGGCTAAACCGAATCATGAGTTTATTTTAATGTTAATTTAGGTATGTATACCTGGCTCGTACAGATTTATACCAATTGTTATAGAAACTACGACCCATATGAAGACTGAAAATAAAAACCGGGCTAAGTGCCACAACAATCGATTTCCATTTTATTGCTAAAATATGGCCTATGTGCCTATGCCAGTGCGGTAAAAACCAGGCTATGTGATATGCAGTCTCCAAGTAGTTCAAACTTTAGCCACAAGAATGCACCATGGTCTAAGTGCCACCTGCTGTGTATCAAAATACGGGCTATGTGCCGAGCGCCATGTGACTGGTTTTGTGGTTACTTGGACGTCTTGGAGGTTATGTGCTGCGTTTTGGCGTCAGTTCAGTGTGTTACGTGTTTTTAAGTGAAGATTTGAACTATAACAAGTTGCATACAGCTTTTAGACAACTTTATCATAATACTACTGTTCAGTACCGGTTTTACATAGACACAGTGAGAAAACACTTTCCAAATCTCAGATTTCGGAAACCGAGAAAAGACACGTTTAATACGTGCGATTTGTTACACAACAAAATACAAAATGACCAGAGGAACAAAGAACTAGACCGCAACTCACTCGAAATTCACCACAGGAAAGCAGAGCGAGCCAGAGAAATGATAAAACAAGTTCACGAAGAATCAGCAGCTCCCATAAGTGATACCTGTGCATTTTCAGTCGACTTGCAGCAAGTGTTGTCTTTACCAACATTAACCCACTGCCAAATGTATTACTTACGAGAGTTGTCTTGTTTTAATCTGGGTTTGCACATGGCTGACAACAATCAGGGATTTATCTTTGTTTGGCATGAGGATTTGAGTGGCCGGGGAGGCAATAAAATCGCCAGTTGCATATTCAGAGCCATTAAAAGTAAAAAACAAACAAGAAAAAAAATGATCGTATGGAGCGACAACTATGGTGGCCAAAACAAGAATAAGATGCTATTGTTTCTGTGGATATATTTGGTTTCTAAGAACTTTGTTGATGAGGTTCAACATAAGTATGTTGTCCCAGGCCACTCCTACTTAAGCTGTGACCGCGACTATGGTCTCATTGAAAAAAGAAAAAGAGTTGAGAAATGTGAGGTTCCTTTGGATGTTGTCAGACTTCTCTCTACTGCTTCCACAAAACAAATATTGATGGATGATGAAGATTTTTAGGACTTCAGCGCAGCAGCTACAAGTTGGCTTAATACCACAACTTTAGGAATTGCTAAGGTTGTTTGGGTCAAAGTCACCATGGAAAAGCCAGGAACTGTATACACACAAAAAAACTTTCAGTGACGTTGAAGACTGGGTGAAAACAAAAGTGTTTAAAAAAGGAGTAACGAATGAAATTATCAAAAACTTTGAACTGCCATGGCTGGGAATGACATCAAGATTGACGCCTGAAAAGAAGGAAGATCTGAAAAAAAATATTCCATACCAAAAGGAAGAAAACAAACCTTTTTACATAAAACTAACACAGTAACCATGGATTGCAGAACACTTTTTACATATTAACAGTGTCAATATTTTTATATAGCCTAGAGAAAAGTACTGTACCCTACATTTTTTCACATTAATTATTTCAATAACAAAGTTTTCAAGAAAACACTACTTTTTCCTTAGGGTCTACTATTTCAGACTGAAGTACTCCCTCTGTCCCATAATTGTTGTAATGTACACTTTTGTTTGTTGTCGAATAATAATTGTCCGATATCCAAACTGTAGCATTGGTGTATACAGAAGAAGAAAATTAAACACGGGAATGAGTCAGTCATACAACTTTATTACTCAAGGATCAGTACAAATTGGCCGATCAATTATCCAAAAGAACATAAATAAAAAGTTACCATTTTGGCATACGGACTATAATTATGGGACAGAGGGAGTACTTGTTTTTTTTATGTTTTATGAATAAAATTTATTAAAAAACCTATTTTCTTATCCATAACCTGTTGTTTGCTAACTCTGCACTTGTACATTTTGTCTTTCATTATGTGATGCTTTAGGGCACTTAGCCCAGTTTTAATAGCACAGGAGTTGGCACATACCTCATTTCATAAAATGTTCAGACAAAAGAGGTAATTACAGGAATAATATTACATAGATAACATTAAGCTTTCATGAGTGTTTCTATGTAAGTGCATCTGACCTTTTTACGCTTTTTTTGGAAGCAAAAATCACAAAATGTGATACAGATAATGTTTTTTCTGTTTTTCTCGGAACTTAGGTTTTGGCACTTAGCTCGGTTTTTGTTTTCAATCTACATATATCTTTTATTAATTGCTGAATAAAAATTATACAAAAATTATAAGTTGTCTGAAAAGTAAGTAATGTTCTCTTAAACTAAAAAAATAATAAATAACAACTACTTCTGATGAAAAAAATAGTATATAATAATATAATAATATATTAAGATATGATATTGGCTCGCCTGCGGCACGCATGGGAACCTGCGTGATGGCGCTACTTCTGCAACAATTCACCAAAGAAGAAGAACGAAGCGTTGTGAAATTTCTGTTTAGCGAAAGTATCGAATTAATAAAGATTCATTGTGCAGGAGTGTAATGCCAAATTCAAGTACTGGATCACTGGTGTTATAGTATAGTACATTTAGACATAAACTTGGCCCGAAACAGAAATAATTATTAGAAAGCTAATTACTTTTGAAATGCCTTCTTTAGGTCCCTCTGTACTTCCCCAGAAAATACCAAAAAATCCTGCATGGGGACTACCCTTAAATTTTGAATAAAATTCCGCCATCTTGGATTTTTCAAAAAATGCGATAACTCAGTAATGGACAATCTTAGGGTGGTGCTGTTTTGCACTAAAATGCATGGTTTGTATAGTATAATCGATTAAAACATGTCTTTTCTAAAGAAAGTCTAGTGTACGGTAAAAATTTATTGAATTCAATAAGAAATCTGAATGTTTAAAAAAACGGCATTACCATTATTATTAATAGTTTTGTTTTCTTTTCAGGTGTTAGTGATCATATGCGGTTGTTGGAAATCTGAATAGAAGATGGAGGAGAAGTGCATTTTCTGCGGTGAAGGCGGGATGGTGGACACTGACAGTGTCAATGTGACAAGAGGGTTAGAGACTTTGAGGAATCTCAGTATAAAGAGAAAAGATGGGATTGGGGAAACAATTGAGGGCATTAGTCATGTGCGAGTGCATATACAGTGCAGAAAACGTTATACCAGACATGGAAATTACGTTCCAGTGTCTCTACCTGTAGGAACAAATGTAACAAAACACCTCCTCAGAAGTGACCTACATTCCTTCGACTTTAAAACGTGCTGTCTTTATTGCGGGAGACGGTTGATAAGGAAGCTTGCAACAACCACCCACATCGCCACTCAAAAATATGCCAAGTGTAAACTTTACAAAAAATGTCAAGTATTGGGAGTATGTGCGTAAATAGGTGCGACAAGTGGGTGAAAATTGTTCTAAATCGCATTAATAGCGAATGTGACCTGATTGCGGCCGAAGCGCAATATCATAAAAACTGTGATGTACGATTTTCGATCGTTGGTTCAAGTACGTGGGGCGTTCAATATATAACTTTCCGTATGCTGTAATTTTTTATATTTTTAAGATACATTAGAAAACTATACATACATGTGTAGGTCGATCCTTCCTCACTTCTCTACATAATCCCCATAGAGATCCAGGCATTTGTCTCACCGTTGCACCAAATTGTCTATACGCTTTGCATGAAAATCAGGACTCTGGCTATTGAGCACTATTCTCACATTACACTTCACTTCTTCATCTGCTTCAAAACGGTAACCGTGCAATTCAGACTTTAACACCGGAAAAAGATGGAAATCACTCTGCGCTAAATCGGGGCTGTATGGATCATGGGGCAGCCGTTCCCACCCCAATTTTTCATTTTTGTGTTGTTTGCACTGCTGAGTGGGGGCGAGCGTTATCGTCAAGAAGAATGACACCAGTTGACAGGAGACCTGGTTGCTCATGTCGAATTGCGTTTTTCAGTTTATCCAATGTTTGACAATAACGGTCAGCATTAATTTGTTTTCCTCGCTCCAAAAAGTCCATCAGCAGAACACCCTTAGCATCCATGCTTCTGAACTCCTTATGACGCGAGCCCACGTTTTCCGAACAAGCATTTAATTTTCACCCTTGAGCGCATGTGCCTTCTCGTCTGGTAACGAATCGATTGTTGTTCCTTGTAGAGGAAGGATGGCGCCTGTCAACCATGTGCTTCTTTTTAATGTCATTGCTTTATACAATATTTTATAGCACAGGGAAACTTATATATTGAACGTCCCTAGTATGCCAGGCGAGCCATCTGAAAATGTGGTCAGAAGACCTGTTGACGAGTCCAAGTTAGAGACTTTCAATAAATTATGCAACTTCCTGGATGACAACGATGACTGCCAGTACCTGCTGTCTGACCTTATGGAGATGATCTTAAAGTTCAGTCCCAACAGTGACAAGTTATACAGTGTAAAGCGTCTGCGGGAGCTTTTATCAGCACGCTACGGCAATGCTGTTCTTATGTCATCCAGCAAGAAATGTTTCGGTACTGCTGTTTCTTTTAGGCCCGTTGCATCGAGGATTTTAACGGACAAGTGGTACAACGACAGAAAAAAGACGCTGTGGAAGAAAAGAAGAGGATTATAGACGCGGCTATTACCATCCTCCAAGAAGAGATAAAATCTAAAGTTTATGATTGCTCGACATATCCAACCTACGAAGAAATATCGAAAGTGGAGAAAATCAAGTAGGTGAGATGCTCAATCATCTGCTTTCTGGTCTAATGAAACCAGTAAAAGGTCCACCTTGCAACCTGAAGGTGTTGAGTGTTGCGCACTCTATCATTTCTTCGGTGCGTCCACGTTCATTTGTGTCAGCTGTGCAGGTTGGAATTGGAGTGTTTCTTCATAGGCGTTTCCGATCAAAACATCTAATTAACCTTCTGCATAATTTAGGCTGCTCTGTATCCTACAGTGAAATCTGTAAGTATGAAACTTCCGTGACAATGAACACTTTAGGTGAAGTTCAGAAACATGGATTTGTGCAGTTTGTCTTTGATAATGCTGATCATAACACTCGAACTGTGGATGGACATGGAACCTTTCAAGTGATGGGAGGCCCAAGCACCATGGATTGAATCACCTGGTAATGGAAGACGTCCTCTCCCTGGATTTGCTGCCGATGGATGCAGAAATCGGAACCTCATACCAATGGATTTGGATGGTGGGTCCCAAGTCAGCTGAAGAACCTCATACGGGATGGAGTGGTTTCATGGAGATTGCCACAGGAAAAAGATCCTACGAAAAGTCAGCAGTGATACCCTTGCCCTCCGTCAATCTTCAACCTTCTAACCCCACCTCAATTAACACATGTCTTCGTTTCGCGGTAAAAGAATGCAGGAAGAGGCAACAAAGGTGTATTGTGACATTTGATCAGCCACTTTTTATTAAAGCCATGGATATAGTCTATCAGTCAGACGAAACTGATGAGCTGTCCAAGGTAATCGTGAGATTAGGTGGATTTCATCTGCTTATGAGTTACACGGGTGCTGTGGGCAAAATCATGGGTGGCAGTGGTATGGATGAAATGTGGGGTGAGGTATTTGCCACGAACGCTGTTGTCCACATGGTTAATGGGCATGTTTATGCAAGAGCATTACGAGCTCATTCGCTGTCTCAGGCAGCTATCGCTCATTTCATTTTGGAGTGTTGTGAGGAAGGCGGACTTTTGATCAGCTCTGACGTCCAAACTCTCAGGGGAATTCACAGTGAGGTGTTAAACTTGTCCTCCTCCGCAGAATCTTTCCTATACAAAGTCAAATCTTTACTGAGTGCTGTATCCAGTGCGATGAAGACACTTGAAGAAAGAAGTCGTACTGCTAAATTATGGCTGCAGTATTTCAAGCAAGTTTCTATAATGCATGACTTCGTGAGAGAGGAAAGAACAGGAGACTGGAACCTTCATCTCTTCTCCGTTCCACGCATGTTAGTTCACCTCCATGCTGCTGGCCATATTCATTACGCTAAATCAGCCCACCTCTACCTCCAGAAAATGTCTAAACTTAAGACTACTTTGTCGGATCAAGAATTTGAACGTTTTGTCAGTCAGGGTTATTTTACAGTTCGGCGATCGGATAACTTTTGGTGTGGCGTTTGGACGGACATGACCATAGAGCAGGTCTTAATGCGATCTATGAAGGTTAGCGGTGGCTTGACACAAGGCCGAAATATGTCCGATAGCGTTGTAGCGCATTGGATTTGCACCATGCCAGGAAGTCTCCAGGTGATGGAAGCAGTGGAATCTTTCGGAGGAGTGACAGGTGAATCCTCCGACCAGCACATTTCCTTATCAAGATCATGGCAAACTCGAGATTCCAGTGATTTGAGGAAATTTTTAGTTTGGCTGAATCAACATTCGCCTTTCAACAAATCCGAAGAGCTCATTTCCCTTGTCTTCAGGAATTGTTGCCGATGATAGAGTTAATTGTGACTCAGCCGAAGAAAAATGAAGAAAACTAGGTGAAAATGCTGTCCAAGGAATCGTGGGAAAAATATTTGCAAATGTGAGTTTGAAGAGGAAGGAGCAAGTGTTCACACTGGCTGCTATGGGAAAGACTATGACAATTGATAAGGATCATGTAGTTGTCAACCCTAACCAACTGTTCCACAGCATCGCGTGCGTTGTAAGAAGTGCGGACGACCTTGAAGACTGTCTACGGTATGAATTGTCACCTTACCCTCAGTCTTTGTTCGACGACGTTGGTCTTCGCGCGGGAACAAAATCGAGCATTTTAATAAAGTCATCAACAAGATGTGCACGATTAGCAATGAATTGCCGGAAAACCCAAGCTATGTTCTCGACGGTGGGGATCTTTTGCACAGAGTACATTGGCCCCCGTCCAGCAACATATGGTGATGTGTGCAATTCCTACTTAGATTACGTCAACCGAAATTACAGAACAAATGTCATCGTAATATTTGACGGATATGAACCAAGTACGAAAGATGCAGTGCATATGCGAGGAGCTGTAGGGAAATCAGCTGCGAGGGTTGAAGTAATTCCATCCAACCCCGTGACAATTGCACAAGAGAATTTCTTGTCAAACGTTGAGAATAAAAAAAGGTTTTTTGAAACTCCTTAGCACAGAATTCCAGAAAGCAAAGTTCCCAGTTTTTCAGGCCCCTAGTGACGCGGATGTTTTGGTTGTTGAAACGGCGAAAAGAGAAGCGGAGTCAGGACGATCAGCTGTTGTATTTGCCGCGGACTCAGATCTACTTGTTGCTGCCTTGACGCAACCCCAAGGTGCCGTGTACATGTTAGTTCCGGGAAATTCTACAACCGCTAGAAAAGTTTACTGCAGCAGAGAATTACACGAAGGCCTTGGTAACATGACGAAACACCTACTTTTCCTACACGCTTTTATGGGATGCGACACCACCTCTGCTTTGTACAGAAGAGGTCCAATTTCAGGCTTCAACAAGCTGGAAAATAACCGTGAACTACAGAAAGTTGTGGAAATATTTAACAACCCAAACGCGTTGCAGGATTGTGTTGAAGCTGCAGGAGATCAATTCTTCGTCCATTCGTACGGAGGTAAACGTTCAGAGGGACTTGACAAAACCAGATACAATAAACATGGCCAGACCGTTGGTAAAAAAGAAAACTACGTTATGGATTTTGCTAGCCTTCCTCCTACTTCAGCTTCCGCCCGCCAGCATAGTCTTAGAGTATATAACCAAGTCCAGGCGTGGAAAGGTAACGTCTTTTCAGCTAAAGATTGGAGTTGGACCATCGAACAGGGACACCATAAGCCTGTCACATCCACTTTACCCCCGGCGCCAGACAACCTGCTGCATCTCGTGCGTTGTGGGTGCAAAGGAGATTGCTCCCGAAATTGTGAGTGCAAGCGAAGTGGGCCTTTCATGCACCACTATGTGCAGCGAATTCCGCGGGAGAGTCCTGTTTCAATCGAAGATGAAGAAGATTTCGAAGGCAACTGCGATACCGAGGATCATGTCGAAGCCAAATGTACCAGCGCCTCCACTAGAGAACATTATGCAAAACGAAGACGACTTTAATGAAAGACGGAAATTAGTCAGACATATTAAACACTACTTGTTTATGTATACATGTTCATTTTTTATTTTTGTAAACAAATTCTATAAGTCTTTACTGGAAAAATTATGCTTTGTATGTTTCAAACCTGTTTTATGCAATATGTTAAAAAATTTATATCAACTCTATATTTTACACTTTTTTTGCAGTAGTAAGTTCCTTCTTCCAAAAGTGAAACGTTTGGCACCAACAGCACCCCCCTATGATTGTCCATTACTGAGTTATCGCATTTTTTGAAAAATTCAAGATGGCGGCCGTTTATTCAAAATTTAAGGGTGTTCCCCATGCAGGATTTTTTGGGATTTTTCTGGGGAAGGAATCAGCTTTCTAATAATTATTTCCGTCTCTAATCTTATTTTACCCATACTATTAAGGAACTTTCTCGTCTGAGTTCAGCATTAATGGCAGTCTCGGAGGACAAAATTGCAGGTGTGGAAAAAGTGGTACGGACAACCCATTTTGTCACAGTCAAGGAGATAGCATCACTATTGGAAATAAGCTGTGGGTTATCACACTTTAGCATTCATGACAAGCAAAATTTCCGAAAAGTGTATGTACGTGTCTACTTTACAACAATGCAAGGCCATATAGTGGTAGAGTAAATGTGTAGAATAATGAGGAGTTTCGGTTTCAGTGCATTCGGCACCTTCAATACTCATCCTACCTGACGCCGTCGGTTTTCTTCGTCTTAGGTCCATTGAAAAATGCGCTGAGTGGAAGGCAGTTCTAGAAAAACAATAAGGCTATTTCTGTGTTGTATTAGTAGTTGCGCACCTGGCCGAAATAATCATTTTATAGTGTTATGTATGCCTTTGTCAAATGCTTGTGCATTGAACTGGAAGAGGACAATGTTTAATAGTGATAATATTATTATTTCATTGTTTGCAATAAATACTCCGGTTTTCTATTGAATAGACCTGATGTTATACAGGGTGCTCGGAAATTCCTCTTACAAACTCTTAGGTCCTGTAGAGGGGACTCAGTAGACAATAATTTGAGTGCTAAAAACATGACAATATGTCCTATGTGCCTGTGTTGGTATAAAACCGGGTGGACAGTACATGACGTCAGAATATCGCCTGATGTCACGCAACGTCTACCCTGCTGTGGTATCCTGCCCTGATCCCCATTCACTTGCCTGTGGGTCTCCGATGGACATGGTTGAGTACACGTTTGCAGAATACACGGACATGATCCTTGTGTATGGCGCAGTCGAAGGGAATGGAACAGCAGCTCGTCGGCTGTATAAAGATCGTTATCCACAACGTAAGACTCCATCGCATACTAGTAAGGGTAAAAAGACAGTTCTGCGCCAGAAAGTGGTGCGTTTTTGCAATCTTAACGGAAAATATCATAAGGCAAACGCGAAAGTGGTGCGCTCGCAGTGTTGCCAGCCCACCCCAAGAAAATTTCACCATGTGATTTTTACAGGCGAAGGTAACCTACAAATAGGGGTTGGCAACACTGAATATCAGCGTCTTGGAAAACGTCTTAAGACAAATATCTTAATCTTTAAGAAAGTTGACTTCTGGTTTGTTAATTCCGGCTTCTAGAGGCTAATCTACAAATAGGAGTTGACGGCGTAATATTTTGTAGCCTTCTAAGATGATAAGTATGCAGTAAGATGAAGAAGAGTTGGTGACGCTAACTGGAAATAGTGGTGGTGGTGCAGTGTTAATATCCCCCTCCTCTATTTTTTCTAGCATACTGATCTATCGCAAGAGTAGAGGCACTTAGCCAGTTCTATGCCCTTAAGTGAGGTTCAGTGTTGCCAACCCACCCCAAGAAAATTTCACCATGTGATATTTTACAGGCGAAGCTAACCTACCAATAGGAGTTGGCAACACTGACTAGTTGCTTCTCAGCGTCTTGGAAAACGTCAAAAGACAAATATCTTAATCCTTAAGAAAGTCGACTTCCGGTTTGTCAATTCCGGTCTGTCAAGAAAATTTTCTTGAGACAAATATCTTAATACGTTTTTCCAAGACATTGATTTTCTTGGCTCCTAATTGAGCTAGGATGACGATTTTAGGTTTGTTGGATAGGATTCGACGAGAACTATTCGACTGGCAAATTAAATTGATTCAACCCCCCTCCCCCTCTATTTTCTTCTAGCATACTGATCTATTGCGTGCTAACTAAACCTCTTGGGGGGGCAGGGGGGCTCTTGTAACGTCACGTATGTATGTAATGTGATTTGTGAGGGGGCCAAAATTTTAACCTTACGGCTAGAAAATGTTTCTGTAAAATAACAATGCTTATGAACCTGTTTTCCTTCAGGAAGCAAGCTATGGAAGTGCCCAACAACTTGAATTATTACCAGTTCCCCATCTCCGGCAAACTTAAGTTCGACATGAACCCCGAGAACGAAGGGGAGGCTAAGGTTTCCTCCGGCAAGAACATCTATCGCATCAAGCACGATAGGATGGATGCGACTACAACGTACGATGTGTCAGCTGCCGATCGCCTGTACGTGGAGCTCCTGGACGACTACGACAAACTCATCCCTCTTTTCATAGAAATGAAAATTACCTACCCTGTAATAAATAACCATAGTAGCGACGGTTACGGCGACGAGCTTCTCATGCTCGACGTCAGGATCAAAAAGTTGCGAAGCAACCTGCAGGCCCTGCAGTCCACGCTCAACTCCAGCCTCCAGTCAGAGTTCGCTAGAGGCAAACATTTTTGATATTGTGTTTTCTGATTAGTTAGAAAAATACGTAATGTGATGACTCATATCTTCTGATTGCACAACACTGCGGCAAGTTATTACGTAATGTGATGACTCATATCTTCTGATTGCGCAACAAATTATAACGTAATATGATGACTCATATCTAACGTGGTCTCTTCTGATTGGTGGAAAAATACGTCATAGTTAACGTGGTCTCTTCTGATTGGAGGAAAAATACGTCAGAAATAAACCGAGGTTACATAAGGGGGGGCCAGAGCAGTCAGTCACAGTCTGCGTGAGCAGCTTGAAGAGTACGGACGTGCTGTCGCAGTTTTCCTCGTAGATTTGCCTTACATGGTGTTATTTTCTGTTTAATTTTTTTAAAAAATGTATATACAGTAGTTGAGTTTTTGTGAGACTGATTGAAGAGTAGTTATTTTTGTTGTAGTGCTTTTTTTGGGGTATCTATTTGTGCAACACTCAGTACCTAATTGTGGAATACTCTGTCCCTAATTGTACTGCACTTTATACCCAATTGTACAACATTTTGTACCTGATTGTACAACAGTACGTGTGGATTCGACATCTAAAAAATCATACATCAGCATATATACATATATAAATAAACACCCCCCCCAAAAAATATGCGTCCTATGAAGATTTGTATTACATGTAAGAAAAATATTTCCAGTGATCATTATGCACGACATAGTCGTACCTGTGTGCCTGGCAAGCATTTAACAGCAACCGAATTGTGTCCTAAGTGTAACAAACACTTTACAATTGCACATGTCAAAAAGCATATTCCTAATTGCAAGGGTACAGGAGACCCTGTGCTGCAACCATCAACCTCGGTCAAAAAGAAGGCTGAAGCAGATTTTTTAAACATATTACCATCTGCCAAACGCGTCAAGTCGGCAACAAAAGCAAGCCGGTTTGCTTTTGATCATATATTAGAGGATTTTGATTTTACCTCAGATGTACGTAGCTTCGTAGAGAGTGTGCAACCCAAGATAATTTCTATCTTAAGTGATGTACTGGCTTTAAACACTACTAAATTTTATGCATCGCTGGGATGCCAATACAAAAAATCATCTGATGACGAATACAGCTTTCACCATAATACCAAGGCAAAAATATTGCACTTGGCAGATGTTGCCAACCTCGAGAGTATCTACGAAAAATTCTTAGAGGAGCTGATTGCCAAACAGGAAGAACATCAGGCTGAAGGCTCGGGTGGTTCGCTGTGAGGTACTCCGCATAAACTTAAATTGAGTCTTAACAAGTTTGTTCCACTGTCTGGGTCTAGTTATGTTCCAATGCAGGCAATAATTGCAGTCCAGAATAGCGATTCAAAATGTTTTCTTTGGTCGGTGCTGGCAGCGCTGCATCGTATCCACCGGAAAGATCATCCGCATCGTGTTACCCACTACATGCCCTACGAATCAAAATTAGAAAATGCGATGGCTGGGATTACCTATTCAGTTCAGTTGTAGGACATAAACAAATTCGAGACCCGTGCACACAACTTACTAAACCTGCAACTAGTTATCAATGTTTACGGCCTTACTAAGAACACAAATATTGTATACCCTATTCGAGTGAGCAACAAGGAAGGTGAAGCTGTACAAGAAATCAATTTGTTACTTATCAAGAACGAGACTTGCCATCATCACACGCTTATTCGCTCTCTCTCCCGGTTAGTTTCAGGTCAAAAAAGCAAGCATGATGGTTGTATAGAAGTCTTTCGCAGGTGCTTGTCCACGTTTGATAATCAAAAACCACAAGATTACCAACACATTCAGGGTCCCGACATTGCTGCCCAGAAGCTTGCACATCACATGCGCTATTGTAACGACAACAGGCCTGGGGTTGCAGTCTTACCCGAGCCTGGTACTGTGGAGCAATTTCGGGCGCATAGTGCTATGGGAGAGCACCCTGCTATTATTATTGCAGATTTAGAGGCCTTCCTTGAACCGCTGTCCACCCGTAATCCCAACCCAGAAGTTTCTTCTACCACGCCTTTTCAAATTCACAAGATCTCCAGTTTTGCCTATGTTGTGGTGCGACGAAATCAAATAATTGTCCCTGAGCCATATGTATATCGCGGTCCCGATGCAGCCAAACATTTTCTGGAGAGGATGATACGAGAAGTATTGTTAGATCCTATAGCTATGCGAGACTTGACTCCCGAAGAAAAGAGTAAACACGAAGAGGCTACACACTGTCCAGTTTGTAACGAAAAATTTATTGATAGTAGGGAAAAAAAGAAAATTCGACACCACGATCACTTCACCGGAAGCTATATTGATTCTTGGTGTAACGGGTGCAACCTGAAGGCTAAGGACCCGCGCTTCGTCCCCGTATTCTTCCATAACGGCTCCGGGTACGATTTTCACCACCTTATCAGGCATCTCGGATACGACGATGTGCGCATTAATATTGTTGCACAAAATGCGGAGCACTACATTGCCATCTCTAAATTGGTGCAAGGCATAGAACTTCGGTTTCTCGATTCTCTGAGTTTTCTCCAGGCAGAACTCGATGCTTATTCTGGGATGCTCAACAACAATCAACTAGTTATTACTTCAGCCAATTTCCCGAACTTAGATGCTAGTCTCTTCAGGTGTAAGGGGGTCTACCCCTACGAGTATGTCAGCGACCCTTCCAAGTTCGAGGAGGAGTCGTTGCCTCCCCAGGCTAAGTTTCACAGCCGGCTGCGAGGTTCGGGCATCAGCGATGAAGAATATCAGCATGCTCAGTCCATGTGGCTCAAGCTGGGTTGTCGAAATTTTGGAGAATACCACGATGCCTACTTAAAACTCGATGTAACACTCCTCGCAGACGTTTTTCAAGCGTTTCGCACAAATGCAATGCAAATCTACAAAGCTGGAAGATGCATACACCCCGGGTTGGCATGGTCGGCCATGCTTCTTCTAACAAAAGTCAAGCTCGAGCTTATTTCCAATGTGGACATGATGCTTTTTGTGGAAAAGCTTGTTCGGAGTTGCATGGTCCAGGTGTCACAACGGTACGCTCACGCCAACAACCAACACATATCGACCGGGTACGACCCTTCTCAACCATCCAGCTACATCATTTATACGGATGCTAATAATCTTTACGGGCACTCCATGATGCAAAAACTTCCATTTGGAGGATTTGAGTGGGATGATCCTTCCAAATTCAACGTAGAAGGTTTCGACGACTCGGAACGAGGCTTCTTTGTCGAGGTGGACCTCGAGTTTTCCGAGAAGCTGCAGGATGTGTTCTGCGACCTCCCACCAGCACCGGAATTCAAGTGTCCACCTACGTCGAAGCAGAAAAAACTCATCATGGATTTCGAACCCAAAAAGCGTCACGGGTTGCACTACCGAAATCTTCGGTGGTTGATGCAACAAGGGGTCATGATTACAACAATTCACCGAGTCCTCACTTTCAACCATTCAAATTGGTTGAAGCCATACATCGACTACAATACTAAACGTCGTACTGCTGCTACCTCGGAACTTGATCGCAATTTTTTTAAGGACATGAATAATATAATATTTGGCAAAACAATTTAAAACACGCGAAATCGTGAAGACATAAGGTTGCTTACTAGCGTCGACCGTTGTCGCAAACTTGTTGCAAGCCCACTCTTTAAATCTCGAACAATCTACAACGAACAGCTTGCTTTGGTACACATGAATCGTGGTGAGGTAAAACTCAACAATCCAGTCTATGTTGGTGCCACAGTGTTAGAGTTAAGCTAGCTGCAAATGTTCGAGATATATTATGATATACTACGCTAGCACTATGGTACCAACATCAACCTTCTCTACACAGATACGGACTGTTTGGTATATCACGCCCACACTGCTAACGCATATAAAGATATCACCACGATTCCAGCCCTCGTTAACTTGTTCGACACGTCGAGCTATCCCCAACCAAATCGATATGAAATCCTGGCTCGAAACAAAAAAGTACCTGGCTAACTAAAGGATGAAAATGATGGGGATATTATATTAGAGTTTGCTGGTCTTCGTGCAAAGCATATGCAATTCAAGCTGAGAGTTCTGTGACCAAAAAAGCTAAAGGCATAGGCAAGCAAGTGGTTCAGAGAAAACTCAAGTTTGAAGACTACGTCGAGTGCCTCGAAACCAAAAAGCCGATTCTGTGAAAAGAGTATCGCATCCAGAGTGTTAAACATATACTTACAACCAACGCCGTCAGGAAAATTGCTCTGGATGCACGAGACGACAAGAGATGTGTTCTCGAATGTGGGATTCATACCCGGCCGTGGGGCCACTATCGCCTGAAAACAGGTAAAACTTGCTCTGTGTGCTCAAAATAAAAATAAAAAAAAAATTGCCCTCGAATGCAAAAACGAGGGGGTGAAGGTGGGATATTTTTTTTCTTCAAAATATTAATTTCACAGATTTTCTTTGTAATATTCAATTCATTAATATTCAATTCATTCAATATATTCAATCAACACAATTTTTTGTTGACCTACACAAAAAAATACAAAAATTAACAATGTCTACAAATATATAGTATGTATATTTTTTTGACGGAACTAACTCTCGCCGTGTCCTACGGGACGAAAATTTAGGGCATGCGCAGGGCCAAAAGGGGAAGTTCCTTTGCGCGCTCAAGCATGGCTTTTTTTATTTCTTGTTATTTCCTAAGCATATTTAAAACTGTTCGGTCACTCCTTCATTCTTGACATCATACACAAAAGTTTTCTCTGCAATAAGGATGACGCTGCACAGGGTGTTGGCGGGCAAGGCGTCGTGGAACTTACAGACAATCTTGATGCTGGTGCGATCGTTAACAACCACCTGCTTTCTCTTAGATGTGTTAATGACGAATATGGTCTGCGAGCTATGAACTCATTGGGGTTGTAGTACACGTCCACGTTGCCGGAGGTCACCCTCTTGTAAGCTGTGTATGCCTCGTACAGTTTCAGGTAGTCGTCGTTTGCAATGTTCAGGTTGTAATTCTCACGCGGGAAAATCTCGTTCCTGCCATTTTTGAGGTAGATGTTTTTGATCTTGCAATTGTCGAACTGGCTCGAATCTTTTTCTTGTTTGTTATCCTCCCCCGTCTGGAAGAGCACGACCACAAACTCTGGCATATCGTACCGGATGCTGTTAAACTGTGTGGTCACGTCAAATTCAAAATGGTTGCCGGAAGCAGGTTTCTGCACGCACTGGTAACCGTAAAATTGGATGGGTACTTGTGGATTCTTCAAAATCTCTGCTTTGTACTTGAGAGCGTAGTTAGTTTCGTATTCCACTACGGGCATGCGCAGCTCCATGGACTGGATGATGCACTTGGCAGGATCAGGTAGTGTATTGGGAATTGCTGAACCGTCTGCACTCAAGGTGCTGTAACGCATCAGTGCATTGTTCTCATTGGCGCTTCTGCGAAAAGTGACGCGCAAACCACCCTTCCACATGATCTCTGTGTAGTCGGAGGAGAAGAAACCAGGAAGCAGGCGCAAGGGACACAGTACTGTGTGGCTTTGAGTTTTGATTTTTGTACATGCTTCGAATCCCCCTGACTGGTAGTATGCTGCAACGGTCTTGGAGAGTTTCAGTGTTCCCACAGCTGCAGAGGTAATCCCGGGGTAGTCAACCCTATCGATGACGGTGCCATGCTTTCTAACTTCCACCTGCGAGAATAAGTACGGCACAAAATTATCTACAAGTCTTAAATTTGCATTGGCAAGAAATGCTTCGCCGTTGTCTCTCTTCACAACATCAAACTTGATATACAAATCAGCTCTGTGAGGTGAATGAATCCATCCCCGACGTCCACGTCGTATTCTATCTCTCGATTTGCTTCGTTGAGGTTGGCAAACGTGCGACGATTGGGAGGGAAGGATTGCAAATCGTAACTTTCGATTTGCTCCATGATGGTTATTTATTATATGTTAATCTCCACGACGGCAGTGGTCGTGGCTCCTGCAAAATCAACCACTTCCCCCTTCTCGTTGGTAATTACCAATTCTATGTTGTCTATGCGATTACGAGATACAGGAAAGTATATCGGTGATGAGGGTGTGTTGATAATTGGCTCCATGACATCAGAGTTTGGTTTGAACGTAGCGATAATACCTGTTTGCTTGTGACTGCCTGGGATGGCGTCCGAGGATTTGGTGATCATACCTTCTGCCACATTGCAATGTATATTCCGAGTCTCGATGGCTAGAAATTTCGGAATGTTAGCACCGATGTGCTTGATGCCAGGTTCGAGGTTTGTGTTGTTCTGGAATCCCAAAAGCTCTCCGATGGTACCCTGGTCTACGGTTTCCGAGGCAGACACCAGTTCCACCCTGTGAGTTACAGAATTTTGTGACAGCAGTACTCTTCTTCGTAATTGAGCCTGCAAGGTAGACAGGTTGTATTGGCCAGGGGTAATGCTGATTTTTTCACTGCCAATTTTGATGGTATTGTTGTGTACCGTCACGTTAGGTATCAGGTACATGCTGTAGAATGCACGAAGAGCAATAGATTTAGGATAGATGATATCGTCATGCAATGTGAGAAGCAAAGTCTCGCTTGTGAGATGGAATACTCCCATAGTGCTTTAGGTGCCACAATGCTTTCTGGAAATCCTCGATTGTTGGGTTATTTAATTGCGAGAGGAAGACAAGAATAGAAACGCAGAGATGGCCACAGTTCACATCGCTGAAACCATGGATGCATTCGTCATTGTAGTAGAGGTTGGCAACACTGAGATACTTTACCAACCCAGAAGGTGGCGTGCCTCCGAATGAATCGAAAACAAATGCTTTGTTGTTGTTGGCTTTGAGGTAGCATATCCAATGTGTACCTGGATTTTCGTAAATGTCCAGGTTAACCACACCACACTCTTTTTTCTTCACAACAGAAGGTAGAGAATCAGACATGAAAACGCCCCTGAAGTGCTTGACACCCAACAATTCGACAAGAGATTCAATATCGAATTTGGACAGGGGCTCTTCTTTTTTTAAACTTTTTCAAAGCTTCGAGGTTGTTCTCTCGCTTTTTGGTCACTCCTTTCCCCTTTTTCTCCATAGCCAGGTTGTGGCGTTTCTGCTTTTCCAACTCGACCTTTTTCTTTTTTTCATCGATGACGGTCTTGGCAATGGCGGCGCTGCCTCCTGCCAAAACTGCCAACAGCGCCCAATGCTGCCAAGATAGCCGGGATGCTGAATATTAAACCTCCAGTCTTCTGCTGCTGCATTCGCGAACCTTGTAACCTCCTCAACTGAGGAATGCTAAGCAGCAATTTCATTCCATGACCTTTTGCCAAGCAGGAATGTTTCTTCTCGCGCTGCTTTTTGGTAAGCAATCCATCAAGAGCTCCGAGAGACTTGAGGTTTGCGTAGGGTATTTGGTAAACGACACCTTTGGGTTTCATGGTGATAGTATGTTATTTATATACATATTGAAAAAGGTAAGGCTTTGCCCCTAATAGGTTTGTTATACAAGTTGCTTTTTTCCACAGGGTGTTATTTATTTACAGCCCCCACCCCAATTTTTGTTTTGTGTTCATGGCGATGGTCGTACCCAATGCGACAACCCGTTCACCTAGCGAGGCATCTCTGATGACGAGTCTCTCGAAAGCTGCATGCTCCAACTTCCTGTCGGCATCGTGACGTGCATCGATATCTGTGTGAGTATTGTAAGCAATGTCATGATCCTTGGATGCTGCGTCCAGTGAGTTCACACCCTTGTCTCCTTTCTCCAGTCGCTGTTCGAGTTTCATACCCGGACCGCAGTACTGGTAACCCGGCAGGAGCATCTCGAAGGGTAGGTTGTTGATAATATCGTTCACGAGACCTCGACCCTCGGCTACATTCCAGAATTTTGAGGCAGGGTGTTGATGATTTTGATAAGGTAACCTATACCTTTGCTGTCGTTGACAATGAAGTTGCTAAGCTTGGTGCTAATAATGTCCATGATGACCACCTTCTCGTTGTGGAATTTGCGATTGCCTGCATTTTCTTCGCCTGCGATAACCAGCAATCGATCTACAAGCTTCCTTACGTCGTCTACCCAAACAAACTCTTTAGGTGGGGTATTGTAGAGTTTGACACAGCTGCCACTCTTGAGCTGGGTCCATATTGGCTTGATGAGGTTCCTGTAATTTTCTCCACTGCTAGATTTCACGCAATTCTGTGTTGCATCGTTGTACAAGGCGTCCGTCATTGTCAAAATTTCTGTGTAACTTTCTTAATCCTCGTCTGTATAATCTTTAGGTTGCTTCTTGGTGATAAGTTCTCACAGTCCCACAGTGCCGGGATACCTGGTCTAGCTGTTCTTCTCGCCCAAATTGATTTTCACGTCGTCACCCTCGAGCGTGACCTCCTTTGCGTCTATCCAACCTTTTTCCTCGAGTCCCAGCCATTTCACCAACAGTTTGTCACCTTTTCTACGTAATACCTTTTCAATAAGATACGTGTCGGGTATATTGTTTTAGAAAGTTCCTCTTCGTAAAATCTTCCTTTCAGAATTTCGTCGCCATTATCTTTTATTGTGAACGTGTGACGGTTTCCGGGTAAGACTCGAACTACGGTGAAAAGTTCCGTACTCCAATTTTCTGTGAAGCCCTTTTCGAACCCACGCTTAACTTTACTGATTCTCACCTGATCGCCAATTTTGTATTTCGGTTTCCTGCTTGTAAATTTGTACTTTGGACAATAAACAGTAGAAATTAAACGTCGCTCGTCAGATTTGTTGACGTCAGCCGGTTTCATGTTTATCGTGCGATGCAAACTGTGATTATAGCTGTTAAAGATTTCCGGAAGCATGTCGAGCCACTTGTATTTCCCCCGAAGCGTGAATTGTTTCCACATCCGTGTTTTGAGAGTTCGGTTGAAACGTTCCACTATGCTGGCTTTGATGTGACTAAAGGTGGAGTAATGTTGAATATTTCGTTTTTGAATAAATTGCCGAAAGACAGAGTTGTAGCATTCTTTTCCGTTGTCTGTGTGAAGAAATCGAGGTTGCCTGCCAATTTCATCGAAAATAGTTTTGAATGCTTCCACTACGCAGGTTACTGTTTTTGCCTTGAGGGGTAAAGCCCACGCAAATTTTGAAAATGTGTCTATAACGGTAAAAAGATACTTGTATCCCTTGTTGATTTTATGTAAATTTTTTAGATTGCCACTGCTCATTTCCACAAGGTCAGCTTCCCACAAGTCGTCTATGCCTTTGGTCACTACCGTCAGTCGTTTGTAGTTTCGTCGTGCAAGTTTGTGCAGCTCGTTCACAATAGCCTACCTAGACATTGCGCGAAAATAAGAATATAGCTTGGATGGGTTTCTGGCCGCAGACGATGCTGGGTTTTCTATGTACAGCATGTCACCTATTTCTATGTCGATAATTTGAGTGGCATCTTCGGCATAGACAGTCTCGCGAGTTTCGGGGTGGGTGAAATCGACCAACTCCACTCCTCTTATTTTAGGCTCGTCACTGATGTTCGTCACGGACATGGTTGGGTAGTGGGTAGCGTGAGGCAAAGACCAGTATGAAACCTTGACGAACTGAAGTGTGCCAGCGAGAAAAAACTGGTGATAGGCTTTGGCTGGAGGCAGCATGTAGAGTTTGGCACCCGGATGGAAGAGCGAGGAAAATTCCCTGTTTGGAATGCTGTACAGCTCGATGACAACGGTGGACTTGAGATTGCCGATGCTGGCGATCATTGGTTCGAACCTCGCTCTCCACGTCCTCCAATCTACCGTTCACCGATTCCAGGTGTTCCTCGATAGCACGGACAAGAGTGTCGTAATCGGGCTTTATCTTCACATCGACAATAAGCCTTTGAAGTTTTCGTTTAACTCGCGTAGTTGGGTACTGAAATTGGTTATGGCCGATTCCTGGCTCGCCTCGATGCTGCCAATTTGCTCTTTTACATTGGACATAATCTGCTGCAGACTTTCCACGAGTGTCAACTTGAAGCTCTGGGTTGCGAGGTCGTGGACCTGGGTTCTAATTTCAGCAAACAAGCTATGTAGCTCGCTTATGTTCTGGTTGGTGGGTGAGGTTGCAACAGACTCCCGAAGCAATTCAATTTCGGTTTGGATGTTTTTGATGTCGTGGGATTTGAGTATTCGGTTGAGAGCCCTCTTCACGCTTTTTAGTTCGTGCGAGGTAGGCAGGGTGGCCACCGTATTTTGGAGCGACTCCAAAGCTTTTTTTCATCGCGTCCAACTCTGATGCAGCAGCAGCAACGCGTATGCGTTCTTGTAATTGTGTTATGTCGTCCTGGGTGGGGGTGGATTGTTGCAAAGTTTCCAACTTGACCTGTATATCGTCGATCAAGTGATGAAAATGCGACAACTCTGATTCGGTGTTTAGATTTTCCAGCTTGGTGATCTCCTGTTGGACGCTGGCCATAGTATACCTGATGCCAGGCAGTTTGGATTCCTGTGCTTCGTGTACGTTTGCCAGATCATTTTTGATGACGGCGAGAGCATCCTCAATATGGGCTATGGTGCCTTGCAGCTTCCCGAAATCCTCGTAGGTCTCAAGTTGGAGTTTTATGTTGGCCACGCTACGGGCAATAGCATTCAGCTCGCTGAACGAAGGTAGATTGTCGATGAAGTCCTGTAGCGTTAGGAGTTTAGTTTTGACTTCGTTGATGGCTGCATGCAAAGCGTACCTTTGAAGCTCAACCTTGATGCTTTCCAACGTAGGAATTTCGAACGATTGAAACTGTTCGTGCAATTTGGCAATACTGGCATTCGAGCGATCGTAGTCGTCTTGAGTCTTAATGCTCTGGATAATGTTTTGTATTTCAGTCTGGATGGTGCTCGTTTGGTCCTGCAAGTGTCGCTTCAGCTTTTCTACGTCGGAAGTTTGCGCTTGCTGCAGCTTCACAAGTTCGTTTTGGAGCTTGCCTACGCTCAGTGCCAAGTTGTCGAAGTGGTCTATTGACGCGAGGTCGGTGTACTTTTGCAGCAGCGATTTAAGCTCGGCGTCAATTTTGAGTACGGTGTCCAGGCACTGAGACTGCAGGCTGGCTATCTCTGACTGGAGGCTGGAGTTGAGCGTGGACTGCAGGTCGCGTCGCAACTTCTTGACCCTGACGTCGAGCATGAGAAGCTCGTCGCCGTGATCGTCGCGTTTAGTGTGACCGAAAATGTCGTTAGCCATTGCTCCTGTGCTTATTTATTATAGGGTAGGTGATTTTCATTTCTATGAAAAGAGGGATGAGTTTGTCGTAGTCCTCCAAGAGCTCCACGTACAGGCGATCGCCAGCAGACACATCGTACGTTGTAGTCGCATCCATCCTATCGTGCTTGATGCGATAGATGTTCTTGCCGGAGGAAACCTCCCCTTCGTTCTCGGGGTTCATGTCGAACTTAAGTTTGCCGGAGATGGGGAACTGGTAATAATTTAAGTTGTTGTTGAATACATAGAACGTTTTGCCCACATCTTCGTCGTACTGGGTCAGGATGCTATTCAAGTGTATAATTAATAGACCGTTAAGTTTAGATAGCATGGAAGGCAGGAGTTCGTTGAAGCTCGAAGACGACAAGGGCTGGACGTGCACTTCCATAGCTTGCTTCCTGAAGCCAAACAGGTTCATAGGCATTGTTATTTTATAGAAACATTTTCTAGCCGTAAGGTTAAAATTTTGGCCCCCTCACAAATCACATTACATACATACGTGACGTTACAAGAGCTCCCCTGCCCCCCCAAGAGGTTTGGTTAGCACGTTATAGATCAGTATGCTAGAAGAAAATAGAGGGGGAGAGGAGTATGATCAATTTAATTTGCCAGTCGAATCCTATCCAACAAACCAAAAATCGTCATCCTAGCTCAATTAGGAGCCAAGAAAATCAATGTCTTGGAAAAACGTGTTAAGATATTTGTCTCAAGAAAATTTTCTTGACAGACCGGAATTGACAAACCGGAAGTCGACTTTCTTAAGGATTAAGATATTTGTCTTTTGACGTTTTCCAAGACGCTGAGAAGCAACTAGTCAGTGTTGCCAACTCCTATTGGTAGGTTAGCTTCGCCTGTAAAATATCACATGGTGAAATTTTCTTGGGGTGGGCTGGCAACACCGCGAGCTCACCACTTTCGCGTTTGCCTTACGATATTTTGCGTTAAAGTTGCAAAAAACGCACCACTTTCTGGCGCAGAACTGTCTATTTCCCCCTACTAATACTCTTTTTGACAGCATTACGCAACAGTTCGTTCTTCGTTCCCGATCACGGTTGGGCTAGAATCTTTTATTTTTCTGGGAAAAGATGATAGTTTTATAAATAGTGAAGATAATCATCTTTTTGTTGTGCTGACTCTCAATGAAGTGGAACAAAGTTTAGATAGAGCACTACCAAAGACAGTTAGAAAGGATAATTTACCCAGGGCTCCGTTAATTAAAGTAACTGTAACAGGCGTTGATTTTATTTGTGTACTGGACACTGGCAGCGAATGTAATCTCATGAGCTACGCCATTCGGAAGAAGATTAAAGAGAAGCTTTCGTCATTGCAGTTACAACCATGTCTATATGTTAGGCTGACTGATTTCACTGGGAGAAACAAAACTAGTGTTGTAGGATGTAGACAAGTATATCTGGAAATTGCTGGACGAAATTTATTAGAGGACTTGTTTCTCTTGAAAGCTCTCGAAGCTGACTTATTTTGGGCTACCCATTCCTCAGGAAATATGAAGCAGGAATTGACCTACAGCGCGAAAAGTTATCCCTCACCGTAGATGGAGTTCCGGTAGAGCACGACCTTGTGAATAATGGATCTTCGGCAGGGACGCATGTAAGAAAAATCTGTGAATATTCCCATGTCGATCAGTGGACGGCTAGTCCTGACGACATTCTTCAGAAGGTCAATACGAATGAGATTTTCTGCGACAGGGGTAGAAGCCAATTGAAGGAAGTTTTACTGAAGCATAAAGATGTATTTTACGAGAGAGCTGGTACTATTAAAAACTTCCAGTGTGAGATTGAACTCACCACCACAGAACCTGTGTATCGATCTCCATATCCCATACCTATAGCAAAAGGTAATTTCTGGAGGAAGAATTAGAAAAGTGGATACAATGGGGTGTTATAAAGCCTTATAATTCCCCTTACTTGAACCTGTTAATTGTAGTCAACAAGCCTGAAAGTATAGTACGCCCATGCATTGACTTCAGAAATTTGAATAAAATTGGACGTGTACCACGGAACTCAGTTGAGCCCATTTCGGATGCCTTACAAAAATTTAAAAGTGCTCGTTATTTTACAAATCTGGATCTGGCTTCTGGATATATACAGATTCCTGTAAAAACTCACTGCCAAACATGTACTACTTTCTCCTATAATGGACGTCAGTGAATGTTTGCTCGAATACCTTTTGGTATCTCAAGTGCTGTATTAATTTTCAAAGCTGTCATGCATGCTGTATTTGGTCCTAAAACCGAGAAGTATCTAACTCAATATATGGATGACTTGCTGGTTTTCGATGAAGAGCTCTCCAAGCATCTCCAACATCTGGATGAGGAGTTACAGCGACTCCAAGAAGTGGGAATGACAGTGAAGCTGCGAAAGTGTCAATTTGTCCACAATTAAATTACCTACTTAGACCACATCGTTTCTGGAGATGCCATCAAAATCCAACCTGACAAAAATTCAGCCATTAAGTTGTTTCCTAAACCTAAAACTAGAAAGGATGTTCGGAAATTTTTAGGCCTCGCTAACTGGCGGCGGAAGTTCATTGAAAATTTCGTAGCAAAATCTGTAGAGCTCACTAAGTTGTTAGGTAAAAATGAACGTTGGATTTGGCGAGATGAGGAAGAACAAAGTTTCCAGCTACTGAAGAATGAACTTGTAAGATCGCTGAATCAACACAACCTCATTTTGAAAGGGATTTCTGTATCCAATGTGATGCTTCTGGGAAAGGATTGAGTAGTATTATTTTCCAAATGGTAAAGAGAGGAAAGTCATTCAGTATGCTAGCCGAGAACTGAAGGAGAACGAACGTCATTACTCCATCTTTGGGGTTGAGAAGTATGCTGTTTATTTGAAAAGCAGACCCTTCACTATCTACATTGATCACAAAGGGCTGGAATGGTTACAAGACGCCAGAACTGGAACAGTCGTTTGACTCGTTGGTCTCTAAAACTCCAACAGTACCAGTATAAAATAGTATACGTCTGGCAGATATTTTATCTCCGTATCCTGCTGATGATATACCCCAGATTCATTCTGAAAATAGGCAGCAGACATTCAGAGGAGAAATTGATGATATTGAAAAGTGGAGAGACGCGCAATCTAAAGATCAATTCTGCAAATGTTTACTCGAATCTTTAAATTCTCAGGAACCTAACCTCAGATTAGATCGTTCGTATCGCATTCAAAACGGAATTTTATTTAAGAGAGAATCAGACGATCAGTCCCATTGGAAATTGTGTGTTCCGGTGGTAATGAAGCAACCTCTCTTGAAAGTAATTCATGATGAATCTGGACATTTTGGAGTATCCGAGACATTGAAGCGACTTGCAGTACGTTACTTCTGGAAGGGCATGAAGGATGACGTAATATAGTACGTCCGAGATTGTGAAATTTGTGACCAGAGTAAACCAGACAAATTAGGGATACTCAAGGAAACACTTCATATCAGTCCCAAGCAACCTCACGAGATGCTTTCTCTGGACTTGATTGGGAAGCTTCCTCGTTCTAACGGATACCAATACATCTTGAGCTTTATTGATCTGGGTAAACGTTTTGTCTCCGCATATGCTTTACGGCCTGCCAGCACTACAGAAATTATAAACACTCTTCAGAGAGGATATTTTGCTCACTATCCAAACGTTAAGTTTACCCTAAGCGACAGAGGAGCTCAGTTTACCTCTAAGCAATGGAAGGAATTTACCAAAAACCGTGGTATCCATCAAATTTGCACAACCGCTTACAATTCAAAAGGGAACATGGTAGAACGAGCAAATCAAGAGATAGTCAGATTACTTCTTTTATTTTGTTATCGATAACATCAGTCTTGGTCTCGATACATATCAAAAGTTGTTTGGTTAATTAATTATTCCATTTCTCAGACTATTGGATATTAGCCTTCTGAACTATTCTTCAACTATCCCATACCCAGAGATATCCTAACTCATTTCAATTGGTCCGAACGGAAAGAAGCCCAACCGGATTGGAAGGCCAAATTATTCTTAGCCCAAGTCAAGCAGAGGAAGAAGCTATCGAAGAAAATAAAACAAAAGGGAAACGCCAAGCCAGTGATAGTTGGAGACTTTGTGATGGTTAGAAACTACTCCTTAAGCTCCCTACTAGATAAGACCATTCAAAAGTTATTTATGTTGTGGATTGGACCTTATCTAGTGGACAAAGTGGAACATAATGCGGTAACGTTGTTAATTCCAAAGACTAAAGAATTAAATGGTAAGGTTAACTTGGATAACCTAAAAGTGGTTCACTTTTCGGAAAATAAGAAGAAAGAGTGTGTACTAAAAAACTAAGTTTCCTCCAAGTAGATAACTTCCTTTCTGAAACTTAGTTTCCGACAGGAAGGGCCAGATGATATGATCCATATTTCTTATGTGACGTCACAACTTTAAAATATGACACTGATATATTATACTTTTATGAAAGGACAAGTAAATGTTGTGTTATTATATGTAATATTGTATCTTGTTTGTAATGTATATCTTTTGTTTCTTGTATTTTATGCTATATTATGAGTATTTTAATGTATCTTCATGTTTGTGAGAGTGCACTATGTGAATTTGTATTTCTAAACATGTGTAGATGTCAGTTTTGTTGATGGTATCCTTTTGTAGATAGTGAGTGATTCATCTGTACTTGAATCTGTGTTCTCGAAAATAGTATAAAAGCGAGGATATCGCGTAAGAAATATCACACTTTCGCCACGGATCGATGAAGCTTTTAAACTTAAAAAGAACTCCTCGGTGTTGTGCATACATCCTGGTATGGTAGTTCGGGGCGCAAGCTAGGCCTATGTGATCATTGGTACGCCGATAGCCATGCATTGATGGTATGCACAATACTGCAACCATTCTACGTTAGATAATAAAGCTAGCCTCCTTAGGGTAGAAAATAAAATTTACAAATAAAAGGCTAAAGAGCAAATATTGCCTAAGTTATTATTATATATCCCTTGGTGTGGTAGTTCGGGGCGCAAACTAGGTCTATGTGATCATAGGCATGCCGATAGCCACGCATTGAGTTTATGCGTTTTAGTTGAGTCAATTCATCGACAAAGCGAAATCCTCACCTTCGTCTGAAGTATATTCGCATTATAATTGCCATATATAAAGAATAAAACCTTTTAGTTTATCTACTGCAGCAATGTGTTGTTTTTTTCTCTGTGCTGTGAACATTGCCTTTGCCTAACACTATCCCTGTACCTGAGAGGAGTCTGTGTACTTCACCGAGTCTCATCGTTCACTTCTGATTAATATTATGTTATTATTAATAAATATAATAATACGTTTAATAGTATAATAATACAGGTCTCGAACGTATCACGTTGTCCGCACGATCGCCGGATTTAACGCCATTGGACTATTTTTTGTTGGATCGTTTGAAGAGTATGGTGTACGACACTCCTGTAGAGACAGAGAAAGAACTGCTGGCACGAGTTATGGTCGCTGCACAAGAGATTAACGGAACACCAGGATTGATGGAGTGAGTGTACGAGAACATGATTCGTCGGTACGATGCGTGCAACGAATTTGGCGGTCGTCACATCGAGCCACTGTTTTAGTTGAGCTGTGCCTTATGCGACATATCCAGCGCAGAAGACAGACACAAATGGTTGCGTTCCACTGTCGACACAAGTATTATTGTGATCAATGAATAGTACGTTTATATTTTTTTCCTTTGGCATTGTTACCAAAAGAATCTGTTTGTATTATGTACTGAGCCACACCTCATTCAATTCTGTACTTTATGTAACACTTCATTTGACATGGTTGTAATAAATGATTACACGTTAGGTCATCAGGTGATCTTCTGACGTCATGTACTACTTTTTTGAGTTGGTGATTTAAGTCCACTTTATGCACAGTAAGGCTAATCGGGAAAGGACCTACAATTTAAAGTGGAATCCGAACCACTTTGTGCCTCCACCGGGTATCGAACTCAGAACATCATGTACCACTTGTCCTGTTGCATACCAACACAGTCACATTCGACACAATGTCATGATTGTAGCACCGAAACTGTACGTTTCTGGACATGAGTTGCTATTCTAAATATTGTCTACTCAGTTCCCTCCAATAGCCCTAGGAGTTTGTAAGGGGAATTTCCGAGCACTCTGTATGTTATTAATCACATGTTTCACCACTGCAGCCCTACTGTAGATGTGAAGAAATAAGTTTACATTTGGCTATCATTATATTCCATATTTAACAGGGAGAAACAGTTCAACACAATGGAATTTGCCTTCTGTAGGTAGTAGAAATTTTCAGCCATGCAAGCGTTCAAACAATATGTTTATGGAAGTGGAACAATATGGTTGGATCAAAATATGTTCTTAGCGGTTGGAGAGCACAAGACTCTTGTCAGGGACAGCGTGAGGTATGCAGTTATGCAGCCTTGCCATATTTTAATGTGGTTCAACATGTGAAAGTGTTTTGTGAATGCAGGGATGTCATTCATTGCCTCCGCTGTTCAGAACTACCCTAAACTGACAAACAATTCAGCTGCTTATTCCCTGCTGGATATTGACTGCATGCAAAGGTAGCAGAGATAGTTGCATGCTACAAAACCTTGAACCAAATTTCAGAGTTCCGCAAAATTTCAGCTCTCGATTAACTTATCGAATTAACGAGGTGCAAAAATGGCATCACAATTTACATCCAAAGAGCTTGCTTAACCGCTATCAGAGAGAAGGTGAAGACTACATTGTAAGGATCGTCGCTCTGAAGGAATCTTGTTCTCGCTCGTACGATACAACGTTTGAAGCGGTCATGCAATGAACGGAAGCATCTGGGATCTCCTCGTCCAAAGAATGCAGGGTGGTGGTGTGAATGTGATATTCATTGTGCCGTATGGTGTCCATGAGGACATGCTGTACAATTCTGTACCTCTCAGGTAGACGATTGATGCAGTCTTGCTGCAGTTGATGCATTCCAGCACTCAAAAGAATACAACGGCACTTGCTTACAGACTCCAAACATCCTGCATTTGAATTCAAAATGTCAGACTGCGAACACTGTGATGGATATCTTGCGTAATTAGCGATCACAGGTACTGGATATGACTGATATTTAAATATTGTAAAAAGTGTAATCATTTGTAACGTGTAAAGAAAAAAACGAATTTTAATAGTATGCTGTTCTGTTAGCAACCACTTGCTAAAGACAATTGAATAAAGATAACGGGAACGTTTTTGCATATATTTTTTTCATAGTAATTGGTACATAATTTAATGTATTTTTCTAGTGCGAATAATAAACACATCCAGTATCGAACAGTGTTGATTTAAAATCATATACATTACTGTTATTTTTTAAATTTTCTGTAAAGTACAGCAGTGAAAACTGAACATAATGTAAATTGCCTCAATCTTCTACGACACTTCGTGGACATTCGGCGTATTCAATTTACATGAGTCCGTGCGATTGTGATATCCGCAAGAATGAAGAACCACACCGCGGGACATGAATAGAGATGGATGCACTGAGAGAGTATGATGCTGTACACATAGTGGGGATGTCTATTACATTGAGGCAATGTCACTGGTACTTCGTCAGTAGTGCCACTACAACAGTGGTGCCACTGTACATTCTAACCAACTTATGTACTCTATAGTTTCATTTCCATTTAGGAAAGGAAACAAAGTTTTTTTTAAAAAAACGTAACTGCTTATTTTATGTCCAAAATGGTCAAAAATATTATGTTGAAACTTAAGGGAAGTTTTTAGTAGTGTAGTGGATATCCTCTTCCTCGATAGGCGCAGAGTTGTGCTATATAATGAGGTGACGGGATGTCTATGCAAGGGTTTCGTTACATTACTTGAGTTGCTAGGTCCTGAATTTGTCATGATTTTAATCAGTTCTGCAGCGAGCATCTATTTACTTTTTTGCTTCAAAGTAGGCACCGTATAATGCAATGAAATCACCAGATACTTCGTACATAAAAGTACGTCATTTTACAAAGAATGTAATAAATGAATTAAAATAACATATGTTGAATGCATACCTTCTCACTTATCTTTAGCTTCTCAATCTCTTCGTCTGTCACGTTGGAGTAGATGTTAAGATTCGAGTAGGAAAATCTTAGAAACGTTCTCCACACGTGAAAGTCTCTCGCCCTTGGTTCAGAAAAATATATCGATAAAACCATCAAACCATTGAAAGAAAAAATCAGTTAAATTATTTAATGTAATACATCGAATCAAGTCATTAATATTCTTATTAAGTACTCCCTCTGTCCCAAAATTATTGTCCGTTACACTTTTGTTTGTTGTCCCATAATATTTGTCCGATAGGCAAACTGTGACATTGGTGTATACAGAAGAAGAAAATTAAACACGGGAATGAGTCATACAACGTTACTACTCAAGGATCAGTACAAATTTGCCGATCACGTATCCAAAAGAACATAAATAAAAAGTCACCATTTTGGCATACCGGACTATAATTATAGGACAGAGGGTAAGTAAAGTCAACATTTTGAGCTATGTGTATCAAATGTGATAACATGAACCATGGTACTGACATAATATGTTTGTTATATCACCAAGATATTTATAATCTAGGAAAATTTGTAACCTAATGAAAACCCCAACGAAACACAATGCTGATAGTGTAAGAGCATTGTCTCCCATCTTGGTATGGGAATAAGACGTACAGCAAATTCATGGTTCTAATCATATTAAGAAACAATGTTTCAACATAGAGAGGTAGGTTCAGGGAAATGCAAATTAGGGAGTAGTCCAGGGATCAATACTGGGACCGATTTTCTTCCTTATTCATATCAATACTTAAATCGGACTTAAACACCAAATCAACGAACCAACAAACCAATCAACATATATCAATACTCTACCAGACTATCTAAAACCAACTGATACAATTCGCTATGCAGATGACACATTTTGTTTTACATTGTTACATCCAGCTTACAAGCTATGAAACAATGAAAAAGTTTGCCGAATGGATGAATCACAATCACATTTATGTTAATTTAACAAAAACTTTCCAAGTAAATTTCAATCCAAATAGACCTTCAAAAGAGAAACTAGGGCCTCCCCTACGGCGCAGTGGTAGCGTCATTGTCTTGTAATCAAGGGGTCCCGGGTTCGATATCCGGTGGAGGAAGGCACAAGTGGTTCGGATTCCACTTTAAACTGTAGGTCCAGTCCCGATTAGCCTTACTGTGCATAAAGTGAAATTAAAACAGCAACTCAAACCAAAGCAAAAGAGAAACTACTTGTTCTTTGCAACGGAAAACTAATAGTAGAAATTCCAGAGATAAAAGTTTTAGGTATGTGGAATGATGCAAATATATCATAGGATAAATATATATACATTATCCGAAAAGTTGAGCTCATATAGTTACATGTTCCAAATCCTGAGGAATATCCTAAAAATATATATGACGAAAACTTTGCTCAATGCAATAATTAATTGAAGAACGACATACCGGATACTATTCTCGGCAAATGGTAAAAGTAGAAACTATTTTAAAAGCGAGGGAAACCCCTACTACGCCTGATTGGCGAAAGAGTTTCAGATAGGATTTATTTCGAAACACCGTCTCTTGGACGTTGGGAGCTCAGAACACAGGAAGATGGATGTTTTCATATAATCCAGCGTGTTTGTAAGGGAATGTCGTTAAGTTAATATAGAGCAGTTGGTTAGACACTAATATCCTTATCTTTCGTCATGCGTGAAACGTCGCGGGATCAAATCCTACCCTCTCATCTCTCTTTTTGTTAGCTGAACATAGACTGTTGGTATTAGAACATTTCAAAAAATATATTGATGTACACGTATACGCATTATTTCCTTAGAAGATATTTAATCTCATTGTTTTAAACTGCACCACATTTTCCTGTTTTCAATTTCACAATGAATCATCCTATTTTTTTTTCAACATTAGTATTTCTGCTTGCGATTTATGTTTAATTCTGTATTGTATTATTGGGTTTAGGGTTTCAAATTTAATGGAATGCAAAAATATTTAGAAACATCACAACAGTGTTTTTTTCTAGAAATAAGAACTGATGCAAGGTTGGCTACTACATGTTGTACCTGAATGAAGTAATTCATAATTATATTATTATTAGTTTCAGTATCCAGGAACCTAATCTATAATTTTCGGTCGTATGGCCGCGTACAATGCTCACGTATTGTCCCCCAATATATTAATCAGCCGAGTTGTGGGATATAAATTTATTTGAATTTGATATAAAAGGAAAGGGAAATATTAACAAATTGTCTATTAGAATTCTATATTCTGGGATTGTTAAAAATAAAAATAAAAAGTTCTAAGTTCTGTTTTGAATTTGTAAAAATAATTTCCTAGAAGAATGGACTGGGACAACAGCTTACTTTCACTGGCACTCTATACAGTAGATCTTGCTTTAGGCAGTTGAGATTGAGCGTTACTACAATGAGATGGGCCTTTTTATACAGCTTAATCACATAGTACACACATGAAAACTTTTTTGGGATAAAAAGATACTTATCTAGAGTGCAATATAAGATTTTATGCAGGAAATTGCTATCAAAATAGCAAAACTTACAAAGCAAGCGTACATGCAAATATTTTTCCACTTGCATAACATATTCTCAGAATTCAAATGTTTTCCGGGTGAAATTGAAGAAGGTTGCAAAAGGAAGGGTGCAATAACTGACACAAGAGAGTGTGGTTTAGTGGAAACTTTATGTGCGATACATCATACGAAGAGGAAAACATCATGTTTAGTAAGTTTTACAATTATGTACAATGTAATTATGTACAATTACGTAATTGTTAAAGTATATTGCACTTTTTATTATTTATTCTTACCGAACGTTCGTTTTAATCCTTGTTTTAACTAAAAATATATTCAAAATATGCCTCTCACAGATGTCTCTATTTAACTTCTGTGGTATATATACAGGGTGAACAGAAACTATAGGGTCAAACTTCAGGAGGTGATTCCTGACAGTTAAAGGAACAAAAAGTTCATTTCAACATTTGTCCGGAAATGGATGGTGAGCCTGCAATAAAGCATTAGTACCGGTACTTATTACATGGTATGACTTTCATCCATGTTACAACAAGTGTTCAAAGTGGCCTCCATCGGATGCAATGCAAGTGTCCACACGTCGCATAATGGATTGCCTCACTTGTTCCAATGTTCCAGCCTGTACCCAAATAGAGTCACAGGCTACACGGACACGCTCTTCAAGGGTCTGCACATCCGGAAATGGCTCAGCATACACAACACTTTTCAGATGCCCCCACAAGGAAAAATCAAGGGGGTGTATGTCCGGTGATCGAGCGGGCCATGCTACAAGGCCTTCTCGTCAGATCCATCTTCTGGGGAAGATGTTGTTGAGGAATTGACGAATAACAATGTGAAAGTGGGCTGGCGCTTTATCATGCATCAGCCACATAACCTGTCGTATTGCCAAAGGCACATTCGGAAGCAAAAGAGGCAGTGTGTTCTGTAGGAATTCCAGATACGTCTGTCCGTTAAGGCGTTGTAGAAGAACAAATTGTCTGAGTGGGTGGCCGTCACTGATGCTGTACCGTTGCTGATGAGATGATTAAACCAATGCCCGAGGATTGGCTGTAGCCCACAGATGACGATTATGTAGGTTGAGGTGAAGGTAGGTGAAGAGGACAGACGACAGAAATCTTAACATGGTTGTAGCCTGTTTCAAAAACCAGCGACAAAACTGTTCTCTTGGAGGAAAATCCGCTGGTGATAAATAATCGGTGCACACGTTGCATGTGATAGGAAGAGTAGCGGTTTTCATGCAGGATACACAACACCGTCGCTTGGCTTACACCATGCTGGTGAGCCACTTGCCTGGAGCTTGTACTGGGTTTGTTCTCAATATCGTGTAGCACATGTTCCTCCAGATATGGTGTACGCACATGACGCGGACGCCCTCCATGTTCGCCTGTATGAAAGGCCCCAGCGGTGCTGTCGGTCCGGACACGTGGCTTGATAAATCCTTGCGGCCTCTCGACACTTTCCATCTACTTGACCATATACGAAAACGATATCGGGTTGTTCCTGGTATGAATACAGAACCGTAGTGCTTCGTCGTAGCTCTAATCACACAATCTACAACACAAAAAAGCACAATGTGAGTGTTGTTATGAAAGGATGATGTTTTTCTTCAAGGCCATGTACCTTGGCAAATATGTGTTTCCGGACATATGTTGATATGAACTTTTTGTTCCTTTTCCTATCAGGAATCACCTCCTGAAGTTTGTCGTCCCTATAGTTTCTGTTCAAACTGTATAAAGGCAATTTGAAATTTATTTGAATATGTTAAATATTTGATAGGGAATCATTAAGTGAATTCGTGTTATACAGTGTTTCTATAAAAGATATCCGTGGCTTTCAAGCTTAATATTTAAGTAAGAAATGAAACTCAGGAAAAAGTAAATGCATGTGTTTTACGGTAATGTTATGAAGTTTTGTTTATAATTAGTAAATTTCAATGTGTGTCCCGTTTGTAGCACGGCACTAAAACAAACGATAATCAACTTCTTTCCACGTCCTGACCAACATGTCTGGGGTGATGGTTGCTACAGAAACGATAATTATTTGCCTTAGATGGTTAACATCTTTAATTCTCTCCAGACAAACCATGTTCTTCACATGTCCCCATAGGAAAAAGTCTAAGGAAGTAAGTGAACGGTCTAATAACACGGTCGTGCATAACACCGCACCAAACATTCAACTTGGGCGAGTCACGTTGAGGCTCAATGAACTCATGTGGCGGCTTTGAGCCCCAAATGCGAAAATTGTGTCGGTTAACAGTAGCTACCACTAACACGAAAAGTGACCTCATCGGTAAAACTAACATCGTTTAGAAAGTCATTGTTTTCTTCAATCTTGTTCAGCATAAAAACAGCAAACTGAAATCTCTTAGTATTGTCTGTAGGCTATACTTTCATGCAAAAGTTGTACCTTGTAAGCTCTTAAACGAAGCCTCTTGTGCACCAATTTATGAACAGTCGATATTGGTATCTAAACTGACGACTGCGTCGTGTCAAGGATTGTTTGGGCTTTGTTCGCATGAAGTGAGAATTCTTTCCACGTTCTCTTCAGAAACACGCGGCCTACCTGGCCACTTTTGTTTCAGAACACTTCCAGTTTCTTTAAACGACTTAAGCCATTTACGAATGGTTTAGTCCTAATGCGCAACACCACCATAGTCGCGTCGAAAGTTCCGCTGTACATTAGTATCAGATCCAGTTTCTACAAGCCATATCACATACTGCGCTTTCTTTTGTTGTGTCGCCATTGCACTGAACTGCACTGACTGGGTTCGGTTCGGCTCGGCCACGTCAAGGTCAACGCTGCGTGAATAAAACTTGATGAGCTACTGATTTCAAAGTAATTAACTAACATGAGTTATCTATATCGTATGCGCATTATGATTGTTTAAAACTCCGGAGTTATTTTATAGATACCCTGTATAAAAGCGCTGTTTTATGAATAGCCCATAATATCATTCAGGGCACGCTCGTAAAATTAGCATAAAATGTCCAGGAGCTGCTGTTGTAGCACATTGCAACGGGCCTAAGTATGACATTCGGCGTACTTGCATGTGCGATACCAAGAACAGGCGTAAGGCTTCAAGAATTAAGTTAATTGTAATTGACGTTCTAGTAAGTTGGTAATTACATTACCAGGATATTTTGCAATCATCAATCTAAAACTTAGATAATTCAAAACTTGACCGAAATAAAAACATGCCTTTCACTCCCTCACAAAATATCAATATCCGAGAGTAAATCAATGGAGCTTGTATTTTAAGTAATTTGTACTTTGTACATTTACACTTTGTACACCGTAAGGTTAATCAGGATTTGACCTACAGATCTAAGTGGGATCCGAAACACTATGTGTTAGTAGTGTATATTTGTTGTTTCAAAGTAAAAAAAGGAAGACTCTTCTTTTATGTTTGATTTAACCTCAGTGATAGCCTTTTATGACGATTTTTTGTGGATTTTATAGCGTTCATCGACATTTTAGTGCAATTTTCATGGCAACAAAATTTCATACCTAGCCAGAAAAAGGAAGAGTCCTCTTTTTTTACAATTTAACCTCAGTGATAGCCTTTTATGACGATTTTTTTGAGCAATTTTCGCAACACGATCTTACGTGATATAACTTAACCTATTCACTGATTATTATTTTTTTGTTTCTCGGTCTAAATTAACCTAAGTGTCCTAGCCTTTCATGACGATTTTTTTTGGTGCTGTGCAACTAAATTTTTGCACCACGATCTTACGTCATGTAACTTAACCTATTCACTGAACATTTTTTGTTTCTCGGTCTAAATTAACCTAAGTGTTGTCTGGGCCATATCTCGAAAACGGTGCACCCCCCAAATCTACACCACCTTTTGACAGAAAGAGATGCATGCTGGACTCGGAAAATTTTCGATTGATGAAAATTGGTTCTATGATGACCTATACTAATTTTGGTATGGGAGGACAGAGGACACCGAGACTCGACCAACACACTAAACCCGACCTCTCTACGACTACAGGTTCGGAAGTTACGAGTGATCAAAGTTTTGGGGGTTGTGCAAACACCCCTTGCCCTTGAACTCAGGACCACCAAACTTGGTACACGTACTCTACATCCCCAAAATCGACAACGAGGTCAACGGGGGAAATTTTTCTATTTATTTTTGCGCTATCTCTCAACTTTTTCGTGATATTCGCAATTTTAGCTCTGGACTTGGAAAATTTTCGACATAGGGGTCAACCATGATAACCTATGTTCATTTTGTTAGGAGACGATGCTAACGCATGCCCCTACGATGATCCTATCGAAAAAAAAATTCTGCACCCTTTAACTTTTAGGACCACCAAATTTCGTACTCGTACTCTACATTACCAAAATCAACAAGGGGATGAACGGCGGAGATTTTTAGATTTATTTTCGCGGTATCTCTTAATGTTTTCGAGATATTCGCAATTTTAGATCTGGACTTGTAAAATTCTCAGAAATGCGACCCATATCAATTTTGGTATGAGAGGACAGCTAATGCATGACCCTACGATCATTCCTTGGACGATGAAAAAGATATATGTATTTTTGGCAATTGGCCCACCCTTGACCTCCAAATTTCGTACCCATCACCAAAATCGACAAGGGTTGATGTTTGGGGAGATTTGTCGATTTATTTTTGCTATATCTCTTACCGTTTTCGAGATATACGCAATTTTAGCTCTGGATATGGAAAATTTTCAGAGCCTACCTCAATTTTGAATTTCCACACAGGGAGGACACGAACATTCCTATGCAACCTTCAAAGTTACGAACGATCGAATTTTTCGGCAATTGGCCTACTCTTGACCTCCAAATTTCGTACCCATCACCAAAATCGACAACGGGTGGTGTTAGGGAAGATTTTTCGATTTATTTTTGCTCTATCTCTTACCGTTTTCGCGATATTCGCAATTTAACGCTGAACATGTACATTTTTCAGAGGTTGTGCGTGTTATGTTACCCCCACCCCTTTGATCCGGTCAGTGATGACAGAGTCATCTAGGAGCAAATGTTGGAACATCTATCGCATTTAAGAAGAGAATATGATACGTTTTGGGCCATTTATTTTTTATTTATTTATTTTACCCCGATTTCAGCTAATTATCTAAGGGGAAAAGATCCAAAAAATCCAATTTTTTGTCATTTTTATAGTGTAAAAAATAATTATGTTTTTTTTATTAAAAGCTCAACTTCATATATCTAAAGGGAAAAACTTACTTTTTAAGCCAAAATTGGTATATTTCAAGCAATCATTTATAATTACATATTTCTATAGGGCAAAATTGACTTTTTGAGCCTAAATAACTATATTTCAAGCAAATATTTACAATTATCACTTTTATATAAAGCAAATAGCAAGTGCTGTATAGTACAGTGCAGTGAATGTATAATTAAAAATGTAGATACTGATAAAAAATTATTGCTAGTGGCAGTATATATATAATTATTTCTTCGAAATATATATATTCTGAAATCATGTACGTCCGAAAAACGTACATGTCTGTAATTTTTTTAAAAACAGCAGTAGAAATAATAATTCGTGGGTGAATATTTATTTGATATTTATTTATTTTACCCTGATTTCAGCTAATTTTCCAAAGGGGAAAGATAAAAAATCCAATTTTTACCATTTTTCTAGTATAAAAAAATAATTATGTTTTATTTTTTATCGAAGCTCAAACTCATAGGGGACAAAATTTATTTTTTGAGCCCATATCAGTATATTTCAAGCATATATTTACAATTATTAAATTTTTTAAGAGAAATCGATATATTGATAGTGATTTTGAGTTATTTTACAGTGCAGTACAGTGCTGTATATATTTATTTTTTTCAAATGTGGGTATTCTGATTAAATTTTATGTTTGAAATGTGTAGAAATGTTGCAGGAATTCTTATGTAACCTAGTTCTTGTTTTTTCTTAGACAAAATCAATAGTTTTGTCACGAGAATTCTTTGCTTTTCAAACATTCCTGAGTTTATGTGTAAATACTTACCGGAGCGTGTGAATATTGACGTATTGACCTGTTAAAACTGAAATGAATCTAAGTAAGGTCATAGGTTTTGGTAGTGTTTTTGTTTTCTAATTTTTTTAAAAAAACTTTTCCTTAACCAGTTACTTTAACCAAATTGAATGTTGGCAAGAATTCTCATGTAACCTAGTTGCAATTACTCAGACAAATCAATAGTTTTGCATTCCAAACATTTCCCGAGTGTATGTGGGTGTGTGTGTAGAGATTGGCGTGACGTCGACCTGTTAAAAATGTCACATCAATAATACTAGCTTGGGAATGTCATGACCATCTCTTTTCTCTATAAGAAAAGAGAGAGAGGGTCATGTAACTTGCTTGGCTAAGGGGAATTTCCTGAGAATTCTTTCCATTCTAAACATTCCTGTGTGTGAGTGCGTGTGTGTAGAGATTGATGCGCTTACGAATGTGTGTAAAAATTAAGGCATTGACCTGTTAAGAATGTTACATCAATAATACTGTCTTCGGAATGTTATGCCCTTCTCTTTTCTATATAAAAAACAGAGAGAGGGTCATGTGATTTGAGGTGATTGGTTGACTAATGCGAATTTCACGATTACTTGTTTTGTCACGACAATTCTTTGCATTCCAAACATTCCTGAGCGTAGAGATTGATGCACTTACAGCTATGTGTGGGCATTAACCTGTTAAGAATGTCACATCAAAATCATTGGCTCTGGAATGTTATTTGACTTGTGCAGATTGGTTGGCTAAAAGGAAATTCCTGATTAATAGTCTTGTCACAAGATTTCTTTGCATTCTAAACATTCCTGACTATGTGTGTGTATGTAGAGATTGTTGCAGTTATGGGAGTGTCTGAATATTGAGACATTGACCTGTTAAGAATGTCACTCCCCCTACAGGGACAGACAGAAAAGTAAACATTTCACACTTTACATAAGGGCATCACTTTTTCCAAAAGTCGTATTACAGAATTATCTATAAATGTTAAAACTTTCAAAGTTTTCTGAATAAATGCACATTTTAATGTTGCAATATTTTTGATTCTGTACATTTATCTCCACTCTCTGAACTTTTCGAAGAGGTGCAAACATTAACTGGCATCCAGAATCAATGTATAGACTATAAAGTTTTGTTCCGATTGAAAAGAAAGGTTTTACACCACTGCTCTCTTGTTTAATTTTTTTACCATTGTAAACAGTGTTGATGTGAACGAGGCGTCGTGTTTTATTCTGACAAATGAACGTAGTGACGTATGTGTGAATGCAAATTTTGCAACAGGCTTCATCATAAATAATAAAATTATTTTGGTTCATAAAACAGTAGAACTTATTATTGATAGGAGTTTAACAGGGGTAGGTGGTTTAAAATTATTTTAATAAACGTACATGCAACAACGGAAGATAATGATTATAATACTAATTTAATATTAGAAAGATTTTTAATCAAATGATATGAAAATTCTGTTAGGTGAAGATTGGTAAAGATGAGATATTTAAACTTACGATTGGTAAAGAAAAGTCTTTATGAATTAAGTAATGATAATGGTTCGTTTGCAAACTCAAATAATTTAATTGTGGAAAGTACTATTTTCTCTTGGTCTTCTCCAGATGATAAAACTGATAATTAAATAGATCATATTCTCATTGATAAGAGAATGTGTTACGTTTGTTCACATAGAGGTGCTGATAATTATTTACTAATTGTTAGATTAAGAGAAAGACTCGTAAGCAGCAAAATTTAAAATATAATACAGGAAAATTTGCTGATGAAAGTAGTGTATTTGGCCGTTTCTACGCAATACTTTGTAGGTATGCATTTCTAGCCTCTTTTTTTATCAATTGAATATCAGTTTTTGATATATTTTGACAATTTTTTGTCGATGTTTTAGCGTTTAGCGATGTTTTAGTAAAATTTCCCTTTTTTTCCCACTCATACTTGGTAGGTATGCATTTGTAGCCTTTTTTTATCAATTGAATATCAGTTTTTGACATATTTTGACAATTTTTTGTCGATGTTTTAGCGTTTAGCGATGTTTTAGTAAAATTTCCCTTTTTTTCCCACTCGCATTTCTAGGTATACCACGATCTTACGTGATATAACTTAACCTATTTTTTTTTTTTCGTGCTAAACTACACGAGAGGCTCTACGTGCTTTGACCTACTTTAGAGTAGACCCAAATGGACAGTTCTGTCCATCAAGCCATCAAGTGGGGTTCACCAAAACCTCAAAAACTCACTTTCTCTCCACGTTCCGCGCCTCATTTATTGCGCTGACGATGTTTCACAGCGAAGAAAACAGCACCAAAACATCAAAAACTCACTTTACTCATTTGGGGTTCACCAAAACCTCAAAAACTCACTTTCTCTCATTTATTGCGCTGACGATGTTTCACAGCGAAGAAAACAGCACCAAAAAACCTCAAAAAAACTCACTTGCTCTCCACGTTCCGCCTCGAAGTGAGGCTCGGTGAGGCTCGCCTTAATGGTTTTACGTGATATAACTTAACCTATCTTACGATTTTTTTACGATCTTCAGTGAAATAACTTAACCTATTATTTTTTTTTATTTGCACACCGAACTAACTTACATTATATTTTATATAACCTTGTTGATTTTTTTTAGTATTTGGCATTTTTTTTAGGAATATTTTTGAAAACTGCTCCGTGACCCTCTCGTTCTTCACGTCGTACGCGAAAGACTTCTCTGCGATCAGGATGACGCTGCGCACGGTATCCTCGGGCAATGGACTGTGGAACTCGCAGAGGACCTTGATGTTGGTGCGATCGTTGACCACGACCTGCTTCCTTTTTGTGGTGTTGATGACGAACATCGGCCTGTGGGTTTTGAATTCGCTGGGCGCGTAGTACATGTCCACGTTTCCCTCTGTTACTCTCTTGTAAGCGGTGTAAGCTTCGTAAAGTTTTAGATAATCATCTTTGGTCATGTCGAGGTTGTAATTCTCGCGCGGGAACACTTCGTTCCTGCCATTCTTGAGATAAACGTTCTTGATCTTGCAGTCGTCGAATTCGCAAACAGATTTTTCCTAAGTCTTACCGTTTCCAAGATAACCCCACTTCCGGTCGCCATTTTGGATTTCCGAGCATAGGTTCTATTGATATTTTACTTACATATAGGAGTACGTGATGAATCCGCAAACAGATTTCTCCTAAGTCTTACCGTTTCCAAGATAACCCCAGTAGATAAAAATTGTGACTCCCACTGCAACTCTGATTTCTTGACCAAACGACTACAAAAAGTTGAAAAACTCACTTTCTCTTCCTGTTTCGCGCCTCATTTATTGCGCTGACGATGTTTCACAGCGAAGAAAACAGCACCAAAAAACCTCAAAAAACTCACTTTCTCTCCACGTTCCGCCTCGAAGTGAGGCTCGGTGAGGCTCGCCTTAATGGTTTTACGTGATATAACTTAACCTATCTTACGATTTTTTTACGATCTTCAGTGATATAACTTAACCTATTATTTTTTTTATTTGCACACCGAACTAACTTACATTATAATTTATATAACCTTGTTGATTTTTTTTTAGTATGTGGCAATTTTTTTTTTAGGAATATTTTTTAAAACTGCTCCGTGACCCTCTCGTTCTTCACGTCGTACGCGAAAGACTTCTCTGCGATCAGGATGACGCTGCACACGGTATCCTCGGGCAATGGACTGTGGAACTCGCAGACGACCTTGATGTTGGTGCGATCGTTGACCACGACCTGCTTCCTTTTTGTGGTGTTGATGACGAACATCGGCCTGTGGGTTTTGAATTCGCTGGGCGCGTAGTACATGTCCACGTTTCCCTCTGTAACTCTCTTGTAAGCGGTGTAAGCTTCGTAAAGTTTTAGATAATCATCTTTGGTCATGTCGAGGTTGTAATTCTCGCGCGGGAACACTTCGTTCCTGCCATTCTTGAGATAAACGTTCTTGATCTTGCAGTCGTCGAATTCGCAAACAGATTTTTCCTAAGTCTTACCGTTTCCAAGATAACCCCACTTCCGGTCGCCATTTTGGATTTCCGAGCATAGGTTCTATTGATATTTTACTTACATATAGGAGTACGTGATGAATCCGCAAACAGATTTCTCCTAAGTCTTACCGTTTCCAAAATAACCCCACTTCCGGTCGCCATTTTGGATTTCGGAGCATAGGTTCTATTCATATTTTACTTACATATAGGCGTACGTGATGAATCCGCAAACAGATTTTTCCTAAGTATTTCCGTTTCCAAGATAACCCCACGTCCGGTCGCCATGTTGGATTTCCGAGCATAGGTTCTATTCATACTTTTTCTCACATATAGGCGTACGTGATGAATCCGCAAACAGATTTTTCCTAAGTCTTACCATTTCCAAAATAACCCCACTTCCGGTCGCCATTTTGGATTTCGGAGCATAGGTTCTATTCATATTTTACTTACATATAGGTGTACATGATGAATCACCAAACAGATTTTTCCTAAGTCTTACGGTTTCCAAGATAACCCCACTTCCGGTCGCCATTTTGAATTTCCGAACATAGGTTCTATTCATATTTTACTTACGTATAGACGTACGTGATGAATCAGCAAACAGATTTTTCCTAAGTCTTACCGTTTCCAAGATAATCCCACTTCCGGTCGCCATTTTGGATTTCCGAACATAGGTTCTATTCACATTTTACTCACGTGATGAATCCGCAAACAGATTTTTCCTAAGTCATGAATTGGACCTATATTAATTCTCGTAAGAGAACAGAAAACACACACAAAAAAAAAACAACAATACTGTGGTCACTACAACAAATAGTCTTCTTCAACCCCTATCCAACAAACCAAAAAAAATCATCATCCTAACAAGAACCATGTAACTAACATTGTGATGACTCATATTAAGCACCCCTTAATTGTATTACTTATAAGGGTATACTATTGCACAACGTTTTTGCAACAAGTTATTACGTAACATTGTGATGACTCATATCTAATGCCCTTCGTTGTATTAACTATAAGGGAGTAAACTATTACACAACATGTTGCAACAAGTTATGACGTAATGTGATGAGTCATATCTTACGTGGCGTCTTCTGATTGGTTAATTATTACAGGTGTTTTCAATACGGTCCGCGCTTTTATTATATAAGACGGCATACACTGCAGATCAGTCAGTCTCGTGAGAGCAGTCGAAGAGTACGGACGTCCTGTTGCAGCGCTCCTCGTTTTTGTAAAAAAAAAATAGGTATTTAACTTTCTTTGAGCTACATACCATCTATTATTTCAAGTTCAAAGGTGTTTCACGTGGTTTTTCATAGTAATTTCGACCAGATTGAATTTTGACGTGATCGTGCATTTTCTATTTCACCTCAAGAAATTCTATATAAATAACATACCTGAAAATTGTATCGCTATATACTAGACTTTTTGATTTCTGTGATTTTCGAAAAAGCAATGGCATCCACCACCAGTTTCAATCGTAGAAATGATAAAACTGAATGTGTTACTTGTGGGAAGCTAATCTCAAGGAACGATTTATCGGTACACAGGGCAAGATGTAGCGAAACAGGTTCGAGAATTAATCGTTCGTTACCTTCTAAGCCTTGTGCTCGATGCGGAAAAATGATCAGCATTGCAAATTTAAGTAAACACCTCAAAATTTGCAAACCATCGACCGGACAAGCATCGAAAAGGAAAATCGATAATTCAGAAACGGAAGCTTCCACTTCCAAGCAAATTAAATTATCTAATAAACGCAAACCAATTAGATCTGCATTCAACGACCAACTCCAGGATTTTTCAATTAAGTCAGAACCAGGCCGTGACATCCTTAGTTTCTTGGATGAAACGAAAACATATGTACTAAATATTTTAAAAGATAAACTTGAAAACAACTCTATAAAAGTATACGTTGTTCTGTTTTCTGAATACGAGAAAGTTGATGGGACAGCGAGTATTTTTTATCATCGTACAAAAAAACCAGACACTTTATTTTGCTGACGTCGAAAATTTGGACAACTTCTATTATAAAGTTTCCAACGAGCTGGTTAAGAAACATGACGATTTCGAGGCTAAAGGGTCGGGATGGTCTCTATGTGGAAGTCCTCACACGTTAACTGTTTACGTGAACCAATTCTCGCCTCTTCGTGCATCCAGCTACGTTCCTCTTCCACCGAACATTCAACACAAGAGGGCTGTGTTAAATATACAGAACAGCGATGAAAAGTGTTTCCTTTGGTGTATATTGGCTGCACTGCATCCTGTTCATTGGTCAAATCATCCAGAACAGGTTTCTAATTACAAACAATACGAGACCGACTTTCAAAGTGTAATGTCTGACATTGAATACCCGGTGACATTGTCGGACTTTGTTATAACAAAGTTCGAAAATCGTGCAGGAAAACGCATCGCTATTAATGTATATACCTTCACGTCAGATAAATATCTCGTGCATCCCGTCAGGATAAGCGATATCGACGATGACGATGCTTGTGTAATAAATCTCCTTCTCATTTCCAACGAGGATGTCTATCATTACACGCTAATTCGTTCAATGTCTCGATTACTAGGAAGCCAAACAACCAAGCATGAACATTGCATCGAAGTTTGCCCGAGATGCCTAACCACGTTCGACGATCGAAAACAACTCAATTATCGAAATTACACTGGACGTCAAATTGCTATCGAGAAACTTGTCGAACATAAAATTTATTGCGGTGACAACAGACCGGCTAGAATGTTGATGCCCGAAACGAACGAAGTCGAAGAATTCAAAATGCACAAGGCATTGTTAGAACATCCCGCAATCATCGTCGCAGATTTCGAGTCTTTCCTGAAACCACTCTCCTACTGCGAACCGGATCCTGAAATTTCCTCCACAACGCCGTACCAGCTTCATCAACCTAATAGTTTCGGCTATGTTGTTGTGCGACGTGATAAAATAAATGAAGCATATATATACCGCGGGCCAAATGTAATCGAACACTTCCTGGAAAAAATGGTGGAGGAGGTTGAGGTAATTGGTAGAGTACTGCTTACATCAAAACCGATGGCACCTTTAACTGAAAATGAACTTCAAAATTACAATTCCACTGAGGTGTGTCCGGTATGTGATCAAAGTTTCACTGATGAGAACAAAAAAATATTCCACCACGATCATTTCAGCGGAAACTACATAGGTGGAATTTGCAACACGTGCAATCTTAAAATCCAGAAACCTAATTTCATCCCCATATTCTTTCACAACGGAAGCGGATATGATTTTCACCACCTGGTGAGACATCTTGGCTACGATCCGAAACGTATAGGTGTCTTGGCCGAGAATGAAGAACGCTACATTAGTCTCAGCAAGCAAGTGTCGATTCCGGGAACGAAAAATACAATCGAGATGCGCTTCCTGGATTCGTATAGATTTCTCTCTGCAAGTCTGGATGCTTTAGCGAACAAACTCACCGACGATCAATTTAAAATAACTAGAGCTAGTTTTCCCAACGTAGACATAGAACTCGTTAGACGTAAAGGGGTTTATCCTTACTAATATGTTAGTGATGGTTCTAAATTTAACGACGACGCTCTTCCACTTCCAAGAGAATTTTACAGCAGACTCAGAGAGAAAGGAATCACGGACGAAGAATACCAACACGCGCAACTCATGTGGGAGAAATTAGAACGTAGGACACTCGGGGACTACCACGACGCATACTTAAAATTAGACGTGACGATACTCGCGGATGTTTTTCAAGCGTTCAGGAAAACGGCAACGAATATTTATAAATTAGATCCAGCGTATTTCTACAGTCTACCGGGATTAGCGTGGTCGGCAATGTTATTCCAGACAAAGGTCAAGCTGGAACTGATATCGGACGTTGACATGTTGCTATTTATCGAAAGAGGGATACGAGGTGTGAATGATGCAATGCGTACAGAGACATGCAAAAGCTAATAACGTACACATGAAAGAAGATTACGATTCAAATCGAGCATCGAATTACATCTTCTACGCCGACGTTAATAATCTCTACGGACATGCCATGGATCAGAAACGTCCTTACGGGGGATTCGAATGGTTAGATCCCACTTCGATAGACATTATTCATTTCGACGATAGCGAGTGTGGTTTCTTCGCAGAGGTAGATCTCAAATTCTCCGACCACCTGCACGACACGTTTTCGGATTTGCCTCCGACTCCCGAAATCAAATGTCCACCCGACTCGGTTCAAGACAAGCTTTTGATAACATTGGACCCTAGACAGAGATACATCGTCCACTACAAGAATCTCCGGTTTTTGATTGGGAAGGGTGTTCAGATAGTAAATGTTAGAAGAATACTAAAGTTTAAACATTCCACGTGGTTAAGACCTTACATAGAAACTAACACACAACATAGAACAGCTGCCACTTCCGATTTAGACAAGGACTTCTTTAAATTAATGAACAATGCGGTGTACGGAAAGACCATGGAGAATGTTAGAAAGCACGTAGACGTGAAATTAATTTCCGATAAGAATAAATGTCGGAAGTGGATAGCCGATCCTAGATTCAAGTCGAGAAAAATTTACAACGAGAATTTGGCACTTTTCAATCTAGATATAAAATTGATGAAATTCAGAAAACCAATTTACGTTGGCGCAACGATTCTCGACTTGTCGAAACTTTACATGTTTTCTGAATTTCCGGTTTATTACACAAGCATCGTCATCGTCGATATCGCTTATCCTGACGGGATGCACGAGATATTTATCTGACGTGAAGGTATATACATTAATAGCGATGCGTTTTCCTGCACGATTTTCGAACTTTGTTATATCCGACAATGTCACCGGGTATTCAATGTCAGACATTACACTTTGAAAGTCGGTCTCGTATTGTTTGTAATTAGAAACCTGTTCTGGATGATTTGACCAATGAACAGGATGCAGTGCAGCCAATATACACCAAAGGAAACACTTTTCATCGCTGTTCTGTATATTTAACACAGCCCTCTTGTGTTGAATGTTCGGTGGAAGAGGAACGTAGCTGGATGCACGAAGAGGCGAGAATTGGTTCACGTAAACAGTTAACGTGTGAGGACTTCCACATAGAGACCATCCCGACCCTTTAGCCTCGAAATCGTCATGTTTCTTAACCAGCTCGTTGGAAACTTTATAATAGAAGTTGTCCAAATTTTCGACGTCAGCAAAATAAAGTGTCTGGTTTTTTTGTACGATGATAAAAAATACTCGCTGTCCCATCAACTTTCTCGTATTCAGAAAACAGAACAACGTATACTTTTATAGAGTTGTTTTCAAGTTTATCTTTTAAAATATTTAGTACATATGTTTTCGTTTCATCCAAGAAACTAAGGATGTCACGGCCTGGTTCTGACTTAATTGAAAAATCCTGGAGTTGGTCGTTGAATGCAGATCTAATTGGTTTGCGTTTATTAGATAATTTAATTTGCTTGGAAGTGGAAGCTTCCGTTTCTGAATTATCGATTTTCCTTTTCGATGCTTGTCCGGTCGATGGTTTGCAAATTTTGAGGTGTTTACTTAAATTTGCAATGCTGATCATTTTTCCGCATCGAGCACAAGGCTTAGAAGGTAACGAACGATTAATTCCCGAACCTGTTTCGCTACATCTTGCCCTGTGTACCGATAAATCGTTCCTTGAGATTAGCTTCCCACAAGTAACACATTCAGTTTTATCATTTCTACGATTGAAACTGGTGGTGGATGCCATTGCTTTTTCGAAAATCACAGAAATCAAAAAGTCTAGTATATAGCGATACAATTTTCAGGTATGTTATTTATATAGAATTTCTTGAGGTGAAATAGAAAATGCACGATCACGTCAAAATTCAATCTGGTCGAAATTACTATGAAAAACCACGTGAAACACCTTTGAACTTGAAATAATAGATGGTATGTAGCTTCAAAGAAAGTTAAATACCTATTTCTTTTACAAAAACGAGGAGCGCTGCAACAGGACGTCCGTACTCTTCGGCTGCTCTCACGAGACTGACTGATCTGCAGTGTATGCCGTCTTATATATAAAAGCGCGGACCGTATTGAAAACACCTGTAATAATTAACCAATCAGAAGACGCCACGTAAGATATGACTCATCACATTACGTCATAACTTGTTGCAACATGTTGTGTAATAGTTTACTCCCTTATAGTTAATACAACGAAGGGCATTAGATATGAGTCATCACAATGTTACGTAATAACTTGTTGCAAAAACGTTGTGCAATAGTATACCCTTATAAGTAATACAATTAAGGGGTGCTTAATATGAGTCATCACAATGTTAGTTACATGGTTCTAGTTAGGATGATGATTTTTTTTGGTTTGTTGGATAGGGGTTGAAGAAGACTATTTGTTGTAGTGACCACAGTATTGTTGTTTTTTTTTTGTGTGTGTTTTCTGTTCTCTTACGAGAATTAATATAGGTCCAATTCATGACTTAGGAAAAATCTGTTTGCGGATTCATCACGTGAGTAAAATGTGAATAGAACCTATGTTCGGAAATCCAAAATGGCGACCGGAAGTGGGATTATCTTGGAAACGGTAAGACTTAGGAAAAATCTGTTTGCTGATTCATCACGTACGTCTATATGTAAGTAAAATATGAATAGAACCTATGTTCGGAAATTCAAAATGGCGACCGGAAGTGGGGTTATCTTGGAAACCGTAAGACTTAGGAAAAATCTGTTTGGTGATTCATCATGTACACCTATATGTGAGAAAAAGTATGAATAGAACCTATGCTCGGAAATCCAAAATGGCGACCGGAAGTGGGGTTATCTTGGAAACGGTAAGACTTAGGAAAAATCTGTTTGCGGATTCATCACGTACGCCTATATGTAAGTAAAATATGAATAGAACCTATGCTCCGAAATCCAAAATGGCGACCAAAAGTGGGGTTAGTAGATAAAAATTGTGACTCCCACTGCAACTCTGATTTCTTGACCAAACGACTACAAAAAGTTGAAAAACTCACTTTCTCTTCCTGTTTCGCGCCTCATTTATTGCGCTGACGATGTTTCACGGGCGCAAAAAGGCAGTGATGAGTGAAAGATGAGCTCTCATCCTCTCATCCTCTCATCTTCTTATTCTCTTATTCTCTTATTTTCTCATTCTCTCATCCTCTCATCCTCTTATTTTCTCATTCTCTCATCCTCTTATTCTCTTATCTTCTTATTTTCTCATTTTCTTATTTTTTGAAAGATGAGTGCACCTTATCGTAATTTTCCAAGTCTGGGACCCAAATGTTTATATATATCGTGATCTTCGTAAACCTCTCCTCTCATCTTCTCATCCTCTTATTCTCTCATTCTCTAATCTTTTGAAAGATGAGTGCATCTTATCGTAATTTTCCAAGTCCGGGACCCAAATGTTTATATATATCGTGACCTTCGTAAACCTCTCTCTCGGGGGAAGGATGTGGCATATACACACACACACACACACACACACACACGCGCGCGCGCGTATGCCTCTTATTATTTCCGTATTGTAACACAAACAAACAAACAAAATAATAATTGTTGTTTTTAGGAGGCCTGGCCCCTATAACCTCACCAGGGATACATGGTAACGGCGAAATCATCACGAGTTTAGATTTGTACTGCGAATGTTGTCAAAAAATTTAATCAATGTTGTTTATTCTCGATGCTAGAATCTTACATAGATTATTCTCTAAAAACGAAAATCGATAATCCTATGCCAAGCCCCCCCCAAGGCATTCAGGCAATTTCTAATGTTTGCGTGGATAGCGACGCCCGGTAGAATTTTTCCTGTCCCTGTGGAGAAATTGTGTTTCGTCGCTCAATGTAACATTTTCATCACGAACCAAACTATCCACAGCAACCCCTCCCCGAACCCATTCACCTTGCATCCTCTTTCGCCCGAAGAGATTCTATTTTTTTTCAGCTTTCCCACGGTTCTGAATGAAGAATCCATCACATCCCCGATAACAATAGAATCAGAGGGGGATGTGGCGGAAGCAAACACAGCAGCATCTTCCGCTTTTTGAGTTTTATACTGGGAATCGTTTGTTTCACACACCACACCCTGACGGGGCGTGGAATAGAGGCCGAGGGGAAATGATCGACAATACATACATGGGTGGAACTATCAACGTCCCGTTTATTGTTATTTGTCCCCCACAGGATATTGTGCATATCACAAAAGTTTTTGTTGAAAAAATATAGCATGAATAAATCAGTCAACAAGGGTTTTATTTGCTTATTGTGTTTTCACCAAAAAGAGTCGCGTGGAGTAGGAAGGAGAGAAGGAGAAAAAAGGAGAGAAGTTCCTATATAACCTACCAGTTTTTTTGTACGTCATTATCATAGTGAACGTCAATCGTGGCAGTTCAGTATTTTTTAATTTGTTTGTCTGGCAGTATACATATATATCATCGTGGAAGTTTTAGTGAGCTACAAGTTTTATTTTGAAGTCTCTCTATCTCTCTTGAAAGGTGAACGTCAATCGTGGCAGTTCAGTATTCTTAATTGTTTATCTGGCAGTATACATATATATCATCGTGGAAGTTTTAGTGAGCTACAAGTTTTTATTTTGAAGTCTCTCTCCATCTCTGTTGAAAGGTAAGTTTTTATTTTCATGATATATTAATATTTTTTGTTTTTGCGTCTGACACACACATATTCAGAGGAGCCATAAAAAATTGACACACACTTACACGTCCCATATTTTTAACCTCCTACAACAGTGCACACACACATACATACATACATACTGTTCGCGTCTAATATATATATATGTGGAAGGAAAAAATGTCGAGCATTTTTCAACTTTTTTTTCTTCTGTTTCAGTGCGCTTTCCACTACCACCACAACCCCCCCCAAAAAAATTTCTCTGTATATATATAAATAACAGAGAGAGAAAAAAAATGGAACCGCAACCAGGTCCCTCCGGTTTTTGCGGGAAAGTGGCATGTCGCAACTGTGGAAAGTTGTATTCTAAACCTAATATTGCTAGGCATTTGAAAAAATGTCGTCTACCGGAACATGATGACGCCCCCCCGGCAAAGAAATCTCGCATTGATGCGCATGAAAGCAGTGCTTTGAATAAATGTGCACGCATCATAACGTATAAATCTGGAAGCGATGAAAAGTGTGACTCGAGCATCTTCCTCAACAATGTGAAATCTCAGGTAGTCGATAAATTACGTGATTGCCTCGTCAATGTTGCAATTAAAATTCATCTCGTCTTGACCCTGCTGTATGAGAAAGTTGTCTCGTCCGAGTCAAGCACTTTTAGCTTTTACGTAGGGTGTGAAGCCTTACACGATGACAATAACGAGGATCTTGACGAGATAGTGACACGGCTATTTGATCACCTGACACAAAAACAAGAAGAGTTTGAAGGTAGAGGAAGTGGATGGAGTCTTTGCGGTCGCAGCCACATGTTAGAACTTAGAGTCTGCAATTTCAAACCATTACGCAGCGCTCAAAAAAAACAAAAACAAAAAAAAAGCAAAATGCAGTGTTGAACATACAAAGTAATGATCAGAAGAGTTTCCTATGGTCTGTCATCGCTGCATTACACCCAGCTAATAATGTTAACCCCCAACGTCTGTCCAATTACAGAGAATACGAGGGAAGATACGAGAATATGATGAGAGGAATTTCCTATCCTGTGCCCCTGAATAAGATCAATCAATTTTTAAAAAACTATAGAGAGGAAAAAGGAGAAGATATCGATATTTCTGTGTTTGGGGTTGACGATTCCGGCAATATTCGTGTGTTAAGACCTGTTAGAAGCCAGAATAATGTAATTCGACTCTTGCTTGTAGATGGCCGTTACAGTTTGATACGGAATTTCTCACGATTAGTAGGAAGACAGATCACCAAGAATCGCGATAAGATGGAAATTTGCGATCGGTGTTTGAGAATTTTTCGCGGGGGTAAGAAGATGAGAGAACAGCACAAGTGTTTTGGCTCCGTGAATGCAGAACCCGAAGATGTCATGCCGGAACCCGGAACCAAGATGAAATTTCAGAAACACCAGGCTCTTCTCCACCATCCCGCTGTTCTTTATGCCGACTTTGAAAGCTTCCAAGTTCCTATGACGTCTTGCAACCCTGATCCCTCTACCTCAAGCACGACCCAAATTTTTCACCACGAGCCTTGCAGTTTCTCCATCTACGGAGAAAAATTGAATGATGTCATCTTGTATTGCGGACCCGATGCGGCAAAACATTTTGTTAAGAAGATAGCGGAATGCGCGAGAGAACTTGCACCCAGCCTGAAAGGCTCTTACGTTTCTCCACCTGCTCTCACGACGGAACAACAACGGGGACATGACGCGGCGACAAGATGCGAGGAGTGTAACCAGGCTTTCACCGCCAAAAATTACAAGGTCGTCCACCATGACCACCAGAATGGATTATTTCTGAGCACCATCTGTAATTCGTGCAATCTCAAAATTAAGGAGTCGCATTTTGTTGCCGTGTTTCTGCATTACACGGAGAAGTACGATACGCATCTTTTTGTTAAAGAGCTCTACAACATAACTTCTCGAATCAGCATTATTCCGAGAACAAGTGAGAAGTATATTGCGGTAAGAATTTGGATCCCTCTCCAAGAAGGAGGAAGTGTGGAAGTGCGAATCCTGGACTCTTACAATTTCCTGTCCTCCAGCCTCGCAAGCCTTGCATCTCAACTTGGCGACGAAGATCTTGTGGCCACCAAGCAAAAATGTTTTTCGGGGAGAGATGAGAATTTGAATCTGTTGCGTCGCAAGGGCGTCTACCCCTACGAGTACGTCAACGATTTCGAGAAATTTGACGAGACGGAACTTCCACCCCGGGAGGTATTTTATTCTCATCTCACAGAGGACGTCTGTTCCGAAGAGGACTACGAACACGCTCGTAGTGTATGGACGGCATTCAATTGCCAAACTTTTCGCGATTATCACGATCTCTATCTCAAATTGGACGTGACTCTCCTCATGGATATTTTCGAATCGTTTCGTAAGAGATGCATCGCGATATACAAGTTGGATCCTGCGTATTTCTTCACCACGCCGGGATTGACTTGGGAATCGATGATGAAATACACCAACGTGGAACTGGGCCTCATTGCAGAGAAGGAACAGTATGCTTTCATGGAGAGTGCGATACGGGGTGGCATCGTCCAATGTCCCCGACGCCATGCTCAGGCAAACAATCCTCATACGCCTGGTTACGATGCATCGAAGCCCAACACCTACATTGTCTACTGGGATGTCAACAACTTGTACGGCCACTCCATGTCCCAGTGTCTTCCCATCAGCGACTACGGGTGGATGACCGAAGAGGAACTCTCCTGCGAAGATTTTCTCAACTGGAGCGAAGATAATGAATGGGGCTGTTTCTTGGAAGTGGATCTCGATTATCCCGAAACGCTTCACGAGAAACATCACGGATTGGCCCTGGCCCCCACCAAGGAGAAGCCACCTGGAGGATCGGAGCCAAAACTCATACTAAGCATGGAGAACAAGCGGAATTACGTTCTGCACTACCGACTCCTCCAATTTTACATAAGTCACGGCTTGCAGTTGAAGAAAGTTCATAGAGGATTGAAGTTCCGACAGAGCAAGTGGCTCGAACCGTACATAGCCGAGAACACGCGCCGCAGAGCGCAATCGACATCGCCTGCAGACAAGGATCTGTACAAACTGTTCAATAACGCCATCTACGGCAAGACGATGGAGAACGTGCGTAATTACATCGACGCAACGTTGGTCACGGACGAAAAGAAATTTGAGAAGATCGTCGCGTCACCCTACTTCAAAAACTTCACTATTTTCGACGAGAATCTAGTATTTGTTGAGAGGAACAAGAAGCAAGTGATGCTCAACAAGCCGATTGCCATAGGTGCCACTGTCCTTGAACTATCAAAATTGCACATGTACCAATCGTACTACGATCAGTTTCAACCCTTTTATGGAGATAACATCCAAATATGTTACATTGATACGGATAGCTTCATTTTTCTAATCCAAACACTAAGCCTCGAACATGATCTGACTAAGATGAAGCATCTGTTTGATTTTAGCAACTTACCATTAGGCCATCACTTGCATTCGACAGAAAACAAAATGACGATTGGAAAGTTCAAAGATGAAGCGGCTGGTAATTACAGCAGGGAATTTGCGGGGCTTCGTGCCAAAATGTACTGTGTAAAGATTACAGAAGAAAAAGAGATCAAGAAGGCAAAGGGGGTGGGAAAAATAAGTACCAGCAAATTTAGCATGCAAGACTACAAAGAATGCCTTTTTCATGGTAAAAGGCAACTCAGCACCGATCATCGCATTGCAAGTAAATTGCATGATTTGTACACGACGCGCGTAACCAAGGTCGCATTGGATGCAACGGACAACAAGTTACGCGTTCTCGATTGTCAAATCCACACGCGAGAGTGGGGGCACTACAATAAAAGCGATAAATGTGACGTGTGTTAACCGTAACCCCATAGCCATGAAGTCCGCTGTGTTTTTGCCATTCTTCTTCAAAAACAGACGGAGGAAAAGAATGAAAGAGGGAGCCCTCGGGTGATGAAAAATAAGAGTTGAATTTAATGAGCCTCGGTTTGAGCGAGCTTAACAACATAATAACAGGTTGCAACTTTTCATCGCCTGAGGGCTCCCCCTTTCATTCTTTTCCTCCGTATGTTTTGAAGAATAGCAAAAAAGCACAATGTTTTAAATAACTAACAAGGACAATGAATCTCTTTGGTTTTCGCAAACAAGGCAACATGGACACTGCATCACCAAATTCCAATAACCTCTTACCTTCCGTGTTATCTAAACTCAATGGTCTACTAATTGTACATCTTAATAGTATATGGACGGAAATAAATAACGATGTGGGCAAGATGTTTTATGTTTTTAATAACAATTTACATTTCTATGAAATTCCGATCGACGGGAAACTTCAAATCACCGTGAATCCGGAGAACACAGGCGAAATCAAAATTTCTACCGGCAAGAACATTTTTCGAATGAAGCACGACAAGGTACTTTCTAACATGTCGTACGATGTGTCTGCAGGAGATTATCTTTACGTGGAACTCCTAGGAGATTACGACAAACTTATTCCTCTCTTCGTAGAATTACGAATCGTCTATCCTATTATAAATAACCGTTAACCAAAATGCCTAACGACATTTTCGGCAACACTAAGCGTGTAGACCATGCAGAAGAGATTCTCATGCTGGACGTTCGAGTTAAGAAGTTGAGGACAGATTTGATCGCTTTGCAGGAGACCTTAAACAAAAGTTTAGAGTCTGAGATCGCTACGCTCCAAACGCAATGTCTCGATCCCATTCTGAAAATCGATTCCGAACTGAAAACACTGATAAAAAATTATGTTGACGTACCTTCTTACGACAACATTCAAAATATACAGTTGAGCATGGATTCGCTTCAAAATGATTTGGCCAAATTACAGCAATTTCAATCGAAAAATGAAGATTTGGAAAAATTGAAACTCGAAATCGAAGAGCGAACTTCCGCAATAGAAAAGAATTTCTCTGAACTTCAAACCGTCGTGAATGATATTGATATAGAACGCTTGCAGGTCGTTGTTTCTAAATTACAAGAAGAATTCACTGGCACGTTGGAAGAAATCAAATCCAAGTTGCAGACTTTGGAAGATACAATGACGAACCTACCATCGTCGGACGAACTGCAGGTCATCGGTAAAAGCGTCGCGAACATAAAAATTCAACTGGAGGCTTATCAAGATTTCGAACACATTCAAACCACCATCGCTACGCTTCAGGCGTCCTTGGAATTGATCAACGAAGAAATTAAAAATATTCACGCTGAAGCAAGTGTGTTGACGAGTATTCAGGACACGTTAAGCACGGTTCAGCAGAAGATCCAATATTTGGAAAATTTGAACGTCGAATCCAATCTTACTCATTTTCATCACGTACTGGACAACATACAGGGTGACTTGGAATTGTTACGAACGAGCGTGCCTTCAAGCGAAGATTTGGAAAAATTGAAAACGGCGGTGACGGCACTATCCGATTCGAGTGACATCAAAAGTTCGTTGAGCGATCTCGAGAGTAAAGTGGCCAATCTCCCCACCTCCAAAGAATTACACGCTTTGAAAAGGAACATATCACGTATGCTGAAACGACTGGAAACGGAAACAGCGAACGTGGAACAGATTCGAGACGAACTTGCTTCGCTGGTGTCGACGCTGCCCACTTCGCAGAGCGTCGCCGACCTTCACACGCAGTTTACAGAGATGCGAATCATCGTGAACGATCTTACCGAGAAGAGCTCGAAATTGAATCAAATCGAGAACCTTCAGAACATTGTCGTCAACATCAGAGATCAAGTTGGAGTGCTGGAATCAACGCAGGAATCAACGCTGGCCTCTTTCGGTGCCAAGTTGCAAGAACTCAACGAAAGCTACAAGCAGTTGAACGTGGAAGTGAAAATCAAACCGTCATTTTCTACCGTAACGGATACCATAGTCGAGCATTTGGTGCCCGTACAAAACACACTGGGTCAGCTTCACAGCAACCTCGTTAGCATCGATACTAAATTCGCTAAACTGCATTCTCTGCAAGCCATCGAAATCAACAGCGTACCCAATCAACAGAGAATCTCCACCTTCGTCGAAGGTAACAAACTGTACATGCTACATCCTTATCATCCGTACTACAAGTTTCTCCTCGATGGCACGATTCAGATAAACGAATTTTCGTACTGGTCTCACGGCAGAAAAGCTAGCGTTCCCACCATGACTTTGATATCGAATCGTGGTGTCCAGAAAGCAGGAAACATTCCTCTGGCGCGTTGGAACGAAACGCGCAACATATATGAAATACACGAAGACGAAGATCTTACTGTTTTCGACGTGAGTGCCGGCGATAAGCTGATCATTCAAAACACGAGCGAAGTGCCACCCTCTTTGAATCCCATCACGCTTGTGCTTCTTTTGAAACGTAATCTCTAAAAAATAATAAAAAAATGTCTAGGCAAGCCATCGTCCAAGAATTGCATAAACCTGCACGCCGCAACTACGAACGTTTGGCTGTGGTAACCAAGGGAATCGACGACCTCTGGGAAAGCGACCTCGTCGAAATGAGTAGCGGCAAGTTAAAAAACGTACATAAATTGAACAAGGGCAACAAGTACCTCCTCACCGTCATAGACACGTTTTCAAAATTCGCATGGGCTCTGCCTTTGAAGGCGAAAACAGGAACGTGCGTCACGGAAGCATTCAAATTAATTTTTCGCGAAAGCGGCGGCAGACGACCACGGTTTCTGCACACGGACAAAGGGAAGGAATTTTACAACGCCGTATTCCAAAAGTTTATTCAAAAACATGGCATTCGACATTACTCGACCTTCAGTGACGTCAAGGCCAGCATCGTGGAAAGATTCAATCGCACTCTGAAATCGCGCATGTGGTCACGCTTCACGCTTCAGGGAAGCTACAAGTGGGTCACTATTCTTCCGGAACTTGTTAACGACTATAATCACACACGGCATGCAACGATAGGCATGAAGCCAGCTGACGTTACCAAGTCTGACGAGCAACGTTTAATTTCTAGCGTTTACTGTCCAAAGTACACGCCCACGACAAAAAAAGCTAAATACAAAATTGGAGAACAGGTGAGGGTTAGTAAATTGAAGCGAACGTTTGACAGGGGTTTCACACGAAACTGGAGCACTGAACTTTTTACCGTGGTTCGAGTTCTACCCTGGAACCGTCACACGTATATAATAAAAGACAGTGGCGGTGAAATTTTATTGGGGCGCTTCTACGAGGAGGAACTCTCTAAAACTAAATACCCCGACACGTACCTTATCGAAAAAGTTTTGCGCAAGAGAGGCAACAAACTTTTGGTGAAATGGCTGGGACTTCCGGAAACAAGTTGGATCGATTCAAACGAAGTGATTCTATGAGTACGTGGAACGTGGTAAAGCGTCTACCTGATTCGGAAAGTGGAACGAAGAAAAAAACGGTGAATTGCTTCCCGACAGCATCCGCTGTCTGATCGTAGGACCTTCGGGGTGTGGGAAAACGACACTGCTCGTGGACAATTTTCTCCTCGCACCGAATTGGTTAGATTGGAAGAACAGGCACCTGTACGTGTTCTCGAAAAGTTTGGAGCAATCCAAATACCAGCAACTGATGAAACTGTACGATGGTCTGGACATTGCAACGTTCGCTTCGGAAATAAAACCACTCGACGATTGTCGTGAAAATTCAGTCGTTGTGTTCGACGACGCCATCCTGGAAAATCAAAATGAAATTCGCAACTTTTTCACGCAAGGTCGTCACAAAGGAATGGATTGCTTCTACCTAGCTCAAACGTTTTCCAAAATTCCAAAACAGTTAGTACGCGACAACGCTAATTTCATATGTTTGTTTCGTCAAGATCACACCAACCTCAAGCATGCGTACGATGACTACGTAGGCGGAGACATGAACTACAATCAATTTTCGGAAGGCTGCTGCTCTACTTGCTGGAACGGTGACGATTTCGGATTCGCTACGATCGACATGACGAGGAAACCCAACGACGGAAAATACAGAAACAAAATCAACGACTTTCTAAACGTTGCAACGTTGTGAGAAACGACGTATATAAATAACGTCATGACGAAACGAAAAATCGAAGACGAAAATCTCAAGCTTCGCGATTACCTCGCGAAACGCTTCAAAGGTTGGAAATCCGAAAATCGCGGATTCTACGAAGAGAAGAAACGTCAGGATCAACCTGTGATCGATGCCATCAGCGGTCTAGGTAAAGAAATTAAAAGTGTCACGGAACAAAATAAAAATTTGATCAACGAACTCGTACCGCTCGCAGCTAAAAGTTACGCTGTACCCACGCCTATTTCAAGCATTCCTTCGACGCCGTTCGAACTGAAGGATGCACCGGCACGACGTCGAGCCATAGGCAGCACGTCTTCGGATAAGATCGAGTTGGGACCTTTGGCACGAGACTACCTGAGCACGGGGAAATTCGACAAGGATGAAGTGTTCGGATTGTATCCCAGCATGGAAACCAGCGAAGGCGGCGGTGTGGTGTGGAAGATTGGGAAATCGAAGGTGACCTTCGAAGGCAACGACATTAAAGTCAATTTAGGCGACAAGGATAGTTGGAACAGGTATCCGGGTACGGTGGGACTGTGGGAACTCGTTGCCAAAAAGCAGCCGAAAGATTACACCGACGAAGATTACCAGAGTTACAAGGAAATTCTAATCATGACGGATGCCTTGTACCAAAACAACGACGCCTCGCAGAATAGGGTGAAATCGAGCAGCGGCGAGAAGTACAGGAATCTCATCAAACCGATTTGGAACCAGGTCAAAACAGGCAGCGGGGTCAAACGCTACAACACGTTACCCAAAGAATTCGTTTGGGTGGACGACGTGAGGAAACTCGTGGACCGATTGTTGGTGATAGCCGGCGAAGAGAATGCAGGCAACCGTAATTTCTACAACGAGAAGGTTGGCATCGTGGACATGATCAGCACGAAACTTTCCAACTTCATCGTGAACGACGACAAGGGCATAGGTTACCTCATCAAAATCATCAACACGCTGCCTCCGAAATTCTGGAACGTGGCCGAAGGAAAGGGACTCGTAAACGACATCATCAACAAGTTACCTTTCGAGATGCATCTACCTGGCTACCAGTACTGCGGACCGGGTACCAAACTCGAGAAAAGATTGGAGAGAGGAGACAAGGGTGTGAATCCATTGGACGCCGCATGCAAAGATCACGACATCGCCTACAACACCACGCAGACGGATCTGGATGCACGTCACGAAGCAGACAGAAAGTTAGAGCACGCAGCTTTCGAAAGGTTTGTGAGCAGAGACGCATCGCTGGGTGAACGGGTCGCCGCACTGGGTACCACCATCGCCATGAACACAAAACAAAAATTGGGGTGGGGTATATAAATAACATCCAGTAAAAAAAACAACATGGCTTGCATAACTGATTTGCCGCACGAACTACTATCTAAAATATTCAAAAAGGTAGTTAACGGAGATGTTAATAAACTTGTAATCATGGCAAGAACGACGCCGGAATTTCGCATCCCTTGTGAAATGGTTCTCAAGGACCATCTTCGGGAGATCAGCGACCTGAGGTGTGATGATCTCAACATTCTGCTTTCGGCTGCAGGGGAAAAATTAAACGAAAGGTTGGACGAATTGCACGAGGCAAGGCAGGGAAGAAGATGGTACACAGTAGATTGGTACAAGTCTATGCAGGAGACGGAAGATATCATTACGCAAATCATCGCGTTCTCCGAAGCACGAACTTTCTTCCTCTGTTAAAAAAATAATAATATATATACGCATCAAAAAAACTAGATATATAAATAACGCACATCGTGAAAAATATAATCTTCGGTATATATAAATAACACACATGGTGAAAAACAATTAAATTTCCCTAACACACACACTGAAAATTTCTCTTCTTCGATATGACAACTGAAAAAATAAGTGATCTCCAAGCATTAAAACAAATGCTAAATTTGGCAGTCGAGTATGTAAAAATTCGGGAATTGGAAGTCGACAAATCTTACACGATAACTTCCGGTTCAATCGTTTCTACCCAGTATGGTCCCAAGGTACGCCTGTTGCTCAACGCACAATACAGTTTATTTTTACCAGATCGATACGCTAACATGTTATCGGACGAGAAGCTATCTATTTTAATCGAGAACAAAACTCGAATCGTGTACAAGGGGACAAAGGAACTTTTTGGCAAGAAAACGAAGCACGTAATAGAATTTGTGTAGCGACTGCGAGGCCTTGAAAATATATAAATAACATACCGTAAAAAAACTACACAAGAAAAAATCTCAGAATATATATAAATAACATACTGCGAAAATAACACATAGAGCATCAACATGAAGCCCAAGGGTGTCGTGTACCAGATACCATACTCCAATCTTAAAAATCTAGGTGCCCTCGATGGGTTACTCACCAAGAAACAACGCGAGAAGAAACGTTCTTGCTTGTCGAAAGGACACGGAATGAAATTGCTGCTCAGCACACCTCAATTGAAAAGATTGCAGCGTTCGCGGAAACAGCAAAAGGTCGGAGGTTTCATATTCAGCATCCCGGCCATCCTAGCAGCATTGGGGGCCGTTGGAAGTTTGGCCGGCGGTAGCGCCGCCATCGCGAAAACCGTCATCGACTCAAAGAAGAACAAAGCAGAATTGGAAGAACAGAAACGTCACAACCTGGCCATGGAGAAGAAAGGGAAGGGCGTGATGAAGAAGTTTAAAAAAAAGAAACAGAAGCACTCACCAACCGAGACATTGAATCTCTGATCGGGCCGTTACAAATCAAACACTTCAGAGGAGTTTTTATGTCCGACTCGTTACCTTCAAGCGTGAAAAGAAGAGAATGTGGAGTAGTCAACTTGGACGGTCAAGAAAATCCAGGCACGCATTGGATATGTTACCACAAAAATGATGATAAAGCATTCGTTTTCGATTCTTTCGGAGGTGTTCCACCTACAAATTTAATTCATTATCTGAAAACGACCAAAACCTCTATATACTACAACGACGAACGCATTCAAGATTTCGGAGACGTGAACTGCGGTCATCTTTGCCTCTCCGTGCTCGCGTTTCTCTCTAAAATAAATAACCCAACGGTCGAAGATTTCCAGAAAGCATTGTGGAACCTGAAACAGCATCACTAGGATGGGCGTGTTCCATCTCACGAGCGAATCTTCAATCTTGAAACTCACGCTGCACGACGACATTGTCTATCCTAAATCCGTGGCTCTGCGTGCATTCTACAGCATGTACCTCATACCTAACGTCACCCAGCACAACAACAAAATTAGCGTCGGAAGCGAACACATCGTCGTCACGCCAGGACAATACAATCTTTCCACTTTGCAAGCTCAGTTACCCAAAGGCACATACTTTTCTCAAAATTCGGTCACTCACAGAGTGGAAATCCTATCCGCGACGGAAACCGTGGACCTGGGCACCATGGGAGAACTTTTAGGTTTCGAGAACGACACCAAACTCGAAGCTGGCATCAAGCACACAGCAACCAACATTCCTAAATTCTTGGCCATAGAGACTCTGAACGTACACTGTAACGTGGCAGAAGGTATGATCACGAAATCCTCGGACGGATTGTTAGGAAGTCACAAGCAGACGGGAATCATAGCCACTTTCAAACCAAGTTCCGAATTCATGGAACCGATCATCTACACGCCTTCTTCGCCGATCTATTTTCCAGTATGTCGCAACCGCATAGACGACATAGAGTTGGTGGTGACGAACGAGAAAGGAGACGTGGTGGATTTCGCAGGTGCAACGACTACTGCCATCGTGGAGATCAACGTATAATAAATAACCATACATGTAAAATGGAGCAAATCGAAAGTTACGAATTGCAATCTTTCCCTCCCAACCGTCGCACGTTTGCCAATCTGAACGAAGCAAACAGGGAGATCGAATACGACGTGGACGTAGGCGACGGGTTTATTCATCCTCACAGAGCGGACCTCTACCTTCAATTCGACGTGGTGAAGAAAGAAAGCGGAGACGCGTTTCCTGCAGCAGCAAACTTGATACTCGTGGACAACTTCGTGCCTCACCTGTTCTCGCAGGTGGAGGTGAGGAAACACAACACCGTCATCGACAGAATAGATTATCCAGGCATCACGTCGACGGCAGTGGGAACTTTGAAATTATCCAAAACGGACGCAGCGTACTACCAGGCCGGGGGATTCGAAGCCGGGACCAAAATATCGACGAGAAGTCACACAGTGCTCTTTCCCATGCGTCTGCTTCCAGGATTCTTCTCCGATTACAAGGAGATCATGTGGAAGGGAGGACTGAGAGTCACGTTTCGAAGAGCGGCCAACGACAACGACGCACTGATGCGATACGCTACTTTAGGTCCGGACGGCACCACGCCGATAGCCAACACTTTACCCGAAGCAGCGAAATGCGTCATCCGAAGCATGGAATTGAGAATGCCGGTGGTGGAATACGAAACAAACTACGCCCTCAAGCACAAAGCGGAGATCTTGAAAAGCCCCCAGGTACCGATTCACTTTCACGGTTACCAGTGCGTGCAAAAGATGGCGTCCGGAAGTCACATGGAATTCGACGTGACGACGCAGTTCAACAACATACAGTTCGACATGCCAGATTTCGTCGTAGTACTCTTTCAGACCGGGAGGGACAAAAATCAGGAAAAAGATTCCAGCAAATTCGACGACTGCAAGATCAAGAACGTTTATCTGAAGAATGGACGCAACGAAGTGTTCCCGCGCGAGAATTACAACCTCGACATGACCAAAAACAATTACCTCAAACTTTACGAAGCGTATTCGGCTTACAAACGCGTGACTGAGGGAAGTGTGGACATGTACTACACGCCCAGCGAGTTCAAAGCACGGAGACCCATGACCGTCATCAACACATCTAAGAGGAAGAAGGTTGTGGTCAACGATCGAACCAACATCAAGGTCGTCTGCGAGTTCCACGATGCCTTGCCCGAGGATACCCTATGCAGTGTCATCCTGATTGCAGAGAAGTCCTTCGCCTACGACCTGAAGAACGAGAGAGTCACAGAGCAGTTTTAACAAGTTTTTAACATCTATTTTCTTGCACAAATAAGAAATTTTCTGCACTAGCACAATCAGTTACAATGGCACAATACGAATTTCACTAGTTCAGATCAGTTACAAATGTCAATTTCATTAGTTATCAGTTACAATATCTTTTTTTTTGCACTATAGCACGAGACAATCAGAAAATTTGCACAAAAATTTGTTGTTGTTTTTACACAAGAAAATTAACAATAAAATTCTTTCTTTTTTATCGTTTCAGATGCTGTCGAAACATCAAAAACACATACACACACACTAGAAAAATAAGCATGCAACTTTATTTGTAACACACACACATACATTCTCCATCTTCATCAAAAAAATATTAATAATAAACATAATTATTTTTATCTATATCTCACAATAAAACTCTATATCCAAAAATATCACAACATCAAATAACACTAGAGTCGTTAGTACACGTTGCATGCATTACGGAGGTCCTCTGTAGGGTTTCATGGAAGTTTGGGGGAAAAAAAAAAAACACGTGAAACTCTACAGAGGTGCGGTAATCTATAACCGCAGCCATTAGAAAACTTTTACATTTTTGGTTGGGCACCACGCACCCTGGTGAGGTTATATAGGGGCCAGGTATCCTAAAAAACAACAATTATTATTTTGTTTGTTTGTTTGTGTTACAATACGGAAATAATAAGAGGCATACGCGCGCGCGTGTGTGTGTGTGTGTGTGTGTGTGTGTGTATATGCCACATCCTTCCCCCGAGAGAGAGGTTTACGAAGGTCACGATATATATAAACATTTGGGTCCCGGACTTGGAAAATTACGATAAGATGCACTCATCTTTCAAAAGATTAGAGAATGAGAGAATAAGAGGATGAGAAGATGAGAGGAGAGGTTTACGAAGATCACGATATATATAAACATTTGGGTCCCAGACTTGGAAAATTACGATAAGGTGCACTCATCTTTCAAAAAATAAGAAAATGAGAAAATAAGAAGATAAGAGAATAAGAGGATGAGAGAATGAGAAAATAAGAGGATGAGAGGATGAGAGAATAAGAAAATAAGAGAATAAGAGAATAAGAAGATGAGAGGATGAGAGGATGAGAGCTCATCTTTCACTCATCACTGCCTTTTTGCGCCCGTGAAACATCGTCAGCGCAATAAATGAGGCGCGAAACAGGAAGAGAAAGTGAGTTTTTCAACTTTTTGTAGTCGTTTGGTCAAGAAATCAGAGTTGCAGTGGGAGTCACAATTTTTATCTACTGGGGTTATCTTGGAAACGGTAAGACTTAGGAGAAATCTGTTTGCGGATTCATCACGTACTCCTATATGTAAGTAAAATATCAATAGAACCTATGCTCGGAAATCCAAAATGGCGACCGGAAGTGGGGTTATCTTGGAAACGGTAAGACTTAGGAAAAATCTGTTTGCGAATTCGACGACTGCAAGATCAAGAACGTTTATCTCAAGAATGGCAGGAACGAAGTGTTCCCGCGCGAGAATTACAACCTCGACATGACCAAAGATGATTATCTAAAACTTTACGAAGCTTACACCGCTTACAAGAGAGTAACAGAGGGAAACGTGGACATGTACTACGCGCCCAGCGAATTCAAAACCCACAGGCCGATGTTCGTCATCAACACCACAAAAAGGAAGCAGGTCGTGGTCAACGATCGCACCAACATCAAGGTCCTCTGCGAGTTCCACAGTCCATTGCCCGAGGATACCGTGCGCAGCGTCATCCTGATCGCAGAGAAGTCTTTCGCGTACGACGTGAAGAACGAGAGGGTCACGGAGCAGTTTTCAAAAATATTCCTAAAAAAAATGCCAAATACTAAAAAAAATCAACAAGGTTATATAAAATATAATGTAAGTTAGTTCGGTGTGCAAATAAAAAAAAATAATAGGTTAAGTTATTTCACTGAAGATCGTAAAAAAATCGTAAGATAGGTTAAGTTATATCACGTAAAACCATTAAGGCGAGCCTCACCGAGCCTCACTTCGAGGCGGAACGTGGAGAGCAAGTGAGTTTTTTTGAGGTTTTTTGGTGCTGTTTTCTTCGCTGTGAAACATCGTCAGCGCAATAAATGAGAGAAAGTGAGTTTTTGAGGTTTTGGTGAACCCCAAATGAGTAAAGTGAGTTTTTGATGTTTTGGTGCTGTTTTCTTCGCTGTGAAACATCGTCAGCGCAATAAATGAGGCGCGGAACGTGGAGAGAAAGTGAGTTTTTGAGGTTTTGGTGAACCCCACTTGATGGCTTGATGGACAGAACTGTCCATTTGGGTCTACTCTAAAGTAGGTCAAAGCACGTAGAGCCTCTCGTGTAGTTTAGCACGAAAAAAAAATAAATAGGTTAAGTTATATCACGTAAGATCGTGGTATACCTACAAATGCGAGTGGGAAAAAAAGGGAAATTTTACTAAAACATCGCTAAACGCTAAAACATCGACAAAAAATTGTCAAAATATGTCAAAAACTGATATTCAATTGATAAAAAAAGGCTACAAATGCATACCTATCAAGTATGAGTGGGAAAAAAGGGAAATTTTACTAAAACATCGCTAAACGCTAAAACATCGACAAAAAATTGTCAAAATATATCAAAAACTGATATTCAATTGATAAAAAAAGAGGCTACAAATGCATACCTACAAAGTATTGCGTAGAAACGGCCAATATACACTACTGATGAAGTAACCAAATTAAACTGTCAAAATAGATTTGATGTTTTGCAGGATATAAATGATGAAGAAACAGATTGGGAGCATGTACGTAATGAAATAGAATCAGCAGCTAAAGAAAGTATAAACTATCAAAAAGTAAGCTATGATTTGTTAGCGAATGTCATAATCTAATAGAAATAAGAAATCTGCACAAGTCACATAACATTCCCGAGCCAGTGTTATTGATGTGACATTCTTAACAGGTTTATGCCCACACATAGCTGTAAGGGCATCAATCTCTACGCTTAGGAATGTTTGAAATGCAAAGAATTCTCGTGACAAAACAAGTAATCGGGAAATTCACATTAGTCAACCAATCACCTCAAATCACATAACCCTCTCTCTGTTTTTTATAGAGAAAAGAGAAGGGCATAACATTCCCAAGAAAGTATTATTGATGTAACATTCTTAACAGGTCAATGCCTTAATTTTTACACACATTTGTAAGCGCATCAATCTCTACACACACGCACTCACACACAGGAATGTTTAGAATGGAAAGAATTCTCAGGAAATTCCCCTTAGCCAAGCAACTAACATGACCCTCTCTCTCTTTTCTTATAGAGAAAAGAGATGGTCATGACATTCCCAAGCTAGTATTATTGATGTGACATTCTTAACAGGTCGACGTTACGTCAATCTCTACACACACACTCGGGAAATGTTTGGAATGCAAAACTATTGATTTGTCTGAGTAAAAACAACTAGGTTACATGAGAATTCTTGCCAACATTCAATTGGTTAAAGTAACTGGTTAAGGAAATGTTTTTTTTAAAAAATTAGAAAACAAAATTACTACCAAAACCTATGACCTTACTTAGATTCATTTCGTTCTTAACAGGCCAATACCTCAAAATTCACACGCTCCGGTAAGTGCATCAATCTTTACACATAAACTTAGGAATGTTTGAAAAGCAAAGAATTCTCGTGACAAAACTATTCATTTTATCTAAGCAAAAACAAAAACTAGGTTACATAAGAATTCCTGCAACATTTCTACACATTTCAAAAATAAAATTTAATCAGAATACACCCATTTGAAATAATTATTATAAACAGCACTGTACTGCACCGTAAAATAACTCAAATCACTATCAATATATCTATTTCTCTTAAAAATGTAATAATTGTAAATGTATGCTTAAAATATACTGATATAGGCTCAAAAAATAAATTTTGTCCCCTATCAGTTTAAGCTTTGATAAAAAAAGAAAACATAATTATTTTTTTATACTAGAAAAATGGTAAAAATTGGATTTTTTTATCTTTCCCCCTTGGAAAATTAGCTGAAATCAGGGTAAAATAAATAAATAGCAAATAAATATTCACCCACGAATCACTACCTCTACATGATTTCAGATTACATATATTTGGCAGAAATAATTATATATATATACTGCCAAAAGTAATAATTTTTATCAGTATCTACATTTTTAATTATACATTCACTGCACTGTACTGTAGAGCACTTGCTATTTTCTTTTTAAAAATGTGATAAATGTAAATGTTTGCTTGAAACATAGTGATATAGGCTCAAAATGTCAATTTTGCCCTATAGAAATATGTAATTATAAATGATTGCTTGAAATATATCAATTTTGGCTTAAGAAGTAAATTTGGCCCATTAGAAATATAAAATTGAGCTTTTAATTAAAAAAGCATAATTATTTTTTACACTATGGAAATGATAAAAATTGGATTTTTTGCATCTTTTCCTTTGGAAAATTAGCTGAATCGGGGTAAAAATAAATAAATAAAAAATAAATGGCTTTGGGATGCAACCTATGCTATATCACCGTTGTTGTTTTCAAATATGTAAGGAATGTTTATGTGTACGTTCTGGAAATTAACGAATGTTTACATACTATTTATATTTTGAAAACTCTTTCCCGCATTTGTGGCAGAAGGCCTATGTAACGTCATAAATCCAAGATGGCAATCCTTTAATGCACCAAATAAGAAATTCCATCATAACTCCTTTAATAGTGGTTTTGGGAAAATTGTTATATATAGAGAGTTGAAAAAGGGAGACAATTGATTCTTACAGTTTTTTTTTCATATCTCGAAGTGATATCAAGATATATCTAGTGACATTATATCGTGCTCTTTTCTGCAAGTATTCTATGCATATTTTACACTTTACTTGACATTAAGGTATACAGGATGTTTCAGAATGACCTAGACAATACTTTTTCTCGAGAACGGGAGATCGTATCAAGTTGAAACAAAAAATGCACCACTAAGTTGGGACCAAAGAATCCGTAGAGAGTATTTGCAACAGCCCGAAAGCCACCCTTTGTGGTTTTAGTGGGGGAACATGCCTCGTTTGTGTGATTTTCAAATGGTTAAGGTATGCTTAGAATGCAGTTTCGGAAAGGCGGGAAAAAATACGATTGTCTTATGAAACATTTGTCTTTACCACCTAACGTTTTCCGTGTAGAAAATGGTTTTGCAAATAAAGGAAGGTGAGCCAAATCGAGTATACCGAGCTTAACAATTTAGATAGGTGCAGCACCATAACAGTTTCGGAAAGTGCAGGACACAAGCTTTCCAACAATATGCCACATGATGACTGCGGGACTAAAAAAGGATGAAACCGCGTGACCCAAAAAAAGGGGGTATAAAGTTATTGAAAAAATCGAAAATTTCAAATGGCAAGAGGGGTCGAGTAATACCTCGTTTTAAAGGTCACAGAAAACGTGAAAAGGATGCGAACATGATTTTGTAATCCACTGACCGGTTTCAAAATAGCGACCAAAATAATTCCAACCCCTGAAGTTGGTGTTCCAAAGTAAGGAATTACGTACGTAAATAGCAAATCACAAATACTGGACGGAGTACATAAGATCCTGTACAAAGAATGCCAGCGGAACAGCTGTTTATTCTTGACAAGGCTTCAAAATGCTTAATGTTTCGCTACCATTGTCAGGCCATACCACCCGTCACATGTCAGTGTACTGAATGTTCGAGTGAGAGTTTTGCTGTTTGGTAGTAGTACATGCCTCTGTGAGTATACAACATGCACTGAATAGAACTTCAGGTCCATTGTGTACAAGTAGGAATAAGCATAAGCCCACGTGTTTGATAGGCTGCTGTACACAACACAGTATGCTGGCCCAGTCGACAAATTACAAAGTACGAGAATTGCCGATGCGTCCAGTTCCATTTGACTGCAAATACCATGTTCCCACTGCCCGGTTCAACAAAGGCAATCGGAAAGTATCACGGGTCGAGGTGTGACGAGCTCTCCTGCATAGCAGTCGGTTCAAGTGTGCTTCCACTGATAACGCAAGAAATACGCCCCTACAATCTTGTTCCCATTTACCGTTGTCTGCTACAAGTAGTTGCATCGTTGAAGGCATTATGTGGTATCTAAGGATGTTCTACAGTGCATTCCTGTACTTAATTGGCAGTGGCAAATTGTTGAATGTGAACTAATAATGCCTTTCACGAACGAAGAAGCTTTTGATATGCTCATGGTGTTGGGTGATCGTGTGTATGCTGCAAGGTATCCCGATCGGGAACATCGTTCAAGACATGTTTTTTCGCACCCTTGCCGATCGTGTACGCAGAAGTGGTAACGTTTGGCCTTCTACCAGTCACAAACATGAACGCGTTACTTTGCATGTTAGAGATGAGAGGTCTGCTGGTGTACTTGCAGTCTTCCACCTCAATCAGTAGAGATATTGCTATGTTTGTAAACATTTATTTGCTATTTATTAATTTTACCATGATTTCATGCTTTTTTCTAAGGGGGAAGATCCAAAAACTTCAATTTTTACCACTTTTATTGTATTAAAATAATTATGTTTTTTCCCAAAGCGCAACTCATAGGCGACAAAATTTAGTTTTTGAGCCTATATTAGTGTATATTAAGCATATATTTACAATTATTACATTTTTAAAGAGAAATAGATATATTGATAGTGATTTTGAGTTATTTTACAATACTGTATAGCACTGAACAGTGCTGCAAATATAATTATTTCTCAAATGTGTGTATATTCTGATTGTTTTTTACGTCTGAAAATGCAGATAATGTTCTTTAAATTAACTAGTGCTGCAGTGCTATGTAGCGTATATAAAATTATTTCTCAAATGTATAATATATTCTGATTAATTCTAACGTCTGAAAATGTACATGTGTGCCTTTTTTTAGAAAAAAGAAAGCTATTTATAAAAATATATATGCACCTTTGGTATGTAGAATACTAATAACATATACATTTATAATTAATTTTTATTAAGTATAAATTGTTCTAACATATTTTTGAAAATAATTGAATATATAAAACCAAAGATTTCTCTGAAAATAAAAATTAAATATAAAAAACCAGAAAAATATTTTTAAAATTTTTATTATATAAACCCAAAACTTTTTTTAAAAATAACATATATAATTATATATATATATGTACAAATTATATAAAGAATAACAAAAAAATTAATAACAGAAACCCAAAACAGAAAATTTTGTATACAAACAAATATACCACATCAGACATAAATGATGAAGGCTCAGATATTCCAATTTTTTTGCTAAATTGAAAGAAAAAATTAAAAATCAATTAAAAATAAACATGTTCAATCAATTGAAAATAAAGATGTTCTCTTAAAATATATTTTTATCTATTCTCTAAAAAAGGTACTTAGCATCACGCCATGAATGTGTATAGAGGGTGTGGGAGTAACGCCCCACACATTCTTGATCCGGTCGTGACTGGGGGTGATGTGATCAGCATCACGCCCCTGACCGCCTTTACCACTCAGGGTACCCATGTTATTCGACGCTGGGTGTGCACCGGGGCCGCTTCCAACGTTAGAAAAGTTCCCGGATTTGAACCGGCCGGGGATCGAACCCGGGATTTTTAGCATGGTAGTCAGATGTGTTACCGACTGAGCCACCTAGGCCAGTATTCGGTATGTATAAAAATTCTCATAGTGAAAAAGAACAATACATTCATCGTACCCGTGTGTTAATTTTACACAAAAGTGATATTCTTTCTTTGTATGATATTTATGAAAAAAACTGTAAAGACCTTAAGTCAAAACAAGAAAAGTTTCAAGAAAGAGGTTCGGGTTTGTGATACAAACCATAAACTTGAATTGAAAATAGCAAAATGTTTCCCTCTTGGGGAATCTAGTTATATTAAATTACCCAACCAGATCAAAAACAAAAATTAATTAATATTCAAAATGAAGATAATAAATGTTTTCTCTGGTGCATCATATCCTATTTTCATCCCGCATCTAACAATAAATATCGTATCTCTAATTACAATTATCCTGAATATATAGAAGTGTTTAAAAAACCTATGTCACGCATAAAATATTAAGTAGATATCTCAGATATTAGTAAATTTGAAAAACAATATAAAGAATAATACTAGAATCGACCAATAGCTGTGCAAGTTTATGGTATTGATAAAAAGAATAAAATTTATCCACTGCGTCACTATCCAGCAGCAGATGGTACACGTGTTATACATTTATTATATGTTACAAAGAGAAACAAGAAACACTATCGTGTCATACAGGATCTAGGACGATTGGTACATAGTCAAATAACATCAGATTGTCATAGAAAAGCAATATGTGATCGATGCTTGTCAAAATTTGATGGAAGAGGTGGGAAAACATGTGAAGAGAAATTAAAGAAACATATTAATTATTGCTCTCTCCACCCTCCTGGGACTTATGATGTTTCATCCAAAAGTGTAAAATTTAGTAATTTCAAATCATTACTAAAAAATTCATTTGCAATCTATGGAGATTTTGAAACAATACCAGAATCAATAGCAACATGTTTTCCAGACTCGAATGCATCAAGTACAATAAATATAGCTAAACATAAAGCATGTGGTTTTGCACTATAATTAGTAAAAACATATGAACAAAATAATTCAGAACTATATTTCTGTCGAGGTGAAGATGCAGACCAAAAATTTATTCAAAAACTTAGAGAGTGGGGTGAAAAATATGGTCCAATCTTATATAAAAAATTACCAATAAACTCTTTTACACCAGAACAACAACAGGAACATGATAATACATTAAGTTGCAGATACTGTAATAGATATTTTAATTCTGATAGTGAGAAAAAGAAACACCACATCCATTTTAATGGAGAATATATCCATGCAATTTGTAATTAATGTAACTCGAAAATACAGAAACGAAATTGCATTCCAATATTCATTCACAATTTGTAAAATTTTGATGCACATTTATTTATCAAAGAATTAGGGTATGATGCAGAGAATATCAATATTATACCAGGCAGTTAAGATAAATATATTGCAATAGAGAAAACTATCAAATTAGAAAATGGAAATAAAGTTGTTCTTAGATTCTTGGATTCATATCAGTTTCTTCCCAACAGTTTCGCTACTCTAGTGAGTAAATTAACCAACGAGAAATTTGTTCACACAAAAGAATATTTTGGAGAGGATAAGATAGAATTGTTGAAAAGGTAAGGTGTCTACCCATATGATCACATTGATGATTTTAAAAAATTTAAAGAGACAGTTACCATCGATAGATAAATTTTACAACAAACTTCAGGATGAAGAATGTAGCGAGTTAGATTATCAATATGCACACAGAGTCTGGAAAACACTAGATTGTAAAATAAAGGGAGATTATCATGACAACTACTTTATTTTGGATACTCTCCAGTTGGGTGATGTATTCGAAACTTTTCGAGAACGTTGTTTTATGAAGTAGATCCTGTTTTTACGTACACAACACCCGGTTTATCCTGGCAGGCCATGCTTTTAAATACAAAAGTTGAAATTGGTCTTATTAATAATATTAACCAGTTCATGTTTGTTGAATCTGCTAAACGTGGTGGTACAGTGTAGTGTCCTTTAAGATATGCAAAGCAAACAATGTATATTATACCTAACTATGATCCTAGCAAACCTTCTAAATACATATTTATGTTGATATGAACAATTTATATGGTTATACGATGACTCAATCACTGCCAATCGGCAATTACAAATGGATGAGCAAGAAAGAACTTGAAGACAGTAAAAAGTAAAGTGTTCCGCTGTGCTTAGCACCACACAATGAAGGTGTATAGGGGTGTGGGGGTAACGCCTCACACTTTCTTCATCCGGTCGTGAGTAGGGGTGATGTGATCAGCGCAACGCTCCTGACCGCCTTTACCCAAAAAGGGTATCCCCCATATACCCATGTTATTCGACGCTGGGTGGGTGCTGGGGCCGCTTTCAAACGTTAGAAAAGTTCCCGGATTTGAACCGGCCGGGGATCGAACCCGGGACATTGAGCATGGTAGTCACCGCGGCCACACTTATAGACAGGGATTTCTTAAATTGGTCTGAAGATCATCCAAAGTTGATTTGAAATATCGATCTTTTCTTCATGACAAACACCACGGATTAGCTATGGTACCAGTTTCTCAGAAAGTCCCAGGTACAGAGGAAAGAAAATTGATATTATCTTTTGAAAATAAAAAAAATATATGCTTCACTACCGACTGATGCAATATTACTTGGAGCAAGGTATGGAACTTACTAAAATCCATAAGGAGTTAAGTTCGACCAAGATAAATGGTTAAAATCTTATGTTGAGAAAAATACAAAGAATCGAATACAAACAAATTCTAAAGTTGAAAAAAATCTTTTTAAATTAATAATTAATGCAATATATGGAAAACATACAGAGAAGAAAAGAAATCGAGTAAGGTGTAATTTGGTATGCGATCCAAAAAACTCAGGAAACTTTTTGCTGATCCCACATACAAAGGTTTTACAAGAATTACAGATGATCTGACTCTTATTGAAAGATCCAATGACAAAGTAAAATGTGTTCTCCAATAGCTGTGGGTGTTGCACTTCTAGAATTAGCTAAATTGGAGATGTATAAATTTCAATATGATATTATGAAACCTATACACACAAAGATAAAATTGAAATAGCATACACGGATACTGATAGTTTTGTGTATGTGATAGAAACACCCGATTTGTACAGTAATTTGCTTTCTATAAAATAATATTTTTACTTTAGTAATTATCCAGAAAATAGTACTTATCCAGAAAATAATCTATTATACACTCTTGCGAATCAGATCATCCCTGGGAAAATGAAAGATGAAACATCAGGGTCTATAATAACAGAATTCGCTGGTCTAAGACAGAAAATGTATTTCCTAAATATTCATGCCAAAAAAGAAATTAAAAGAGCCAAGGGTGTAAGTCGACCATGTAAAAGAGAACTTACAATGGAAGATTTTAGAGAATGTTTATTTCAAAAGAAAACAAAAAATACGTTTTCATATCATCTCACTAGCATATGGATGGTGTGCATACTACATTTAAAAATAAACAAAGCTATTGATGGCAATAATAATAAATTGCAAATATTAGATTGCAATGTCCATACTAGAGAATATGGACACTATAATACAAATAAACATTGTAATAAATGTTTATGATTTAATAAAAATGATATAAATATTAATATTATTATTTTTTTAAAATATTATTCTTAATTATTGTCATATTTATTTGACTTAGGTGGTGGTAGAGTAGCCCTAAGGCTAAATTTTTGCTCTGAAATAAAAAAAGATATTGTATTAAATTGCATTAAATATATTAGCATTAAATAGTATAAAATTAAAATTGTTCTATCACTCTCTCATTCTTTACATCATATACGTATGATTTCTCTACAATTAAAATTGCATTGCATATTGTATTTTCAGGTAAAGTTTCATGAAAATCACATATTAAATTAATGTTTGTTCGATCATTTATAACTACCAATTTTCTTCTTGATGCATTTATTAAAAACATTGATCTGTGAAGAAAGAACTCATCTGGATTATAATACATATCTATGTTTCCTTCAGTCACTCTTTTAAAAGCACTAAATGCGTGGTATAACTTCAAATAACCTTGTTCTGCAAAGTTTAAATTATAACTTTCACGAGGGAACACCTCATTTCTACCATTCTTCAAATACACATTTTTAACTTTACAAATATCAAATTGGCTACTATCCTTTTCCTGATTGTCATCTTTCCCTGTCTGAAACAACACAGCTACAAATTCTGGCATGTCGTGTTGTAAAGATTGAAACTGATTAGTAATATCAAATTCAAAGAATTTACCCTCCACATACTTCTGTATGCATTGATAAGTATAAAACTCTATCGGAATTTGAGGATTTTTCAAAATGTTGGCTTTGTATTTGAGAGCTTAATTCGATTCATATTCAACTATAGGCATTCGCAACTCCATAGACTGGATCACACATTTCGCGGCTTAGGGTAAACTAGCCTTACTACCAGTTCCATCTGCATTTAAAGTTTTGTATCTCATGATGGCATTATGATCATTGGGTGATCTGCGAAATATGACACTCAAACCACCTTTCCACATAATTTCTTATAATCAGAGGAAAAGGTAGATAGCAATTTCATTTGGAACAGTACTGTGTGACTTCTTGCTTGAATTTTTGTTCCAGCTTCGAACCCAACAACTTTATAATATACACTCTCTGATTTGGATAGTTTCAATGTCCCCACTGTAGTAGATGTAATTCCAGGGCATTCAATCCTGTCAATCACTGTACCATGCTTCCTAATTTCAATTTGAGAGAAAAAGAATGGAACAAAATTATCTATAAGTTTTACATTAGCCCACGAGGGGGGATATTCTTCACCATTACTTTGTTTTACAATATCATATTTTATACAGGGTGATTCTAAACGTAGGGTACAAACGAAAACCACAGATACCTCCCATGAAATGGAGACGAAAGTGCCCCTTCCACTTTGCCGAGAGATGCCTCCGTGAGGAGCTAGACAACGCCGAAAACGTGTGAAAATGAACTTCACACCGCTGTACAGCCAGTACCAGTGAAGATAGAAAGGCGGAACAAAAGAAGTCAAAAGGAACACCAAAGTCGCCCATCCGAAAAACAACAGGCGGAAGCATGCATGCGCATGGGGTTCCACAAAGGAAATACGAGTGTCCCGCAAGACTAGTGAAGGGAAAGGGTAGTGATCGACAACGGTAGGGATTTTGATTTCCTCTTCATGGAATCTCTCTTTCAATATTTTGTTATGATTATCTTTTATCATATATGTATTTCTATTCCCTGGTAAAATTTGTACCACAGTGAATAACTCTGTACTCCAATTTTTAGTGAATCCCTTCTCAAATAAATGTTTATACTTACTGACGCTTACCTGATCCGCTATTTTAAACTTTGGCTTCTTGGTAGTGTACGTCTATTTTTGACAATAAAGAGTATAAATCAATCGTTGCTCATCAGACTTGGTTAACTCAGCAGGTTTCATGCGAATAGTACTGTGTACTGTATTATTGTAATTATGAACTAGCTCGGGTAAAATTTGCACCCACTTATAATTGCCTTGTAGAGTAAATTGTCTCCACATGCGATTTTTTAATGTCGTGTTGAATCGTTCCACTATACTAGCTTTTAGATCACTGTAAGTAGAATAATGTTTAATATTCTGTTGTTGCATTAACTTAGAAAATGTAGAATTGTAAAATTCTTTCCCCTGTCTGTCTGTAAATATTTTCGTATCCTTACCTCACTAAATATCGACTTAAAAGCCTCGGTATCACAAGTACCAGTCTTGGATTTTAGGGGAAGAGCCCATGCATATTTGCTAAATGTATCAATAATTGTAAGCATATATATGTAACCATGATTTATCTTATCCAAATTTTTTAAAGTCTTGTAGCCATCTCACTCAGATCAGTACTCATTCACACCTTTCGTTACCACACTTAATCGCTTGTAGCTGCGACGGGCTGGTTTGTGTAATTCATTCACTATATCTTGTCTTAACATCGAGTTCTATAAGAATATATATCATAAAATCGATTATCCTCGGGGTATAATTGTTTGACTTCAAATTATAATTGGTCATTAGCTTGCACAGGAAAACAGATAAATCTTGATCCTAATGTATTTTATATTTCTTTCCATCTTTTCTCTGTATGGTGAAATTTGGCACTTCCAAATGTTTTCCTTTCTTAACTTATCCAAATTGTAAAAAAATAATTTCGCCATCAAGAAAAAATCATGAGACTGACTGTAACGGTACATTTTCTAAACATTTCCTGCATTAACATAAGTAAAGTGCCCTCGTATATTTGGTACACTCTCAAGTGTAACTATCTCAACGGTGAAAAATTGACGTAATTCAAGGTTGTCTAATCTGCTTAATGCCGTTTCTTGATATTCGTTTATGGTACGTACCACTTCATCGTAACTGGATTTGATTTTCACATCGACATACAATTGTTTAAATTGTTCTTTGAGATCATGAAGTTGCGAGGTAATACCTGATGAAGCAGATTGTTGATATGTTTCGAGGGGACTGATTTGTAGTTTAATGTTAGAAATAATCTGCTGTAAATTTTCTACAAATTTCAATTTGGTACTTTGGCTCGGAAGCTCGTGTACCTGACTTCTGATTTCTTCAAACAATTCATAAAGGTCGTTGACTATTTGATTGGTAGGCAAAGTAACAATGGTATCTTGAATTACAGAAATTTCCGCTTGAATATTTTTGATGTCCTCTGATTTGAGTATTCGATTTACTGCTCTGTTTACAGATCTTATCTCCTGTGAAGTGATTAAATGAGGAACGGTATTTTGAAGTGAGGTGAGATTTGCTTGACATTATTTAATTCCGTAGCACCTTTAAGTTGTTGTATGTCATCTTGTGTAGGTGTAGATTGCTGTAACATTTGCAATTTGTTCAGAATATCATCAATGAGATGATGAAAATGGGATAATTCAGATTCAGTATTAATTTTTTCCAGCTTGGTAATCTGTACTTGGATAATGTTTACAGATTCGGTTATGCTTGGCAACTTAAATTCCAGAGTTTACTGTACATTTGTCAATTAATTTCTCATGGTTGTCAAAGTGTCTTCAATATAAGCTATGGTACCCAGTATCTTTCCAAAATCTTCGTAAGTTTCTAATTGCAATTTGATACTGGCAACACTGCGTGCGATGGCATTTAATTCGGAAGATGAAGGTAAATTATTAATAAAATTTTCCAATGCTTGTAGTTTAGTTTGAACTTCTGTTATGGCTGCATGTAATTGGTCTGTTTGCAGTTCGAATTTAATATATTAAAGTGCGGCAATTTCAAATGATAAAAATTGATCCTGTAATTCAAAATTGCTTGCATTGAGCAGTTCATATTGCTCTTGAGTCTTGATAGTTTCAATTATGGAAAGTAGTTCGGTACCAATAGTATTCGCTTGGTTATTTAGTTCTTGCTTTAGATGCTCCGAAGTGGTTGTTTGAATTTGACGGAATTTCTCAAGATCATTTTTTAATTTAGCTAAATTCTCTTTTAAATTTTCATCATTATGGATAGAAGCTAAGTTAGTATATGTTTGAAGTAGAGATTTTAGTTCACCATCAATTTTCACTATGGGATTAATTAATTCAGGCTGTACATTAGTAATTTCAACATGTAAGTTTACACTCAAAGAATTTTGTAATATTAATAAATGAGATTTAAGTTTCTTAAGACGTTCGTCTAATCTGACAATGTCGCTGGAATTATCTGGTATTGCCCGCCTTCTTTTATTTCCAAATATGTCCATTTTCTTGTTTTATTTATTTATATTTTATTTTTATTTATTTATTTTATTTTTTGTTTCGGTATTTTATATATTCATGAGAGGGTATATTATTCTTATTTCGATGAAGAGAGTAATTAGTTTATCATAATCGCCAATTATTTCTGCATGAAGAAAATGACCAGGTTCCACCTCGTATGTTGTGTTAGGAAACATAATATTATGCTTAATCCTATACAGATTTTTTTCCTACATGAACAACAGCAGCTATTTGGAGGAGAGATACTTATTTGGATCTTTCCTGCCACATGGACTTCATACGACGGTAGGTTGTTGTTTAAAAATATAGTTGCTTTCCAGTATTTTCGTCTACCGGGCACCATATACTATTAAGTTGAATAATGAACAACCCTCTCAATTTACGATGAAGTTCGGAAATCACTTGCATGCTGCTGTCTGGAATTCTTGCTATTTGGGAAATATATTCTTTCTTATATCCAAACATATTCATTGGCATTTTTATCTTTCTTTTGGATATTTATATTATTTTAATATATTATATTTTTATTAATTCTTGATTGATTGGTTGGTTGCTTTGGTGTTAAAAGTCCACTTTATACACAGAAAAGGCTTATCGAGATTGGACCTACAGTTTAAAATTAGATCCAAACCACCTTGTAACCCACCAGCTAGTAAAGCTGGCATCCCCTTGATTACAAAGCAACGACGCTATATTAATTCTCGAGATATAAAATAAAAGTTTTATCTTCTTTTATGATGACCTATGTCGAGTCAGGTGTCCAATGAAAGAGAATTTCAAGATGAAATGAATGCAAAAAACCCTATCTTTTTATGATAATTCGTTCTCGAGATTTTCGTATTTAAATAGTTCGCAGTTAAATTTCGGATGGGAAAAGCAAAAATCGAAGTATGTAGCTCATTCTATAGCATGTGAAGATCAGATAAGAGAATACAACATATATTTCTCCGTTTCATATCGGATAGATGAATAAATAATAACCCTTTACATGTTTGAAAATTCTCTTATCTGATCCGACAACAATTCTGTGTTTCGTTGTATTCTCTTATCTGCACATGCTATAGAATAAAGGAGGTATATTTCCTCCTCCAGTCTATCCGGTACATGAATAGTGAATTTGGATGTAATAAGTATTGATTTTAGACATTGTCTGTTAACATTCTGTTAACTGATTCACAGTAATCCAACCGCATTGCGTCAGAAACATTCGTCACCACTGCTGGGAAAGTCCATTTCTTTAGTGCGGACAACAGCAGCCAATAGGAACACAGTTACATTCCGTAATTTCATGGGGCTGTGAATATATAAACAAGCACATATGGATTCCTCGGTTAGACCATTATTATGTAAGTTGTTGTAAGCTATAAGCTCGCCAATGATAATATTGTATCTTAAAACATTATGTAAGGATAGTTGCTGTCCGAGGCTTCAGCACTTAGGTCCCTCCATCAGAGGGAGGGAAACTTTGGCTTTCGTCAAAAGCAAATAAGTTTAGCAAAGCATAAATCTAATAGTTAAATAACTTTTGACTTGTAAAAAAAAAATCTCTTTTAGTAGTGTTTTCGTGCCAGTAGCTTTTAATATGTAAATAATTTAATTCTTAATCTTTTCACTGTCACTTAAATTCATTATTTTAAAGTTGAAAATGATGCACTCTCTTGACTTGTAAATTGTAACAAGATTATCTTAATCTTAAAAACTTCTTCAAAGTATCTTTTATATATTACTGGCACTTAAAAATTTTGTTATTTCAAAGAGAAATACTTTTGATTTATTTTCCAATTTACTATACTCAATTTTGGTTGCTTCACATCACCAGGTGCAAGCATATATATTTTTATAAATATAGCATTTTGCTTTTCTTTAAAAAATTCCAGACAAATCCATTTTTTCAGATGTACATGATTTCAGAATATATATATATATTTGGAAGAAATAATTATATATATACTTCCACTGGTAATAACTTTTCATCAGTATCTACATTTTCAATTGTAGATACACTTTTGAATAATATATATATATATATATTTAAATATATACATATATACACACATTCACTGCACTAAGCTGTACTGTACAGCAAGTACTGTACACATCTATTTTCTTTTAAAAAATGTAATAATTGTAAATGCTTACTTGAAGTATGGTGATTTTGCTTCAATCAGAATATATTAAACATTTAAGAAATAATTGTATATATGCTACATAGCATTGCAGCACTCATAACTTTAAAAAAAACAGTATCTACATTTTCAGACGTAAAAATTAATCAGAATATACCCACATTTGAGATATAATTATATATTGCAGCACTGTACTGTGCTGTACAGCATTGTAAAATAACTCAAAATCACTATCAATATATCTATTTCTCTTAAAAAATGTAATAATTGTAAATATATGCTTAAAATATACTGATCTAGACTCAAAAAGTAAATTTTGTCCCCTATGAGTTGAGCTTTGATAAAAAACATAATTTTTTTATACTATGAAAATGGTAAAAATTGGATTTTTTGGATCTTTCCCCCTTAGAAAATTAGCATGAAATCAGGGTAAAATAAATAAATAGCAAATAAATGTTTACAAAAGTAGCAATATCTCTACTTCAATCCTCACGTGAGATTCAGGCAAGTTGTTCGTGATTCTGGTGTCAGCGCAAGTACAGTGCGAAGGATTTTATAGGATCACAGATTTCATCCGTACCACGTATCCTTGCATCAAGAGCTACACGGAACTGATTTTCAAAGCAGACTAGACTTTTGCATGTGGTCTCAAGCAGAAGTGAATGCAAATGTTCGATTCTTTGACGAAATGTTGTGGTTTGTCTTGGCTACATTTAAAATATGGTGAGGTAAATGGGCACAACATGCATTACTGGGCCGCCGAAAGCCCACGGTGGATCCAAGAGGTTGATCATCAACGTAGATGGTCTGTGAATGTATGGTGTGGAATCATCGGCGGACTAATAATTGGACCTCATTGTTTTCAAGATTGGCTTACGGGTGTTGTGTACCGCACATTTATTCAAGAACAATTGCCCAGTCTTCTCGAAGACGTTCCTTTACACATCAGAACACACATGTGGCTACAACAAGATGCCTGCCCAGCATATTTTGAGCTGACAGCTAGGAATCAGGTGAATGCAATGATCGTATCCATTTCACGTTTTCTGTGACCTTTAAAACGAGGTATTACTCAACCTCCTTGCCGTTTGAAATTTTCGAGTTCTTCTCTAACTTTAGATCCTCTTTTTTGGGTCACGCGGTTTAATCATTTTAGTCCCGCAGTCATCACGTGGCATATCGTTTGAAAACTTGTGTTCTGCACTTTCCGAAACTGTTATGGTGCTGCACTTATCTAAATTGTTAAGCTCGGTATACTCGATTTGGCTCAACTTCCTTTTTTTGCAAAACCATTTTCTACATGGAAAACGTTAGGTGGTACAGACAAATGTTTCATATGACAATCGTATTTTTCCCCGCCTTTCCCAATTGGCATTACAAAGATACCTTACCCATTTGAAAATCGAATTAACGGGGCATGTGCCCCCCACTAAGACCACAAAGGGTGGCTTTCGGGCTGTTGCAAATACTTTCTACTGATTCTTTGGTTCCAACTTAGTGGTGCATTTTTTCTTTCAACTTGATACGATCTCCCGTTCTCGAGAAAAAGTAGTGTCTTTGTCGCTATGAAACAGAGGAAAATTACTGACTGTGATATTTTATTGATGCCTACAATTATGGTGTATTGCCTGTGTGACATCATACATCAAGGTGAATAAATCCATCGCATGAACTGACCACCAAGGTTCTGCCTCTACAGAGTGCAGACATTAACAAACAAAATCGACCCTATCGCCTTAACTCCTATAAGAGTAATTTTGACCATTTGTAATTTGTTGCGTTTTTACACGAAAAGGAAAGACATGTGTATGGAGGATGCTTTCATTTGGATGCATGCACTGATGTATTACAATGTGTCAGAAACTATACATGATGTAAGAAATCCAAAATGGAGGTTCTGCACATGATATACTATTCCTGATTTAGAGTTCGATTATCAGATTTTTCCAAAGGCATTTTCTGTTAATAATTAAAAAGTTAAAAATATTATTATAATTTTTATAACTAGAGTAGTGTCCAAAAGTTAAGCATAACTAAGATATAAGAAAATATTTTATTAAGAAAGACACAGAACTGCATAAAACATAGTGAAAATTGATCCAAACGTTATATTGTTTACAATAGAGTAGAATGCACGCAAATAACGATTGTTTTTTAGTGCAACGACACATGCAAAAAAAAAAAAAAGGAAAATAGAAGATACTTCCATTATGAAGAAAGAAGTTTGTATAGGGTGATGTTACCCCTAACAGCTCCACAACCTTGCAAAGACGTAGCAGGCTATTTACAAGGTGATTCAAGAATTCTACAAGCAGCTTTTCCCATGAAGAGGAGTGCGGACCTCTGGAAATGTCTTTGGTGGAGGATCGGGAGCTAACTTTTCCCTTTAAGACACTACAGGATTTATGTCTGGGGACCTTGGTGGTCAGTTCATGCGATGGATTTATTCACCTTGAAGAAAGTCATCCACCAATTTGGCTCGATGCGCATCATCTTTTATCATCTTTTCATCCTTGAAGTTGAAGCCTGACCCTACTGCTCCTCTGAAAAGTCGCACATGTTGTTAGAGTACCTCTTCTTTCTGTGCATCTGGGCAGTAAGAGTACCTCCAGCAGAGAAATGCAGCTCTGTACTTCCATTGATCATAATATATTTCCATACCAGTATTCCATCTCGACCAAACTAACCCTTTCCACAATATTCCTTGGATTAAATCGTGATCGAGGTTCTCTCCAGATGAATGTGCGACGAGAATCATTTTGCAAACTGAATCTGAACTCATCTGTGAAAGAGCACGTTCCACCGTTCGTTCAGGGTTCAATTTCGATGATGCTGACTCCTCTCTAAGCGGACCCTTCTGTGACCTGGATCGAGCGCGGCACACATAGAGACCGGCTGTCCTGAGTTACCTGTATACAGTTTTGCGAGAGTAACTCTAACCCCTGTGGTGGCTGCAATCTTGAGGACAGTTACCTTGTAGGCATCGTCCGGTTTCGTCGTGGAGTTAAAGCCAGATATTTGCCTTGTTGTGGCCTTGTTGTGTCCTTGACAAGCTTGTTCTGACCTAACATGAACATCTAGTGTGTCTTGGAACAGTCGCCAAAGACTGGAAACGACTGTGGCACAGTAAACGCTGACTTCAGTCTGTGTTTGACATGCTTCCAGACGTCCGATGATTTTTTGTGCCATGTTCTTACTGTACATTGAACACCTTACCAAGAGATTGTCCTTCGATCTTAATGAGCGTTCGATACAGAATGAGGCACTTTTGTTGTGATAAGTTGTGTTTTGTTTACCTTTCAATCACGTATCTATTTGGCAGTAGCAGTACTGTTGCCTATGCGCATAAAGTGAGTTATACTACTTGATGATTATTTATGGTGTTCTTGCAGCTCTCCCCCTTCCATGTTTCTACTTTTTAGACACTACCGTATTATGATAAAGGAGTATTGAAGTCACCTGTGACTTCTTCACTCAACATTCTCTGGAGATGTAGACAGTGGCAATATGACAAGAATGATCTTCTTGTCATCCTCATGATGTAGATACATTGTAAAAATTTTTTTGTGGCAAAGTAACGATACTTATTTTTGTCAGAACAGTGGTTCAGAACCGAGTCCCTAGGGTTGGCCATGCCTGATTTTGTATATTTTACGTTGCATTTCTGACACTTTTCGCTAAACGTGAAATTGAGAATGTATACTATGATGAAATTAATGAAAAACACTCGCAAAGAACATCAATTCCAAGGCCGGGATTGTATCCCAGGACAACTTGGCGTCCTGGGGTCTGTACTAGCTACTGCTCCACGGATGTCGGATATTCATCGTTACTGTACATATTACATGTAAACAATCAAACGATTCAGAGGAACACATTTTTGGACAATAGAATCTTAAAGAATACTGAATAATTATGTTTGTTTTTCAAAATTAGCATTTTCTATGGAACTGTATGCCTTCGGGCAACTTCGCAATCCCTGTTCTAATATGTAACGTAACTTTTTACGTTTACTTATAGTATATAATTTATTGGAAAGTAAATGTATTTATAGCTAACTAACTAACTAACTCTCTAGCCTTCTTAAACCCGAAGGTTCATTGCTGCAGCAACGCAGGCCTTCCATCTGTCTCTATCCTGAGCAAGATCTATATATCCTTTTCCATCCATACCGATTTCATTTAGGTCCTTCTCAACATTGTACCTCCATCTTCGTCTTGGTCTTCCTACAGGTTTCTTACCATCAGGTTTACCAACAACACTCCTGCTAACCCGTCTTTCCTCTCCGTTTCGTGGTACATGGCGTGCCCATCTAAGTCTTCTTGATTTAAATATTCTAATAATATCTGGGCACGAATACCAATTATGTAGTTCTAAATTATGTAACCTTTTCCACTCATCTGTCTCCTTAGCCCGTTTATGCCCAAATACTTTCAAAATGATCTTATTTGGAAATACTCTCAATACATAAATTACAACAGGCAAAATTACTGCTTTGAATAGTAAATCTTTTAGTTTCTTAGATATTTAACTTTAGAGAAAAGTAACATGCATTTCCTGAATTAAGCCTACTTTTTATTTCCTCATTAATATCATTTTCATTTGTCAGTATTACTCCTAAGTATTTGAATTTGGAAACTGTTTCAAACGATTTATTATCAATAATGAGATTTTGATTATTACCTAACACTTGGTTTCGGCCTGTAAGCATATATTTAGTTTTAACTTTGCTAACTTTCAAACCTATCTCTTTAGCTGTTTTGAAATATATTTTAGCATATCATCCCCTAATAAGTCTACATCATCTGCATATGCTAGCAACTGATTCACACCGTTTAATTGTAGTCCTTCGTTAGTTTCTTTTACCTTCCTAACAGCATTTTCTAAGTCAAAATTAAAGAACAATGGAGATAATGCATCTCCTTGTTTTAACATGAATTGTAAATTTGTCAGACACATTAATACCCTCACGAATTTTACTTTCTGTTTCACTGGTGCATACTTTCATCATATTAACAAGCTTCTTAGGTATTCCAAACTCTACTAATATATTATATATAATTTATCTGTTTTGACCGAATCAAATGCTTTTTTAAATCAAAGAATAGCTGATGGACGTTTTGATTATATTTTTATTTTTTGTCAAGAGTATGTAGACTTGGGGTTAGTCTTGTTAAAATAATGTTAGATAATATTTTGTATTTGTCGAGAAGACAGAAATTCCACGGTAATTATTTCAGTTCATTTTATCACCTCTTTTAAACACAGGACCAATTATGGATTCTCTCCACTGTTGAGGGGTTTCTTCTTTATTCCATATTAAACAAATTAATTTGTGAATTTGATATATTAACGATATCCCACCATGCTTAATTAACTAAGCTGGTATTAAATCAATGCCAGGTGCATTGTTATTATTTAGCCTTTTAATAGCATCTTTAACTTCACTCAAGTTAGGTTCTGGAACTAAAAGTTCTGCTGTGTGTATATGATTTACTTTTGGTTTATCTTTATCTCCTACATGAACATTTCAAAGGTCATTAAAGTAGTTCTTCCATCTATTTAACATATCGCCTGAGTCAGCCACAAAATGCAGTTTTTATCTCTTATCAAGTTTACTTTAGGTTGTCATCCATTTCCAAATTAATTTATACCTTTATCTAAATCTCTCATATTTATATTGTTCTTATGTGTTTCAATTCCTTTAATTTTACTTTTCAAGTAATCTTTTTTTTTTACTTATCAATGTGCTATTAACTTCTCTCTTTATTATATTATAATTGTTTAGATTTGTTTCATCAGAGCTATTTCACCACATAAGTCTAGCTTTATTTCGTATTTGTAATAGATTATGACATTCGTTATCAAACAATGCCACATGTATTTATAGCTTTCATTAAAAATAGCTAACACGACCGGGGCGAATATTAAACAAGCGCAAATATGAACAGACGTAGTTATGTGTGTGTGAGTGTTTATACTCCTATAATTATTCAATATTATTTCAATTTCCTTTTTAGAATAATACCACCAGAGAAAATCTGAAGGATCACTCTATTGTCCAATTACAAATCTTCTCCAAACATAGTTGAATTTCAAATTTTACATAATTGTCATTTTACATTAATTTGTACTTGCAGCCCATTTCTTATGGTTGGTATTTTATAAATAAAAAAACTTTTACAAGAAAGTTCACTAATTATAATTAAGTTATATGCGTGTTGTTCTTGTAACTTCAGATATTTATCTCTTGCTAGAGGAGATAATATGCTCTAAAAAGTTAACTAAGGCTACATTTGGTTCATTTGCCTTTGGACAGAATCATTTACTAGTTGTCGAAATTGTTAATGTTACAAATAGTTTCAACGTAACATACGTAGACAAGACCATGGTAGAGGCGACCATACTACATATACTATTAATTCTTGAATTTGTATTAAATGTATTTTTTAGTATTATTTTCAATAGTGTTATAGTGCAACGCTAATATGTAACGTGACTGTTTATGTATGTGGATATTATACAATTTATTAGAAAGTGAATGTATTTATAGCTATCATTACAAATATTTACAGCAACCGGTGCGAATATTACACAAGTGCAAATATGAACAGACGTAGTTATGTCCTTGTGAGTGTTGATACTCCTTTAATTATTCATATTATTTTACTTTCCTTTCTACAATAATATCACCAGTAAAAGTCTGAAGGATGACACTACCCTACATTGTCCGAGTACAAATATTTTCCAAATATACTTGAATTTCAAATTTTACAAAAATGCTATTTTACATTAATTTGTACTTGCAGCGTAATGCGTAATGTGATGAATTAATATGTAGGATTCTAACATTCTGTACTAAACCAATAGAGGTTTGATTGCTAATTTCATAATAATTACTTTGGCACACTTGCAGAATATTTCAAGAAAATGTGTTGTTCATATTTAGTTTATCGTTAAATGTAACAATAGGAAGTAGCTATATTACAGTCCCTACCAATAGTTTCAGACCACCAACTTATTTTATATAAATGAATCCTGACCGATATTTTTTGGTATAAGGATGGAGTGAAGTTGTTTGGAAGTATGATAATATAGTGTGTGAGACATATATTGCCTTAAAAAAATATATTGTTATACGTCTTGTAGTTCTTAAGATAAGAAAGTAGAAAATCAAATTTCTTAACTGCAAAATCCAGCATTTTGAAGTACAGATAAATGTGTATATTCATAACTAACGTCTATATGACAGTACTGAATTTCTTCAAGTATTGTGGAACATGATCGAAGGTTTTGGAGAAAGAAAATATATCGTGTTTTATATTCTTTTTTCTAAAATTCTCAAAATAATACAGCGGAAAAATCAGAGGTCTTCAGATAACAATATCTTCCTCAGCGACTGCGCTGGAGTGAACAAATTGTATCAATAATTAGTTTGAATGTACATCAATAGATGGCACAGAAAGACATATCTCTAGTAGCAGCATTGTGCAAGTCCAAACCTGTTTCCGTTACTCTTGATAATAAACAGGCGGTTTGAATCGTAAGTTAGGTGATAATGGGGAAACGTTCTGTGCCCGTGGCGGTGAAATTCAAATAGATGCAATGAGTCCCATTGGGAAATTGCAGTTCCATTGAATGTTAGTAAAACCTCGGTCCTGAACACAATAAACAATTTCAAGCAGCAAGGTACAGTGGTTAACAAACCACGCTGCGACCGCCCCTGGGTAACGTCTGTACGCGAGGAACGAATTATCGCGAGAGTGGAAAAGAATAACTCTAAAGCCCCTCTTCCAACGATAATGAGGGAATTTGAAAATTCCACTAATAAAAAGGGTCTCAAATATAACAATTTTTCGTCGTCTTACGTCTTACGCTCCTCTCAAAAAGCCATTACTCAACAATGTACATAAGAGAAATCGTGTGAAGTGGTGCAAAAATAAAATAAATTCGTCCGTGGAACACAGGGGTAAGGTCCTTTTCAGTGATGAATCGAGATTCGTGATGTACAGCTCCCGAAAGTTAGTGTTCGGAGGACAGCACGAAACTTCTCCCCGAAGGTCTCGTGCAAGCTTTTCAGGGTGGCAGTCAATACGTCATGACCTGGAGATACCTGTCTGCTGCAGGGACCGGGAATTTGATATTCATTCCTGGCTCCGTGTATTCACGAGAATACATCGAAACAATGAATACATCGTCCGCCCAGAAGCTCTACAACGGGTACTTCCAGCAGGACAACTCGACATGCCACACGTCAGCAGCAACAATGGCTTGGTTTCAAGCGAGGGATATTCCATTGTTGCCTTGGCCAGCACGAAGTCCGGACCTGAATTCTATAGAAAACCTATTGAATACCATTGGTCTTCGGGTAGCCAGACGCCAGCCAAGGAATGTCCAGGAACTTTGTGAACAAATATCCGAAGTATGGAATGAAGTTAAGCCTAAACACTGTCGGAAATTGTTCCGTAGCATGAGAAAACGTGTGCAAAGGTGCTTGAAACTTAAAGGTGGACCTATTGACTATTAACATTTCACACTTCATTCATCTAATTTCAGTAGAAATGTTTGTTTTCAAGTACATTATCAAAGTTCGGATATAATGAGTTTACAAATTGTAATTTTAGTTGCATCTATTAATTATAAGTGCATTGACATGCCCTTAAACGTTCTTGATCTTGATGTACCTTTCAATTACATTACATAGTAATTACAATTTTGTATTGAAGTGCTTACTTCATGAAAGCACTCGCACTCTGAAAAACATACGACAAGATGGTCTTAAACTTTTGGTAGGGACTCTATATTCCCTTCCGTAGATTTATGCAATGCAAAACAATTGCTAGTAATATTGTCACTCGAAGCTGGTATGAACGACTTCACCCTACGCAACTATTTTCTCTAGATACCACTTCAATATATCTCTAAAAAAATCATCAGTTTTATTTAAATTCTTTGTATTAATTCAGATAAGTGTATTTAAAAGTATTTTTCTTCATGCTTGAAATATATTTCTTTTCACTCATGGTCAAGTCAATTCATGTATTTGTACTGGGAAATTATAACAACAATTATATTTCCATTTACACAGAGAATTACAACCTATTGTAAAATCTGCACATGCATGCATACATACATAAAGAGTGTTATTCTAATGATTTTCAGGGTTTCAATAATTTTTGGACAGCTCATGAAACATACAGCATTTGTAACTGCACCATTTGATTCAAACACTCTTATTGTTTGTTTTACCCATTCACCACTTATCCTCACCGTCACGATTATCTTAGACAAATAGAAAAATGAATAATCAGACGAAAATACCTAAATATTCTGTAAATTCAAAATTTACAAGAAGTGTAAATAATTATTAAAAATGTGCACATTGCAATTATTTTCATTAACCGATCAGTGGTAATTTCTTTGGGCAAAGCGTGGTTCTCAAACAAAGAAGTGTTTCCGTATTATTAGTAGACCTCGGATTATTAGGTTCTAAAAAGTGTGTTTTTCTGATCCTAAAATAGGCTCATAAAATCCTAAAATAGTTTCTAAAAATCTTGTTAGGCTCGAAAAATTCTGAAGTAGTTTCGACAAACTTAAAAAACTTCAAAATGCCTGAAAAATGATGATTAGGTATAGTCACCGGCAATGAAAATAGGACACATATATCATGGAATACGCACTATCTTGCATAACGTTATGCGTCCTATCTAATCCTACGGCGAAGGCTTAACTTATCATTGTAAATTTGCTTTTAACACTACCAGGAAATTGATTATACAAGAACTACCAAAGGGGTAATTTTGACTCCTTGTGTTTTAAAGGTTTTTTAGGTTGTAATTGAGCGTTCCTTTGACAACCAAGTCTTGATGTGACTGGATACAAAAAGGAATATGCATTAAAAAGCACACTGGCTTCAACCAGGTAACAAACACTGGTCTCTCCACACCCAAGGCGGTTGAATAATACGTGTAGAAATATACAGTTGAAATCTGTTTAAAGATATGCTCAGGAATATTTATTATACCAATTGATTACACATTTAGTTAAAAATATAAGATATGAGCAAATAAACGAGTACAGGGTTAGGTTAGGTTAGAGTGTCAAGAGTAAATTTAAGTTCTGATAATAGTAACAGTATAATGTTGAGGCATATAGGTATATATTTCAATGCGTATCTGAACAATACAACCATCTTTGTTTCTAAAATAAAAATTTTCAATTAAAATGAAAATCATAAAGACATTCTTGTACTTTACTCGAAAATCACAAAACGCAGTGCTCCTCTTTATTCAGGGCATGTGCGGCACGCGATGTACTTTTGATCCACATTAGTGCATGTACAGCAGACAAATTTCTTGCATCGGAAACACTGATCGGGAGTTTTGTTTCCCTTACACTTCCCGATCTGGCACTTCTTCCATTTTCCGGTAGAAGTCGTAGATGCTGCTGCCAAATCTTCTTTCGAAATAGGCTTTTGTCTCATTTTCTCAGAAAGTTATTTAGCCAACTTGATAAGAAAATTCTATCTACTAATTTTCTTATTGGTAATAGCCTTGTACAACATATGAGAGTGTATGGCGGCCAAATCAAGTAGGTTATAAAAGAGCTGTACCTTCTGCTAGCAGCCTTGACACAATATTTCAAACCTATTTCTGGGCATAACATTCCGAAAGAAGCTGCAGCCCAAGTTTTCAGACCAGAGACACTTTACACTTACGCCATTCATCCCTATTGCTCCACGGATATACAAGGCAATAAATGCATCAAGCTCATCTAGACAAATCGACCAGTTAAGATCATCTAAAACTTGACCGGCCTCAGCTTCTGTACCCTTTTTTATATTTCGCAGCATGGTATCAGTTACAATCAGTTTGAATGCACTTGCACAAGCATCATCCACATTACACGTAGCGTGTGACGTGGATCCTGGTTTGGTACGAACTATATTATGTTTTTGTAATCTTCCACATGTCTTGTTGTTTACATCCAATACCGTCCACACAGTCTGATCAGGAGCCACTTCACTACTACTAATTTAAATAGAATTCCCTTTTTCAGATACTTCACTTCAATCACTTGAATCACAATCAGTATATTCGACATCTACGTCAAAACTACTAAAGAAATCTTCTTTGTCAATGTCTGTAACATCTTGGTTTTCAGTCCAGCTGTTACTGCCTTCATCACCAGAAACACTATCGTTAATATCCTGCAACTGTACATATGTGCCTGTGTGTCTTAAAATAATTAATTCTACTTAGTTCAGTTGACATAAGGCATTGAAAACATGCCTAATATGTGCATAATACTTACATTTCAGGGGAGGGCCGTATTCCATTCTCATGGGATCGCAGATACCGAAGGTAGTGAAACCTGGAATTAAAGTAGATTGAAAGGATTACAAGGACATCGTGGTCTTTGCTAATTTAATGTCAATAGGGAAACAAACTTCTTTAGAAATAACAATAGGTTTCTCTAACAAACTATAGTTTAACAATCGTATGATTTTCTGTGTAAAAAGTAGAAAAGAAACATGTAAGAAAAATGGTAGTTGTGTCACAATTATATTTGATTTGTCTTATATAGCGTCGCTTTTCTGCCAGTTTTTGCGGGTGATTTTTACTAACTAACAAACTCTCTAGCCTTCTTAAACCCGAAGGTTCATGGCTGCAGCAACACAGGCCTTCCATCTGTCCCTATCTTGAGCAAGATCTATATACTCTTTCCCATCCCTACCGATTTCCTTTAGGTCCATCTCAACGTTGTCCCTCCATCTTCGTCTTGGCCTTCCTACAGGTCTCTTACCATCTGGTTTCCCAACAAGAATCCTGTAAACTCCTCTTTCCTCTCCCATTCGTGCCACATGGCCTGCCCACCTAAGTCTTCTTGATTTAATTATTCTAATAATATCTGGACATGAGTACAAATTATGTAGTTCTAAATTATGTAACCTTCTCCACTCACCTGTCTCCTCATCCCTTTTAGGTCCAAAGATTTTCCTAAGGATCTTATTTTCAAATACTCTCAATTTATGTTCCTCTTTCAATGTAAGGGACCAAGTTTCACACCCATATAATACTACAGGCAAAATTACTGTTTTGTATATTTTAACTTTTAGTTTCTTAGATATTAAACGAGAACATAAAAGTTTATGAAGAGAGAAGTAACATGCATTTCCTGAATTGAGCCTACTTTTTATTTCCTCTTTAATAGAATTTTCATTTGTTAATATTACTCCTCAGTATTTGAATTTGGAAACTGGTTCAAACGAGTTGTTATCAATAATTAGATTTTGATTATTACCTAACACTTGGTTTCGCCCTGTAAGCATATATTTAGTTTTCTCTTTTTTAACTTCCAAACCTATCTCTTTAGCAGTTTTGAAAAATATTTTAGCATTATTCTTAATTGTATTCACATCATCCCCCAGTAAGTCTACATTATATGCATATGCTAACAACTGAGTCACACCATTTAATTTTAGTCCTTCTTTAGTTTCTCTTACCTTCCTTACAGCATATTCTAAGGCAAAATTAAAAAGCAATGGAGATAATGCATCTCCTTGTTTTAACCCATCATGAATTGTAAATTTGTCAGACACATTATTACCCACACAAATTTTACTTTCTGTTTCACTGGTGCATATTTTTATCATACTAACAAGCTTCTTAGGTATTCCAAACTCTACTAATATATTATATAATTTATCTCTTTTGACCAAATCATATGCTTTTTTGAAATCAATGAATAGCTGATGGACATTTTGATTATATTCCCACTTTTTTTCAAGTGTCTGTCTGATGTGAAAAATTTGATCTATAGTTGATCTGTTACGTTTAAATCCACATTGATAATCACCTATAATTTCATTAGCATATCTGGTTAGTCTTGTTAAAAGAATATATTTTATATGTTGTTGAGAGTAGAGAAATTCCACGTTAATTATTGCAGTTCATTTTATCACCTTTTTTTAAACACAGGAACAATTATGGATTCTTTCCACTGTTGAGGGATTTCTTCTTTATTCCATATTAAACAAATTAATTTATGAATTTGACATATTAATGAATTTCCACCATATTTAATTAACTCAGCTAGTATTAAATCAATGTCAGGTGCTTTGTTATTCTTTAGCCTTTTAATAGCATCTTTAACTTCAGTCAAGTTAGGTTCTGGAACTAAAGATTCTGCTGTGTGTACTTCATTTACTTCTGATTTATCTCCTACATGGACATTTAAAAGGTCATTAAAGTAGTTCTTCCATCTATTTAGAATATCGCTTGGGTCAGCTAGAAAATCACCGTCTTTATCTTTTATCAAGTTTACTTTAGGTTGCCACCCCTTTCTAAATTCATTTACACCTTTATATAAATCTCTGATATTTTTATTTTTGCTGTTTATTTCAATTTCGTTAATTTTGCTTTTCAAGTAATCTCTTTTTTTACTTCTAAACGTGCGGTTAACTTCTCGCTTTATTCTATTATAATTGCTTAGATTTGTATCATCAGAGTTATTTAACCACCAAAGTCTAGCCTGATTTCTTATTTCTATTAGATTATAACATTCATTATCAAACCATGGCTTACTTTTTCTCGGTTTATGGTATCCTATACTTTCTTTAGCTGCTGATTCTATTGCATTACGTATGTGCTCCTAATTCTTATTTACGTCTGTTTCATTTATATTTTCATCACCATTTAAATCCTGCAAAACATCAAATCTATTTGACAGTTTAATTTGGTAATCTTTCTTAATTCTTTCATCAGCAAACTTTCCTGTATCAAATTTTATAACTTTTAGATTTTGTTGCTTATGATTTATCACTGAGAGTCTTTCTCTTAATTTAGCAATTACTAAATAATGGTCACTGGCACAGTCAGCACCTCTATGTGTACGAACGTCAATTATACTAGTATGCCTTCTCTTATCAATGAGAATATGATCTATCTGATTATGAGTTTTACCATCTGGAGAACACCAGGTATATTTATGGATATCTTTATGTTTAAAAGTGGTACTTTTCACAATTAAATTCTTTGAGGTTGCAAAAGTAATCAATCTTATACCATTATCATTACTTAATTCATGAAGACTTTCTTTACCAATCGTGGGTTTAAATGTCTCTTCTTTGCCAATCTGTGCATTACAGTCACCTAACAGAATTTTCATATCATACTGAGAAAATTTATCAAAGACCTGTTCTAACTCTGTATAAAAATCATCTTTAGTATTATCATCTTTAGCTTCCGTTGGTGTATGTATGTTTATTTAAATAATTTTACACCACCTACCCTGTAAAACTGCATATGATATCCTATCATTAATAAATTCTACTGTTTTAAGAGCCGAGATAATTCTATTATTTATGAAAAAGCCTGTTCCAAAATTATGATTTTCAGTACCACCATAGAAAAAAGTATAATTTTTAGTTTTACAATTTCCTTCTCCTGGCCACCTAACTTCCTGGACAGCTACTACATCTAATTTATACTTCCCTATCTCATTAACTGTACACTGAAATGCCCCAGGCCGGTAAAGGCTCAGAACATTCCAGGTGCCTAATTTAATATCCTTATTCCTAACGTAGATCTTATCCTTAGTCCAGGGACCTCCCAAAGTAGTCCCCACCCGGAGATCCGAACGGCGGACTATTTTACCTCCGGAAAATTTTACCTTGGGAACATCCATGGCCTTATATTTCTGTTTCTTGACATGTCTTTTTACAGTGCAGAGTTGTCAGCTCTACGCCTAACCCCCAATATGAATGGAGGAACTACTACACAAGACAAGCACAAACATATTAGACAGCACAATTACTACACAAGACGAACACAAACACATTAGACAGCATAACTACTACACAAGACACACACAAACACATCACAACTATAACACAATATAAACACAAACACACCACAACTACTACACAATATAAACAAACACACCACAACTACTACACAATATAAACAAACAAACAAACACACACACACACACACACAAATCATTATTAACACCTTTTTTAACTATAATGTTACCCTCAATTTTAACTATGCTTGTCTAACATAACCACGAATGGTTCGTGAGGCAAGCATGTTTTCCACCTTTACGCAAGATGCCACTTTGTCACATGCAAATCAACGCTCTCACTTATTGAACGTCTTCATATAGATACTCCACTACCCTAGATTTCGATAAAATTTGGTGATTTTGATTGATTGAGCTAGTGTTTTAAGTCCACCTTGTGCACAGTAAGGCTAATCAGGACTGAACCAATAGTTTAAAGTGGGATCCGAACCACAATGTGCCTCCACCAGGAATCAACCCCTTGATTACAAGGCAACGGCCTTACCACTGTGCCATCAGGGGTGGGTAGGGTGTTAAAATTTGGCATCTTTAGACAAATATATATTTTTTTTTTATTTTTGGAATATTGACTTGTGTTTGAAATTTACAGCCTTTAAAAATTTCCTGCCTAAGATTTTTATAAATTTTATCAATTTATTTTGTGCAATGACATACTTGACTTTAACTTGTATTTTCCATGCACAACTAAAACTAAAAAACTAAACTCCATTGTCAACAGCCCTCTAAGGGCCAAGACCTGGCAAGCAGCTTCCTCATTGGGTGACGCATAGTGAGCGCATCAAGTCCCATCGCCGCTGTTTTCTGGCTCTCGACACAGGAGCCCACTACTTCTTATATTCAAGTAGCTCCCCAATTGTCCTCAGGACATGGCCAACGCTGAAATTTTGGGGACAAACCGAACTTGGGACCACTTGCACTAAAGGTGAGAGCACTAAACGTTTGGTTACGTGGGAGCTCTTCATGAACAATTATGAACATAAAAGTTTGAATTTCACAATATTTATTTGTAAGTTTCTTAAGATAACGAATGTCACATGTAATATATAATTAATGGAACCGATCTTTCTGTAACTGTAAACTATAAAAACTACAATTAAGTTTGGGTTCATGCATTTCCATGAAAAATCACTGTTCCTTCAGAAAAGTCCAAAGCTTAAAAGAGAAACATTCATGATTTTTACATGAATTTGAAAAAGGCAAGGTCACAAGGACAAGCCATGCTTAAGGCTGGATATCAACCCTAAAACTTTAGAAGCGAGCTTAAGAGGTGACCGCTCAACAAACGTAAAATTTGATGTCAAGAGGATACGGTCACAGCAGTTAAGACAATTGTTTTTTCATCTTCTAACTTAGATTTAGCTATGTTCTCTGTGTGCATAAAAAAATTGTTTCCCATAGGTGACTGTGTATAACAGGACACGTATAGTAAAATGTAAATTTCTAATTAGCTAATGATCAGAAGTAAGAACCATGATTAAGGTATGGATTTATACTGATAATTGTCTAATCCAATATCCACTACTAGTTGTATTTGGATCTTCATCCTTCAGCGCATTTAAATGTCACCACTTTGTAATTAAGGGGATCCGGGTTCAATAAAAGGTGGATGCACACGGTGGTTTGGAACCCTATTTAAACTATATGTTCAGTCCCAATTTGCAAATCTGCACATACCATGAACTTTAAAAAAATCATAGGCATGATTTAACAAAGAGACAAAATGGTAAAGTTATATAACTGAAAGAGTGAATAAAACGGACACAAACAATGAGATACTCATGCCTTGCTGAGTGGAGATTGCGTGCTGCATAACGGCAATTTGTAACTACTACATTTGTCTATTTGGTGTCATATACTGTTCCAATATCTAATCAACGGCTATCAATTTGCCTTATGGCAGTTAAGATATTTTTTTAATGAAATGAAGGTGTCATCGTCTGTTTATCTATTGAATTTTTTAATACCAAAGAGGGTGATTGGCATGGTGCTTTAATTGATGTCAATAAACGTCCACAGTATACTCTCACTCTTTCTAAAAGCAAGACTAGAAGACAGAGACGTCCAGGGGCAAATGGCAAAGGGTATTGTGTAGATGAAAATAGTTTCAGCAGAAATAGATGTGTTATCCGACTGATTGCAATGTTTTAATATGAATACGCACAATGAAAGAATGCATGTGTTCATTGCACTTGATAATTATATTTTCAGCAATACATTGCTGTTTTGAACAGAAATCGACTCTATAAACCACAATTGGGCACGGGTATATATGGAAGTGTAACAAGTAAACACATCTCAAATGCGACATTACCTGAACACAAGCAGTATGTTAGCTATTTTAGACGATTTCTTCTATTTAAAAAAGAAACGGTAAAGCTACATCTGCATGTTGCAGTCTCTCATAAAGATAGATGAGGCGGAAAATGGGGGGAATTATGAATATAGAAGAGGCTTTTAAGGCAGGGGAGGCATTACTTCGGAGGTGAATTACGTCTCGGGTTATTATGTAGTAAAGCACCACATAGGTGAACTCCATTGCCCGGTTGAAATTATCGCCCTCAGCCCGGGAATTGAAATCTCCCGGCACTCAATCAGCCTCGGTGTATTTTATTATATTTATCGTGTTTTAAAAAATATCTATACCATAGTTTGTTTTATGTGATGGTACGTTACCAGATTGAAAAAAAACAACATATTTTTCGCTTCGCGAAACACACATAAGCAGATATTTATATCTCCATCGCCCCTTCCTATAAATACTATGCTGAAATTAGTGCCACAATGTAGAAAGGTCTCATGGTTCAATGCCATCTGATCATAAGCAATATATATTTTTTACACTTCGGGGAGGTGGAAGGATAATCGCGATGATTACATAGCAATGACGAGAACGATCGATGAGAGACTAGACCATTGTGATGATAAAGAGATCAGAAAAGTGTTTCCGATTAATGGAATTATATTAATAAGAAAAATATATCTTGATCAACATTATTATGGTATTAAACGAAGGACATCATTTGTTCATCTTTAATAATATTAACTCATTGAAAACACATAACAAACTTTCTCTTAAAATCCAAAATTTCAATTTCTGTCATACTCTCTCTTCCCCTAACCAACTTTGTTTTATAATTTTCATAACCCCGTTTAAATGAGAGTAAGTTTCTTGTGCTAATGTCTACTCAGTTGTATAAATAAAATCACCATACCATCAATCTCTTTAGATCTAAAAATATACAAAGGATAAACAGGCGATGGTACCACTGGGTTTCAAACACGGGAACTTAATGATTCATCTGTTAACAACTCACCTGATGTGGAAATCATGGACAGGTGGTAATGTCTATAACTTGAAAAACAACCACTAGATGTAAACCTTTAAGCCAAATGAATATCATGGTGATTATACGAGTATTTCTAAGAGTTGAAAGTGAGGTGAACCCCAAACCTACAAGCTTTACGAGAAACCCCAAGCTAAACACTAACGTAAAAAATTTACCAATGTTCGAAATTTCTTGCCTTCAATGTTTTCTCGCATATCTCCATCGTTAACCCAAGCCCGATGAGCACATACTTTAAGGTTACAGTCTTGAGAGAAGTTCAACAAATAAAATTTCAGTAAAATAAAATGTCCACTTAAAACAATAAAATATTTAGTTATGTTAACTTACTTAAATTAAGAAATTTCGTGGTCCAAATACTTTACGAATACCCTCTCAACCTCATTATATACATGCGAATCACCAGCTGAAGAGAATTCACAAGTTGTATACAGGTTACACCTCTGAAAACAGTAGGTTATGCGTTCATTTGTGTAACTGGGCTTTTTCCTTTCTTTGGGAAATTTTTATTTTGTTTGTGTTTGTGTGTGTGGAAAGCGGGGAGGGGGTAAAATGAGAGAAGTAGCAAATAAAAACATTCACTTATCGAAGTAACTTAAAGTTAACTAACTAACTCCCCAGCCTTCTTAAACCCGAAGGTTCATGGCTGCAGCAACACAGGCCTTCCATCTTTCCCTATCTTGAGCAAGTTCTATATATTCTTTTCCATCCCTACCGATTTCCCTTACGTCCATCTCAACGTTGTCCCTCCATCTTCGTCTTGGCCTTCCTACAGGTCTCTTACCATCAGGTTTCCTTACAAGAATCCTGTAAACTCCTATTTCCTCTCCCATTCGTGCCACATGGCCTGAACACCTAAGTCTTCTTGATTTAATTATTCTAATAATATCTGGACATGAATACGAATTATGTAGTTCTAAATTATGTAACCTTCTCCACTCACCTGTCTCCTCATCCCTTTTAGGTCCAAAGATTTTCCTAAGGATCTTATTTTCAAATACTCTCAATTTATGTTCCTCTTTCAATGTAAGGGACCAAGTTTCACATCCATATAATACTACAGGCAAAATTACTGTTTTGTATATTTTAACTTTTAGTTTCTTAGATATTAAACGAGAAGACAAAAGTTTATGAAGAGAGAAGTAACATGCATTTCCTGAATTGAGCCTACTTTTTATTTCCTCTTTAATAGAATTTTCATTTGTTAATATTACTCCTAAGTATTTGAATTTGGAAACTGGTTCAAACGAGTTGTTATCAATAATTAGATTTTGATTATTACCTAACACTTGGTTTCGGCCTGTAAGCATAAATTTAGTTTTCTCTTTGTTAACTTCCAAACCTATCTATTTAGCAATTTTGAAAAATATTTTAGCATTATTCTTAATTGTATTCACATCATCTACGTAAGTAGACGCACGTAAGTCTACGTTATCTGCATATGCTATCAACTGAGTCACACCATTTAATTTTAGTCCTTCTTTAGTTTCTTTCACCTTCCTAACAGCATATTCTAAGGCAAAATTAAAGAGGAATGGAGATAATGCATCTCCTTGTTTTAAACCATCATGAATTGTAAATTTGTCAGACATATTAATACCCACACGAATTTTACTTTCTGTTTCACTGGTGCATATTTTGGTAACAGTAGTATAAGCCGAGACACACACAACTCGGTTGTTTTCAAATAAAAATCATTGCTACTTACCTCATATGCATAGCGGAAGATTTTTCAAGCTGGCCATAACTTTTTTTCATGGAAAACACGTTACTTTTACCATTATAATCATTTATTGGTCGTTGCTAATTCGGCGGGCAAATCATGACTCACGTTGTCTATCGTCAGCTGATATTTAGTATCGTCAGCTGATGTGCAGTGTTTCCAAACTTATGAACCGATAAATGCAGCACAAACTATTCACAAAAGGTTTTTAAGCGAAAATTGAGGTTAGACTCTACTTTACGTTCTTATCTGCATGGTGATTGCTTCTTTGCGTTCGCGGTGCGCGATCGTGGTGTGGCACCCGGCATCTCTTCGGGTAAGTACATTTATCTTTTTACACTTTCTGTTCACGATAGCCCCACTATCCATTCACGGGGTCGAGGTATGCCTACGAGGTTAGGTTAGGCCTCTTAGGTTAGGTTCCATTAGCACTCATTTCACCCCTAAAGATGTGCTTCATCATCTAAAAAATACCTCAGTACGTTCAATTGCGCATATCCGGACAACATCGGTTTTTCTCGATTTACTCCTTCAGGAAATTTTTGCTCGCTTTGGGATTTACGTTGTTGAATTCCTTATAAAATAAACTTTCCAACGATATATGACACGTATTCCTTAGGAAAAGGACGTAAACTAGAGTCTTACCTTTTATTGGAAAACAAAAACGCTCACACGTCATCTTGTCAAACTTCCGCGTGGTTGCTACACTGTGAGGGGGTTACATAACCAAACGCATGGAACATTTGATTCACGTAGTCGACGGTAATGGCAGCACGAGCTATCGCACAACGGAGATGCATGATTGACGAAAAATACCTTATTTACAGGCAAAATACGTAGCACAATTATAAAAAAAAATATCTCCTGCTTCAGAATGTCCTCAAGAACACAATTCCGTAAGTACTTTCTCGTCGTTTCTCCTGTAAATTTTAAGAAATCCGTCTCCGACTTATACTACTGTTACCCATATTTTTATCATATTAACAAGCTTCTTAGGTATTCCAACTCTACTAATATATTATATAATTTATCTCTTTTGACCGAATCATATATGCTTTTTTTAAATCAATGAATAGCTGATGGACATTTTGATTATATTCCCACTTTTTTTCAAGTGTCTGTCTGATGTGAAAAATTTGATCTATAGTTGATCTGTTACGTTTAAATCCACATTGATAATCACCTATAATTTCATTAGCATATGGGGTTAGTCTTGTTAAAAGAATATATTTTATATGTTGTTGAGAGTAGAGAAATTCCACGGTAATTATTGCAGTTCATTTTATCACCTTTTTTTAAACACAGGAACAATTATGGATTCTTTCCACTGTTGAGGGATTTCTTCTTTATTCCATATTAAACAAATTAATTTATGAATTTGACATATTAATGAATTTCCACCATATTTAATTAACTCAGCTGGTATAAAATCAATGCCAGGTGCTTTGTTAATCTCTAGCCTTTTAATAGCATCTTTAACTTCAGTCAAGTTAGGTTCTGGAACTAAAGGTTCTGCTGTGTGTACTTCATTTACTTCTGATTTATCTCCTACATGAACATTTAAAAGGTCATTAAAGTAGTTCTTCATCTATTTAGAATATCGCTTGGGTCAGCTAGAAAATCACCGTCTTTATCTTTTATCAAGGTTACTTTAGGTTGCCACCCCTTTCAAAACTCATTTACATCTTTATATAAATCTCTGATATTTTTATTTTTCCTGTTTGTTTCAATTTCGTTAATTTTGCTTTTAAGTAACTTAAAGTTGCGAACTTAAATTCTGTGATTTGTTTTTCACATGGGAATAACGTTTGATCTTCATGTTGGACTTGTTATCAGAAGAAAACATAAGAAGTGGTTTTTATATGCAAGGAGTTTCAGTAACAACACAATTAAGAAAAACGCTTTCCAAACTCAAAATCGTGGCACATGCATAGTCTTTTCAATAATTGTTTTCTCCTTGCCACACGAGCAATAAATAGCAACAAAGTATAAAGCTGTGACTCGGTGAAATACTTTTCGTTGTACCCTTTTGGCAGAAAAAGGAAAAAAAGTTAGACCACACGGGGAATTGTACCTAAGAATTCAGCTTATGAAGCTGGCGTTTCACCGACATGGACACAAGCCGCGGTGTGAAAGAGCATGCTATAGTAGGTTGTTTCACGTTGATTGTAACGATTTAGATCACTAAGGAGCAGCACGTAGGCATAGCAGAGAGCAGCCAGAGCCAGTAGGACGAACGTACTGTGTGTTGACTTGCAAAAACGATGGTTGGTGTGTGATTGAGTGTTTATATGGCACCAAAAATTCCAGTCGCTTGGGAGGGGTACATCTGTGTCCTTTCCGACGTTGGTTATAGTTATAGCGAGATAATTAAACAGTGCCACATGAAAGTATTCCATGTGTCAAAGAAGGGCATCAATGCAGTGTTGAATCTCCATAGAGCTTGCACTGTACCTGTTGCTGGAACCAGTCAAAGTGGGCCTCGGACATATCGGAAGCCAAAGCGTTCCTCCGTTGTTGTGCGGAAAGTGAGATCCTTGGTGCGATGTGGAAACCCTGCAACGCAAAGAGTGATTGCACAGGCAGTGCAATGTTTCCCTGCAACTGTAAATCGCATCATAGCCCAAGATTTACAACTTGTGCGGAAGCACAAGGCTCAAGTTCGTAAGTTGCGTGCCTCACATGTCCAAGAGAGGAAGACCAACAGTCGGAAACTCTACGAACGCCATCTGGCAGGGGACCGCTGTAAGTATGTGGTGTCCCTGGATGAATCATGGGTGTATCTGTCGGGATGTGGTAAAAAAAAAGGGCCATCTACTATCGTCCACGTGATGCAAGAGGTCGATCTGAGTGGGTACTTGAATATGCTGAAAGTTTTCCACGCGGGTTGTTGGTGGTTACTGCCATAACGGCAAACTTCCACTGCGCAGAGTGTAAAAAAGGCTAAAATAAATGCAGCCTATTACCAGACGAATATTTTGGAGCCACTTTACAGACATGATATTCCTTCTCTCTATGGCAGCGACACATCTCGTGTTGTCATCCACCAGGACAAGGCTTCCATTCATACGGCAAAGTCCGCGCAGGCATACATGGATCGGATGGCACGTGAAACGGGCATTCATGCAATCCCCTTTACAGACATCCCTGTGAAATCCCCCGATGCCTCTTCCATGGATTTTTGTGGGTTTCCGTTGTTGAAACGAGTCTTGGAAAGCAGACGCCCCTCACAATTGAGGGTCTTTGGAAAGCTTGTCAGGAGGAATATGATCGTTTGGACCAATGTGTTCTTCAACGCAGTCTCCTCCAATGGAAACTCCGCTGCAGGGCCATTGCTGCAAGACGTGGAGCACAACCGCTCGTGGCGTCATGGTTTTACTTAAGGTCAGGTGGGTTCTAACTTTATTACCATGGACATGAAACGACCTTCTGTATAAGGGTGATTTCTCCTGAAGATTACACTTTTACCTGTCCGGTTCAAATTTTCCATGTCCTTTCTCCCTAATTACATTAATTAGAAAGCAATACGCTTCATCGTATAGTTTCTCTAAGTTGTGCACACATTGCACACACACTGTAAGTTAATGTTGTGTGTGTGTATTAATGAAGACGATCGAAGACGTGCTATTGTGCAAGGTTAGGGTTTCCAACTCTCTAATAATATTAATGTTTCAGCTTCTTTGAACATAGAAGATTCTGATATTTGGCTACAAATCTTATAAGTCAATGGCACATACATATTCAGACTTTTAAACTAACTATTTGTAGATGAAGTATGAGTTTCAAAAAGATAACTATGAAGACATTCATCCAGCCTGTACTTATATTTGGAAATTATTATTCTAATTGTGTGTTCAAATTGCAAGCTAGAAAAGCAGTTTGCATAATTAATAGATAGCAAGGAAAGTGATCCTGAAGTCACATAATTCTGGCTGTGATAGATATTATTATTGCCTTGGATTGTTTATTTTCTCCTGTCCGCATCTAGAAGATCAATTTGATTTATTTTTTGATAGCGTCGCTATTCTTCCATGTTTAGTTTATCGCAACGTAGAAGATAAATTATGATATGGGAAAATTGATGAAGGGACTCTCGCAAAGAACACCCACATTGAGGTTTGAATTCCAACCCGGGTCCTCTTGGTGAACGTCGACGTTGCCGTTACGTTAAACTAGGGAAGATATAATGGAACCACCATCGACTCCCCTCTGCTTTGAAATGAATATGAGCTTTTCTCTAAGCGATGGGATAGATGTGGGTTTTTCTTAGATTAGTTAAGGGATACTGATAATCTCAAACATATTTTTCCGATTTTTTTCCTGCCATTCTCTTTTAAAATTTGAAACTGGATTGCAAGGCCTTCCTGTAACCGTATTTTCTATTCACTCGACAAGTCAGAAAATTTCCTGCATCCGGTGAAAAACTTTAATCGTAACCAACTCTGCAGAGCGCTGTTTTTCCTAACATTTATTCGGCTGCACTGCCACACTCGATTGGCTCCGAAGATGATTTTTAACTCAAACGAATGTGCTTTATTACTATTATTACTATGATAGGGATTCTTCCAAATACATATTTCATAATAGGATGGATAATCTATATACTTATGTCATGACTCATTCACTTGCTAAAGACAACTATTGTATCTTGATTTGGCCAGATGATCATGAGTTGGGTTCTTTTCTGGATGTCAACCTGCAGTATCCAAATACCTTCACGACGAACATTACAGTCTTACCATGGAGCCAGTTTCCCAAAATGATTGAGGTAATGACGAGAAAATGTGCTTCTCTTCGAAAATCTAACAACTTAAGGTGTGGTTATCGTCCTCTGCAATATTATCTTAAGCAAGGTTTAATACTAACAAAAATACAAACATAATTGAAATTAAGACTAAGCAAATGGTTTCTCTCTCAAGTTACGAAAAAAAAAACATTCGAGCAAATTCTGAATTCGGTGAGAATTGTTATAAGTTAGTGAGTAATTCAGTATATGGTAGAACATTAGAAAAATAGGTGCTTCCTTGAAGGCATGTTTCCCCAGATGTTCAAGAGTGCCAACGTTGTACTCATTCACAAATCTGGAGATAAAAATAATGCTACATCATACAGACCAATATCACTCCTGTCACCTCTGTCTATAATCTGTGAAAAAATCATTTTGGACAGATTATTCAGATTTACATTTCCGCATATCAGTACTGTCCAACACGGTTTTCTTCCTGGTAGCTCTTGCTTGACTAATCTTTCAGTTCTCCTTTCACAAGCCACCAGGGCTATTTTCAAAAATTCCCAGCTAGATGTGATATACTGGGATATTTCAAAAGCCTTTGACAAAATTAACCATGCTCTTCTTATTCACAAATTACGAACTAGATTTAACATACATGGTATATTTCTCTCATTAATCCAGGATTATCTACAGTCACGGACACAGCGTGTGACCCTTTCACGCGCCTCTTCTGATTTTCTTCCTGTCTTGTCTGGGGTGCCTCAAGGGAGCGTTTTGAAACCTCTCTTGTTCATCCTATACATGGACGATCTTCCTCAAAGACTTTCCTCACTTCAATACTCATGCTTGCTGACGACTGCAAACTTTTCAAAGAAATTTGAACCCCACAAGATGCTGTGTTTCTCCACAATGCTCTTTCCGAACTAGTCACATGGTGTAAGCAGTGCAAGTTACAACTTAACCCGCAGAAATGTTCCTCCATCACAGTCTCTTTAAAAAAGAACAAAATATATTCTGACTATATTCTTGAAAACAATTATATTACTACAGTTGCGACCCAAAAAGATATAGGTGTTATCATAGATGGAAAACTGAATTTTAAGCAACACATCGCAGCTACAACTAAAATTGCAATGCGCCTCTTAGGCTTCCTCTACAGATTCACTGAAATTGATATTCCAACTTCTCTTAGCCTATTTTCCCAGTCATGCATTTCTCCGATTCTTGAATATTGCTCTCCAGTCTTGGACATGGCTTCAAATAAAAATCTTTCTAGCATGGATTCCGTCCTCAGCTTCTTTACCGACATTGTTGGTCATAGAATTCCTTCTCTGCGGCATCTTCAGAAACCTAACATCCTGACTACTTTGAACTTTCAGCTACTGCAGACCCGTCGCGATATGGCCGATATGAAAGTTTTCTATAAAATTATCAATGGAAAATTAGGATCAGAATTTCTACTTATAGAATTCAATTAGACAGCAGTGTTGTGGTCTAGTAAATTACGGAATTTTTAGAAAATAAAATTGTGCTGTGACTCTCTCATTCTTCACATTATAAACAAAACATTACTCTGCAATAAGAATACCACTACATAAAGTGTTGTCAGGCAGAGGCTCATGGAATTCACACACAATTTTGATATTTGTTCTATCATTAACTAATACTTGTTTCTTTTGAATGTGTTAATGACATACATTAGTCTGCATCATGAATACGCTGGGACTATATTATACGTCTATGTTCCTCTCAGTCAAACTATTGTATGCACTGTATGCTTCATACAATTTGAGATAGTCATCTTGTGCTGTGTCCAGATTATAATTTTTAAGATGGAAGGTCTCATTGCGTCCAATATTCTTAATCTTGAAATTACCAAATTTTCTGGAATCTTTTCCCTGTGTGTTTTCTGTTCCAGTCTGGAACAACACAATTACAAAATCGGCCATATTATACTGCTTACTAATGAATTGAGTAGTAGCGTCAAATTCGTAATGTACACCAGAGATTGGTTTATGGGCACACTGGTAAACGTAAAATTTAATAGGAACTTGTGGATTTTTTAAAAATATTTGCTTTGTATTTTAGAACATGATTAGTTTCGTATTCTACAAGGGATCCTCAGCTCCATGGTCTTCATGATACACTTGGCTGCTTCATTTAGGTTTTTGGAGAGAGCTGTGCCATCTGCATTTAAGGTATTGTAACGCATCAGAGCATTGTTGTTGTTGGCTGCCCTGAGAAAAGTGACCTTCGAAACACCTTTCCATATTCTGTCCTTGTAGTCTGAGAAGAAACCTGGCAGCAGACGCATCGGGAACAGCACTGTGTGGCTCCTTTTCAGGATTTTGGTTCCTGATTCAAATCTCCCCTTGCCTGGTAATAGGTTGCTTCTAGTTTGGAAAATTTCAGTGTTTCTATGGCAGCAGAAGTTATGACCGGATAGTCTACTTATCACAGGACTATGTTATCTGATTCCTACTTGAGAGAACAAGTGTGGCACAAAATTATCTACTAGTTTTATATTTGCACCAAATGGAAATGCCTTAGCATTTTCATTTTTAACCACTTCAAATTTGATATACAAATCAGACCTGTGAGGGTGCACAAACTGTAACCAACATCCAAATCTATCTTAATCTCTCGATTTGGCTCGTTGAGATTAGCAAGAGTATGACGATTTGGAGGGAAAGACTGCAATTCGTAACTCTCAATATCCTCCATATTAATGGTTATTTCATATATTAATTTCTAAGATTGCTGTTGTAGAAGCACAAGCAAACTCTACTACTTCACCTTTTTCATTGGTTACCACTAACTCTATTTAGACTATACGATTGTGGGATACTGGAAAATACATGGGTGAGGAGGGTGTGTAAATGATTGGCTCCATAAACTCATAATTTGGTTTGAAAATTGCTATGATTCCAGTTTGTTTGTGACTGCCTATGTTGCCATCGGAATTGATAATCATCCCTTCTGCAACATTACAATAAATATTCAGACTCTCTATGGCCAAGAATTTAGGAATATTACAACCTAAGTGTTTGATGGCAGGCTAAAGTTTTGTGTTATTCTGAAAACACAATAGTTTACCAAGTCTACCCAGATCAACTATTTTGATTGCAGAAACTAATTCCACTCCGTATTTTACTGAGTTTTGTGATAGTAACACTACTCTAGGCAGATGAGCTCGTAATGTTGATAGATTATACTGACTAGGAGTGATAATAATTTTTTCATTGGCTACTGCAAACCTATTATTGTGTTCCGTGATATTAGGAATAAGATACATACTATAAAAAGAACGAAGTTTCAATACTGAAGTTTCACTGGTGAGATGGAATATTCCCATGATGCTTTAGATTCAACAGTGCTTTCTGGAAATCTTCAATTGATGTGATATTTATTCCAGATAGGAAGGCAAACATTGAAACACATAGGTGGCCACATTTTACATCCTCAAAACCTGAATGCGTTCAACACTATAATAGATTGGTGTGCTTTGGTTTGATTTGGTGTTTTAAGCCCGCTTTGTGCACAGTAAGGATAATCGAGACTGGACCTACAGTTTTATAGTGGGATCCGAACCACTATGTGCCTTCACTAGGTATCGAACCCGGAACCCCTAGATTACCAGGCAACGACGCTACCACTGCGCCATCGGGGAGGCCCTCAATATAATAGAGATTAGGAGTATTAACATAACAGACTATACCCAATGGTGGTATGTCATCGAAAGAATCAAAAACAAAGCACTGTTAGCTTGTTAGTAATAATAGATCCAGTAAGTATCTTGATTTTTGAAGCTATCCAAATTGACTACACAACAATCTTTTTTTTATATGATCCCTTGATGGGTAGGGAATCTCACATGATAACACCTCTGAAGTGTTTAATTATCAGTAACTTGATCAAATTTTTAATATTCAAGTTTGTGAGTGATTCTTTGTTTGTATTTTCTCAGAGCATTAATACCCTTGCCCTTTTTCTTTATTGCCAGGTGATGACGCTTTTGCTTTTCTAGTTCAGCTTTGTTCTTTTTGGCATCAAGAACTGTTTTTGCTATGGCAGCACTACTCCCTGCTACACTCCCCACGGCACCAAGAACTGGTAAGATGGCTGCAATACTGAGTATGAAACCACCAGTGTGATTCTTTTTTCTGGAACTCTGCAATCTTTTTAACCGAGGTGTAATGAAAGTTAATTTCATTCCATGACCTATATTCAAACAAGACTCTTCTCCTGTTGTTTCTTGTTGACGAGACTGTCTAAGGACCTAAGAGATTTCAGAACTGTATAAGGTACTTAGTATTCAATACTTTTAGATTTCATCATATATATATATATAGGAGATATTGTAGTCCTCACCCCAAGTTTTGTTTTGTATGCATGGCAATGATTGTACCCAGTGCTGCTGTTTTTCACCTAAAGAGGCATCTCTCCTGATTAGTATTCCAAATGCTGCTTACTCTAATTCTTGATCAGCTTCATGACAATCACCAAGATCAGTGTGAGTATTGTAGGCAATATAATGGTCTTTACAAGCTGAATCCAAAGGATTGATTCCTCTGTCTCCTCTCTCAAGTCGTTGTCCTGGACCACAGTATTGGTAACCAGGTAAGTGCATCTCAAAAGGAAGTTTGTTAAAGATGTCATTAACCAAACCCTTACCCTTCCAGTTCAAAGGTGGTTGAGTTTTAATAATTTTAATTAGGTATCCTATGCCTTTACTCTCATTTACAATAAAATTACTTATTTTAGCACTAATCATATCCACATTGCCTATTTTTCCATTATGATAATTATTATAGCCAGCATTTTCCTCTCCTGCTATGACCAATGTCTGAGGTGATCTATTTTACGTGGAGTATGCCATTGCGATTCCACTGAACCATGTTGGTCCTTCTGTTAAAAGGATTCCATAAGTATTCATTATATAGCTGCACACGTATATCACCCATACTATCTAAGAACAACAGAGCTATATCTCAGACCTTAACCTTGTTCCCATTATGAAATGAAATAATATATTAATTTATTTCTCTCCACTATCGCCAATTCACCGAATACTTGTTCCTCATCCCTCCGGGATAGAGGAAAAAGGAAACATAGTTCTATCATTAGTACGTTCTTCCAAGAGGTTGAGAACTTCCGTGAAATTCGTTTTAATTCCTTCTAGATCTGAACAACAAGAGGTTAATAGTCCCAATTATGACTATTACGAGATAAATAACCTGAAACAGGATTTAAGTATTTCCGCAAGTTCATCACATGTTTGCCCACTGACCGAAATTCCAATATGCCTGTTACCAACTACAACGACGACAACTTGATAACCCGCAGACATTTGTGCTGTCCTCGACAAACTCTTTACTCTGGACCATTGGATCATTCAAAACAGGATTATTCCTGGTATGAGAATTGTTCGTAGTTATATTGTTGATAAGAGCAATATTCTGATTTCTACCCGTAAGACCCCTAAGATGTGAATTTGCTTCAGTTTCCCGTTGACGAAATTTCAGATGAAATGAAACAATTGAGAGGTTTCTTAGCCTTCAGACTAAAACAAGCAACGTTTCTTCCTGCTTTTGGTGAACTCCTATGAATTGAATGTTTTGCTTAGAAATGTTACATGAGCCTTGGGAAGTAACTAATAATTTCTTAATACTTCCTTTTAAGTCTTTCGCATTTCATAATGGGACCGACTCCTTTTTGCACCAACTTCCTTCAACGACTCAAAATTTTCTATATCATGTATTGCCACCGCACAAGTAGAAATATCAGACATTACAAATTATTCTCTTAAATTCTATCATCTATGCGTCTGTTCCGTATTATGTTGGATCGACCAATGTAACTTGAATATTTTGGAAAATCATTGAAGTACATTCTCATCTGAATTTGAATTTAAAATTTTGGGTGCTTCAGCACTAATGCTATTTTGCACCCGTCACATTATACGGGGTCCAGCCCCTTATCGTTACACATAACAACTCTAACATTGCATAAATAAAATAATAAAATATTAAAATCTTCTGATTTCGTTAAAAGGTGAGGCTGTAAAGGAGCACTCAGCACAAATAAGGACAACACAAACAAATTATACTGGCCATGAGGTCAGTCGCCAGAGCCTCGTTAGTCTGCAGTCCAGGGTGTACTACGTGGAAGTGAGGTTGACTATTGGGTGCACTACGTGGAAAGAGCACCACTTACACCCCATTCTCATGTGAGTGTTTGACGTAAGGCGGATTTAGGCGTACCTTCGTGATACATGAAATTCCCCACCTCAACTTTTCGTACTGAGAGATATATTATTTTCTAAATCTGACGTAAGAGGTTAAGTCCTCTCTTTTATCATTATACCATACTCTCTCACTCTCGGATAGGAATTTTGGCACATGCTTAACACAATTAGTTTGGGTTACTCCATAAAGTTCCAAATGTTCTTCCAGTTCTGCCCAAAACTCTGCGGGAGTTACTTACGTAATCAACCCCTTAAATTTGGGGAACTTTATCAGGTTGAAGTTTCAGAGTAACACCGTTCAAGTGAGATGAGCACTTTCAAACTCTTTCACTCAATTTTTCCTGATTTTTTCATCAATCACAACTTTTGAACTCTTATGACGAGTTTTAGCAAACCTTTTCCTGCACCTACTAGAGTTAACCTAGAGTTAACCTCCCCTGTTATTGGAATCCGATGAGAGGATTCAGTGATAGTAGACCTTTTTATTAAAAGAAAACGATGCTTGTGGGGCCAAAAGAAAGTCTCAGAGTCAGACTTCTTTGTAGATGTCGATTTATACACTAGTCTCTTACACTGAGAGATGCCCCCATTCATAGACAATTTTCTTTTACTACCCTGAACTTCACATCTATTATTATCATCTCTATCTTCCCTTCTCATAACAATACTATTAAATTTTTGACCGTAGCCTTCATCGACTTCACAGTAGAAAACACTTCCCTAGAAAACGCATTATTTACTAAAATCCCATTGTCTAACTGCTGAGGACTAATATTTATTTTAGATGGATCGCATGAAGTAATTTATATCTTAACAGATTTCAATTCATCAACACGGATATTGATCTGTCCTAGAGGATCCAGACCAAACTTGCTCCATCTAAGCTTCTTTCTCCTCCAAGTATTTTTATTAACTTTCACGTCTACGTGTTCTTTCATATATCTCAATTGATATGTCTTAGAGGATCCAGCAAGAATTTGCACCAAATCAGATTTCTTCTCCTCCAACTTTCTTTGACTTTCACGTCTACGTGTTCTTTCAAATCCTTCAAATTTTCTACCCTATCCAACTTGAAATGATCAAACATTTTGTGTAAACCATGCACTTTCGAGTCCAGTCTGGAATATAGAACAACATATTTACTCTCAACAATTTCGGCCCTACTCTTTCATTCCACCCTGTATAAAGACGCAAAACTTAAGATCACGTAGATTTTAATGTGTCTTTTCATTGTAGTTTTTTTAGCTTCTCATTAGTTTTCATGACTAGGACAAAGAGCTTGCAATTGATCATTAGTCTTTTCAAACGAATTTTCAAAATTGTCTGTCAACTGAGCTTTGAGCACTTCGGCTGCCATTTCAATGCTCTCTTTGAACATTTCCGTCGCTTTCTCGTTGTTCTCTTTCAGCATTTTAATTTCCATTTCAGTGGTATCTTGATTGCCCTCTTCAAGGTACGTCAAATAGAGTGTCTAAGATGATATTTTCATGCTAAGTCACCATTTTTCGACGATGAAACAAACATTTTCAAAATGAAATCTTTCATTTTTCAAAAAAATAATATAAGACGTGAGTGTTATAATCTAGTTGAAACGTCACACCAGTGGTGAGGTGAACCCCATACCCACAAGCGTTACGAGAAACACTAAAATCGAACACCAACGTCCCAAAACAACCAATCTTCGATATCTCTTGTCTTCAATGGCTTCTCTCACGTCTCCCTTGTTAGCCCGAGGAGCACATACTGCAGGGTTACATTCTTGAGGAAAGTCCAATCAAATAAATTTTCAAGTAACAAAATTCTCCCCTTAAAACAATTAAATAGTTGCTTACTTAATTTTATAATTTTATTAAAATATCGCCTAAATGCGTCATGAACAATCTGTCAATCTCATTACGTAGTAGACTAGATCAAGCAAACTTCCTTCCCACTACATGCTATGAGAATACTTAAGAATAAAAGAGAAAACATTAAAAAAAAAAAAAAGATTTACAAATTATATTTCATAGAATAAACATTATTATATCCAACCAGAAAAGCACCAAATGTAAAAGTTACTCTCAGGTTAATTCAAAATTATTATGCAGGATGAATACAATTTGAAGCCGGACGATGCTGATATCGACATAAACATGCACAAACTAGCGACTGCACCTCATAAGCAACTTCGGGAATCGATTATGAACACCTAGTCCCTTCTCCCATCCGCTTGCTTGCATCCGGACCAAACATTTGGAGCGCTGGAGAAATCTTGTGATATTCTTGTGAATCACCATACGATATTCTAGTTGTTTTTTTGTTTTTTTTAATGATATCTCTTGTTAATGAAAATGAAATGGACTCAAGATTCCGTGAAAGACTTGAAATACTCGAAAATAATAAAACATATGACTATTTCCTATTTAACATATATTATGGCAATCTGTCGTCATAAAAATACACTGAAGTTTAAAGTACTCAGCTACAAACTTAAAATTATTTGTCAAAGTGCTTTTAACTTGATATAAACCAAAGATTAAAGGATACGGTCTTGTATTCTACAATATCGTTCTAATTCCTTACCAAGAGATATTATGATATCGAAGTGGAATGGTGTCGACGTGGCAGAAGCTTACGCCTATCCATGGAATCGTCTCTTCAGACGTGATTCGTGCGATTGAAATGTAGGTCGGATCATCCTGGAAAGTTTTCCAAGAACAGATTATCAAACCAGCAGCCATTAGCAAAGAGGCAACAAAGCACGTTGTCCAGAATGTTCTGAAATGATAAAAAATACTCGTTGTGCCATCAACTTTCTCGTATTCGGAAAACAGAACAACGTATACTTTTATAGAGTTGTTTTCAAGTTTATCTTTCAAAATATTTAGTACAGATGTTTTCGTTTCATGCAAGAAACTAAGGATTTCACGGCCTGCTTCTGACTTAATTGAAAAATCCTGGAGTTGGTCGTTGAATGCAGATCTAATTGGTTTGCGTTCATTGGATAATTTAATTTGCTTGGAAGTGGAAGCTTCCGTATCTGCATTATCGATTTTCCTTTTCGATGCTTGTATGGTCGATGGTTTGCAAATTTTGAGGTGTTTACTTAAATTTGTAATGCTAATCATTTTTCCGCATCGAGCACAAGACTTAGAAGGTGACGAACGATTAATTCTCGAACCTGTTTCGCTACATCTTGCCCTGTGCTTGCTAATATTAGTTTTAGATATTAATTTTTCGCAAGTAACACATTCAGTTTTATCATTTTTATGATTGAAACTGGTGGTGGATGCCATTGCTTTCTCCAAAATCACAGAAATAAAAAAATCTAGTATATAGCGATACAATTTTCAGGTATGTTATTTTATATAGAATTTCTTGGAGTGATTACAAAACTCAAAAATTCAATCTACTGTAAATAGAATTTCAGGTATGTTATTTATATATAATTTCTTGTGTGCGAATACAAAAACTCAAGAATTCAATCTACTGTGAATACAATTTTCAGGTATGTTATTTTATATAGAATTTCTTGAGGTGATTACAAAACTCAAAAAAATCAATCTACTGCGAATATAATTTTCAGGTATGCTATTTTATATAGAATTTTCTCAGGGCGAATACAAAACTCAAAAATCCAAGACAGTTCAGTTTTAACGTGTTCATATTTGAAAAAAAAATGCAAAATACGCCTTGGAGATTTCAACCAATCCACTTTACTAGATTGGCGAAACTCTAACTATTGTTATTTGGAACCTTTAACCTTTTTTGGTGACGTAGAGTACGCGTAGAGAGGTTGGGTTTAGTGTGTCGGTCTAGTCTCGGTGTCCTCTGTCCTCCCATACCAAAATAAACACGTCACAATACAAAAATAATAAGAGGCGTGTGTGTGTGTGGCAGAGAGATCACATCGTTCCGAGAGGTTTACAAAGGTCACGATATATAAACATTTGGTCCGGGACTTGGAAAATTACGATAAGGTGCATTCATCCTTCAAGGATGAGAGAGTGCATTATTTACTCATCACGCTGTGTCAGCGCAACAAATAAATGCGCGGAACGTGGAGAGAAAGTGAGTTTTTCAGGTTTTGGTGGTCGTTTGGTCAAGAAATCAGAGTTGCGGTCAAACGTACATTTACTATCTGGATTACGCTGAGAGCAGAAGCCTATTAGCAGGTCGTAATAGATTACACTGAGGGACCTTACAGTAAGAGGAGACAGCCTTATAGGAAAATGTCGTAAGTCATTTCAAAAGTAGGTCAAAGGACGAGTTAGCATAAGAGCAAAATTTGCAGGAGGTAAAAAATAGCTTAAAAAGTGATGCCAGAGCTTTTTCTGTCCATTTTTCTCTCATTGTAGGTTAGTTTAGTGCGTAAAACGTCGTAAAATAAAAAGTAGGTCAAAGGATGCGTCCAGAACGTTGGGTTCCACCTACTAACCTATGTTCGGAAATCGAAAATAGCGACCGGAAGCGGGCTTATCTTGGAAACGGTAAGACTTAGAAAAAATCTGTTTGCGGATTCGTCATGTACACCTATACGTGAGAAAAAGTATGAATAGAACTTATGCTCGGAAATCCAAAATGGCGACCGGAAGTGGGATTATCTTGGAAACGGTAAGACTTAGGAAAAATCTGTTTGCGAATTCATCACGTACGCCTATATGTAAGTAAAATATCAATAGAACCTATGATCGGAAATCCAAAATGGCGACCGGAAGTGGGGTTATCTTGGAAACGGTAAGACTTAGGAAAAATCTGTTTGGTGATTCATCATGTACACCTATATGTGAGAAAAAATATGAATAGAACCTATGCTCGGAAATCCAAAATGGCGACCGGAAGTGGGGTTATCTTGGAAACGGTAAGACTTAGGAAAAATCTGTTTGCGGATTCGTCATGTACACCTATACGTGAGAAAAAATATGAATAGAACCTATGCTCGGAAATCGAAAATGGCGACCGGAAGTGGGGTTATCTTGGAAACGGTAAGACTTAGGAAAAATCTGTTTTGCGGATTCGTCATGTACACCTATACGTAAGAAAAAATGTGAATAGAACCTATGCTCGGAAATCCAAAATAGCGACCGGAAGTGGGGTTATCTTGGAAACGGTAAGACTTAGGAAAAATGTGTTTGCGGATTCATCATGTACACCTATACGTAAGAAAAAATATGAATAGAACCAATAGTGTTCGGAATTCATGCGGGTTTGGACGTGACGACGCAGTTCAATAACAAAGGTTAGACCATGAAAAAAACCTTGGTGATTTTATTTCGAGTAAGGTGTTGGCAACACTGCGAGAAAATGAGGCTTATGTCTTACAAGAGCAAACCATTAAGTCGAGCCTCACCGAGCCTCACTTCGAGCCTCAGTTTCGGTTGCAGCTCTGTCTTTATGGTTCTACTCTAAAGTATTTCAAAGCACGTAGAGGCTCTCGTGTAGTTTAGCACGAAAAAAAATGAATAGGTTAAGTTATTTCACGTAAGATCGTGGCATTCGTACCAAGTACGAGTGGGAAAAATGGGAAATTTTGCTAAAACATCGCTAAGCGTTAAAACATCGGCAAAAAATTGTCAAAATATGTCAAAAACTGATATTCCATTGATAAAAAAAGAGGCTACAAAAGCACTCGTACCAAGTACGATTTTGAACCGGCCCAATTACACTACTAAAGTGGTTAATTCAGATACTGATTATACTAAAGCGTAATTCTAAATTAAAAGATATTGTAACATTTTTCACATTATCAGCTACGATATATCCAAGCTACATATTGTATAATAAACGGATAAACGAAATAAAAACTTATTGAACAACAAAACGTAAATATCTAGCACCTAACCATAACAATTACCAAGAAAACAGCTATGCACGTGACAAAGAGGATTCATAGACCTTTCTTTTTTGCAAATAACATATTTTAAATCTATCCACAGGTTACTGAATCCAAATTATTTACATGGAAATATAATACACAATTGTGTTCGAAAATTTGCCATTATTTTCAATGAAATGTATTTCAAACAAACTGGAAATTTAAGAATATAATAAATGGTAAAACAATGTTATGATTATTGACACGAATTTGAAATCGGATTATAAGGCGTAAAGACAGAAACCAGATGAAGCCAAAGACTATTAACTACGGTCAGCCAGTCTCTCCTTAGAGCAATACAAACAGGACTGATCCAAGTTTACATTGATTCAACAGTCAAAGGACTGTGGTCATCACAACCTGTATTGAAACGCAATCTGTATCCGAAACGTGCAATAACGTCTTTTGAATCGTCTAGCAGTTCAATTGAAACCTTGGACTATAAGTTATAATCTTTCGGATTCTACTTAGACTGAAGCGCCAAAGACGATAAGCAGATAAAAATACAAGCACGTTGATTGTCTAACGTAATAAACACTTGTGCTTCTCCATAGAAACCACAATGTCATATTTATAGAATGTATTTCTACATTTCCATGCAATAGAAGAACAAGAACCAATATCTGGCCAACCTACAAATTCCCTGATTTCGAAGAAGTGAACATTAAGAGAACGAGTGAAATATGTTAGCCTACAATGTCGCGTACTGCATACTGGGGGCTCTTGTGCATGTCCAATTCACTTTCTAGAACTCCGCTGGATAACGTCACCTCAGACAACAACTTACTTCCAACCTACTTTATTGACCTTTTGGGCACAGCTTAGGATTACCAGATTAGAATTCTGAGTATACTTGAAATATATTGCAAATTTGTTTTTAACATCAATTTCTCTCTAGAATATTATAACATTCTACTCACACGTTATATATACGACAGTTCGTATGATCCCTTTTATGTGGAAATTTTTTGTCGTCTACTAATGAAAATTACTACATTTTATCCATCTGTTTCCATAGGGGCAGTATCGTCGAGAGCGTGACGTCTCATACTTTCGCCATACTGTTACCGTGACAACGCACAAAATCTGACGAATATAACTTACTCGTTTATGAATATAATCACAAAAAACTTATGAAAAGGTTAGGCAAGTTAGTTTAGATACGTGACATCATAACAGTCGCTCCTCTCAGTCTATCTCTAAGTCGCTATGGCTGTCGATAGGAGCAAGTCAATAAAAGCACTACTTATATTGAAAATGGAGCTAATATTGTGCCTTCTCAAAATGCAGTATGTCCGTAAACTTGTGGTGGGGTTTAAGAGACCTATTATATCTAAACGAAAATAGAGGATAATTATTACACTGCATTGAAGAGTATCTCAAAGACCTTTGGACGCGTAGTGAAGCGAAGACTTACGATGCGTCACTGGCAAACAAAATTGTCCATTTAAAGACGGGAAAGGACGTGTTCTCTCGAAATTTAGTGTTAGGATAAGCAACGCACTACGCAATAAATAACGGCTTTTAACACTGCATGATATTACACAAATTTCGAATACACTATTAGAATTCTCCCATTCTCAACATTTACCTTTCAAAGCTGTTAGAATTGTTTTTAATAACATATTTTAAACCATGAAGGGAAGTTCCTTGAATATATTCCTTTAGTCCTTCCATGCCTGCAATTATAAATACAAACAAATCACCTAATATTGATAACGTAACACTGGAAATCCAAATAATAAATATGTCAGTTAGAACTTAGACTTTTAACTCGTGTAGTGTACACTTTCACACAAGAGTAACATGCAACAATATAAACTAAGTATGATAGGCCTTTGGTCTGTTTATGTGGTGATAAGGGCATTCGAATTCTAAATTTTCCTTCTTTTCCTTGTACGTTCTGAATCCAAGTTACATATATCTCTGGTGACAGGTTATTCAATTTAAAATGAAATAATTCAACTTTGCCTTAGTAAAGTGTACATCAACAACCTTTGACAACTGGTTAGACTCGTCGAGGAGTGCAAGAACTTTGGAAAATCATAGTTGGTAAAGTATATCCTGAAATCCAGATATGCTCTCATTATAAAACCTCAAGAATTTGAAATGACGGGTAATATTATGAAAAAAAGAAATATGAGAAATTGAATATATATATATATATATATAACGTAACAATGTAAACTTAATAGTGTCAAATATCGTAAATCGTAAATAAACCGTTAATTTTACCTCGTGGAAATATGGTAGATTAACTGAAAACTTTCCTACTTCGGATGGCAAAGAAATTGTGAATGTTATTGCAATATTTCTAAATACTAGTTAAAGGAGAAATGATTTGACTGCACTCGTTCCTTACCCTTAAGTTAACAGGAACTTGAAACTGGTTTCCTTTGCATGTTTCCACACAAACATATTTGTCCTGAGAGCACTTTCAAGTGCAAATATTTCGAAATAATGTTTTCGTTACGAAATAGTCTGCCTGCTTTATTGCATCATCATTTGTAAGAATCTTTATTTATTCTCAAAAGCTTATTTTTATTACTTTTAAGTGCGTCATTATTTTACGAGCTATTTGTTTTTTTTTAAGATACTAAAGTTTCTCAATTACGTGTGATACAATATGTGTAGATGAATAGTTAGTACAGAGTGTTACAGGGTCAGGGGCGCAAGTTGGGAATCATGACCTGGGCATGGGTGTTCTTCATAATGTCCCTTCATCAATTTCATAACATCACCCGTCATCCTCATCTTAGCCATGAGCCAAAAGTGTCAGAAAATCGAAGTACGTTGTACACCCGGCCGCAAATGTAATGGTAGAAAAAAAAATTCCACAGCCGAAAATAAGTTGGCAGTGCTGCGCACACCGAGCATTCGTGATAAGACGCTTGAGGAGCCTCAAGCAAACTTTTCTCAATGCACAACTTCAGTACCGAAGGTCATGCCACACGTCGTTTGGCAACTTTCGGGAGCATGTTGTCTGTCTACACAGATCTCCCCAAATGCCTGTTTGAAAATGAATCTTGTGTTCACGTTTTCTCTCTCCAACCTAGATCTGACTCTTACATTATTTTTGTTCTTATTTTGCTTTGCCTTTACCATGACACGATTATAATTTATCGCAACTATGAGGATGGATGATAATTAGATTTAATTGATAAAGAAACACTACAGAGATAGAACTCCATGCCGAGACCACGACTCGAACTCGGAAGCAAGCAGTAGTGTAACCAGGATTTCATCAAGGGGATGGGGGTGTTATTTCTAAAGCTTTCTCCAAATTCACGTTGTTTTATTAAACTGTAATTAAATAATAATATAATAATATAATAAATAATAATAAATAACACCCCCATCCCCTTGATGAAATCCTGGGTACACTACTGCTTGCTTCCGAGTAATAATAGTAATAATTAATTAATAATACTTATAATTAACTAATTAGTTAAATTACTACAAATAATACTACTAATACCACTACTACTATTAAGTAGTAGATATCTACATAAATATAGTATTTATTAAAGCAATTGAACGAAATTACTTTCTAGTTATTCCATTTTTACAAATTCTATGAGCACGTTTGTTTCTTTGATACGAAATAATTGTCTAGTCAACGAGGTGAGACATTTTAAGTGTGAAGAAAATCCATAAAAACAAGAAAATATATTAAAATAAATTGAAATAATCAAAGTATGGAACTCATCCAAGGAGTTGCGATGGTCTGGTTGGTAGGGCGTCTGGCAACCACGCGGGCGATCAGGGTTTGATTTCCTTAATTCGTTGGAATTTTTGAGCTGTTCTCCCCGCATAAATATCTCCCATAATTCACATCTGGAATGTCTCGCTGTTCTTACCAACAAAACATTTTACAATAGTTAATGTTATTGTCGTTTGAAATCAGAAATTTAAACGTGCCAGTGTAAACAATGGGAAGGTGGACTGGTGGCTGTGTATTCTTGTCCGCCTAACTATACATTACCCACTTACAACGAACGAAGAACTTTCTTTAGTTAATGTTCATTGTTCACACACACACACACACCAACACACAAAATACATGTTCATTGAACATTTGATGCAGTTGAGATACAAAACAACTTTTTTCTCTTTTAAATCGAAGATGCCCTCATATTTTATTATCAGGAATTCGTGTTTATTTTGAAGGCATTCACTCTGAATGACGCGTATGTTTGGAATGCTGTGCTTTTCTCCATGCTGCATGGAAATAAGAATTCAAATTATTATTATTATTATTATTATTATTATTATTATTATTATTTTATTATTATTAGTAGTAGTAGCAGTAGTAATATTGTCGCAGATCTTTGACTGTGATAAATTGGAAACCTTGCATGTTTCAAGGAGCTTTGATAAGGCACCTGAATTGCCTCGAGTTGTACCAGGAAATGGGCGATCTTTAATCCTCAAGTCCAATCTGCAAGACGAATGCCATAAGAAGTTGGTGTGTGGATTTGTTCAGCATGAAATTGCTGGTTGATGATATGTGAATGTTTTTATTTCGTTATCTTCTGTTGCTTTTCAACCTCTGGATGTTGAATGGCAAAGAGATAAATTTGGTGAACTGACAAGTATGAAATGTCCAACCCTGTGGCTAATTGGTTAGCGCATGCTCTTAAAAGTCGGGAGGTAGAACCTGGAACAGAAAATATGAATGTGTCATTGTCTTCATTCCACTTCCATCTATTACATTTTTAATCTTCATCACTGCGATTAGCCGAGAGTGGTAGAACAGTGACTTGAAATGACATAAAAAGAACCTTCGGTGTCGGTTTCCGAGTTTGAAGCATTGCTGGTTCATCAGTCAATAGCGACAATAGACTGTGACAGGGATATGAAGTGCTTCTTATTTTATAAGCAATAGCAACATGAAAAGGCCGACAGATATTCCTCGTATTTCCGATTTTCCCTGAAACTAATTTCCTGTCTGTGGTGATATTTAATTATATTTAGTGTGCGAAATATGTTTGAAATCAATTTATGCTAATCTATGGCGCAGTCATCGCCTCATTGCATTCAACGAGTTCACGGTTCGATTCTATGTACAAAGTGGACTTGAAATAATTACTTCTTCAAAATTTGTGATAGTTAGTTACTGATCGTTAATTTGCATTTTGCAGGATATCCGGATAATAGACGTGTTAAAGGAGCTTCTAATTTTCAAATAGATTTTAATTTTTGGTATTGAGTGTCGCTTTTATGTGACTTTTGAGAAATCACGACGATGAAGATGAGTGATGATATTATATATGGACAAACAAAAAAAAACAATGCCCTGACTAGTATTCGAAACCGAAATTTCTGTCGTCGTACTGCGCTGTGCTAACCATACCTCCACGGAGTCGAAAATTTTTACATACAGTAGAAACTTACACATTTTCCTTACATATTAGGTTTACCTAATGCACCACCTACCGCTCTCTCTTATCATCAATATGAATATTACCTTGTCATTTAGTTTAGTTTATTTACAGCTGCCGCTGGGTAGTGAATGAATATTGCATGTATATTTTAGTTTCATGTTGAGACACAAAATCCATCACCCAGATTTAACATTTAAAAAATGTAAGTCCTGCTTAGTGTAAGCCGCGGTGGCTCAGTCGGTAACGCGTCTGACTACCATGCTAAAGGTCCCGGGTTCGATCCCCGGCCGGTTCAAATCCGGGAACTTTTCTAACGATGGAAGCGGCCCCGGCGCCCACCCAGCGTCGAATAACATGGGTACCTGGGGGAAACCCTGGGGGGTAAAGGCGGTCAGGGGCGTGATGCTGATCACATCACCCCCACTCATGACCGGATAAAGAAAGTGTGGGGCGTTACCCCCACACCCCCTATACGCCTTCATGGCGTGGTGCTATGCACAGGGGAGCACTTTACCTTTACCTTTTTTACCTGCTTAGTTTAGTCATTATGAATTCGCGTAAATCAAGAAACATTTTGAGTTGTTTTGAGATTATCAATTAGGATACAATTTAGATATAATGAGAAAATGAAACTTGCATGTCACAATTGCCATATCCAACTGATCTCCGTACGTATAATAAAAATGGTGTTTTGCACGTCACACTTCAATTGTATGCTATGATAGTTTCTCTCATATGAACGATATGTGCTTCCCCCTAGCGCCCGTCAAACAGAAAGAGGATTGTCCCCGAAGAACTAATTATCGATCTAATACCACTCATAAATCAAGTGTCCAGAAACAGCTATTACGCATGAATATAACATAAAGTACTCCTTAGCAATTACAAATAATTATACAATGAGAAAAAAGTCTGGTTGGCTGCAACAAATCCTAGTTACAGCAACCAAATCCCTTGTTTGTTATACGCGAGCAAAACGTGAAGGTTCAGAGTACAAAATTATTTGATTGACTTAATCTTGTTCATCCAACCAAATCATTTGTTTGTTGTATCTAATTGGGTCCAGTTCTGTGAACAAGATGCTTGGTACCATCAACCAAATCAACTTGTTGGCAGTAAAGGTTATTTTGTTGGAATTATTATTATTAAAAATATTAAAAAGCGTGAAGTCCTGGGGACAGGGGGGGATTTCCCCCCACAAACAATTTTATCCTGCAAAAATCTAATTGGTAAACGAACTGGTTTGTTAGTTTATGAATACCTGATGTGTATGTTTGTGTGTATATACACATATGTAGATAATAATACACACATACATATCGGGTATTTATAAAGTAGCAAACCATTTCCTATACCAACTGAATTTTCGTAGGACAAAATTGTTGGTGGGTTGAAATTCCCCCATCCCCCAGGATTTTACACTCTGCTTTTTAACATAAACTATGACCATATATAAACACACATACACATATGTATTCGTGTGAATTAAGTTTCCCCCCTCCTTCACCAGTCTTCAATGATTTATTTCCATCCTGAAGTAAAGTAATTCCCTGTTAATTACAGCGGCATGCTGGTGCAAAGGGAGCATGGATGGCCCCCATATGTTTCCTTTTTATCTTCGAAAGTGGAGATGTGATCAGAACCATGCTGGAGCTTCCTTTACACCCCCAGTGATATGAGGGTGGATGTGTGCCATAGCTGCTTGTACTAGGACAGATCAAAAAATTTCCTCCCAAAATCACATATCCTGATAACCAAAACCAGGTGTCCTGTATGGTAGTCGGACATCCTACAGACTGGACCAACATGTTAAACAAGACCACCGGTTACAATGGACATAGGAAATCTACACTTAATGCTCTGTATTTAACTAAAAAAAATGGAACTTTATTTTTGAGACACTGCCTTGTGAATGTTGCAAAGACAGATTGCAATTTCATTATATTTTTTGCATTATGTTTCGTAAAGGCATATTCACCATAGCTACAAAATCTATATGGTATATTCCATTTCTTCACACTGACATTATAGACAACAAATAATACCTTAAAGTATTATTAACCCTACAACACTAGCACGTTCCCATATTACAGTGTAACCTAGAACACTAGCATGTTCCCATATTACAGTGTAACTAGCACTACATAAATTTTACTTACATGAAGCAATCTTTTCTCAACACAACCTCTACATCATGAAAACAGTGTGATGATTCCTTTTGAAAATCAACTTTTGTATATTCCTTATATTGGGGGTTTATTTTACATTTTTAAAAGTATAAACATGGTTTTATTAATTCTAGTTTTGGACTTCTAATCACTGTTAACTAGAATGTATAAATCACCACTGATTAGCTACAAAGAAGAATGGTTTTATTAAACATATAATATTTTAAAAGAATGTCTTGATTGTCAAGCCAATATGTACATTAAGAATGAAGGTGAAAAGTTCAAACAATGAAAATTAAACAAAAAAATATTCATAAGGAACGAATGCAATATTGTAATCCTGCAAGAAAATACTGCATGCTTCTAAACTTTTTTTCAAAATCTAACTATCCAAGTCGAATTTGTGAATGTCAAAATTATGTGAAAGATTTTTCTCGTTTTACTAGAGCCACGCAAAATTAACATACATTGTACAACATAACACACAAAATCAAGATGATCAGCACTTACCTTCTTCTTACCTTCACCCTTTGTCACACAGGCAGAGTGGTGAGATTGTTTGCAAGGGGAAGAGCCAACATGTGGTCGGAAGTTATTAAATGTTAGCAAGGTGGGAGGTTTTGGTTATTTTTGCGTGAACTTGTGCTTGTTGATATTTCATGATGTGTTTTGGAGCAGCAGTAGTCAAGCAGTTGCGAAGCACATGGCAAAGTGTCATCAGCTCACAGACCTATCACATCACACACAATACATACACAATGGTGTCTCGCATAATGAACGCAATCTATTCCAGGACAGCATGTATTAAGTGGCACACTGTGTTAAACAAGTTCACTGCAGGAATCATTTTAGTCTGTTCCCAAGCCATGTTCAAGACCTTGAAACATCATAAAAAACTAGTAGAGGAAATACAGAACACACCACCAAGGCAAGAATGTTGAAAATGCTATGAATTTACCAAAATAGAAGTTGTAGAAAATACAGTATGTACTGTACAATAGTTCTAGCCTGTGTGCACACGTTTGTTATGCGGGATGTTCACTGTGTGAGAAACCTCTGTATTTTTAACATGCATCGTAATATTCAATGAATGATAGAGAGAAAGGGTAAAAAAGTATGAATACTTCTTTAATGATATGAGGTTTCTCAATATATTTAAAGTTGGATTTTCTTCCACCATTACACTACTCCAGTGCACAAGTATACAAAAAAATATTAACGCAGGGGCATTTAATGTTACAGCAGTTGCACTAAATTGCTGTAAACAGTAGTCGAACTACAATTAAAAAAAAACATTTTAATATTATATCATCATTGATATATGCATGAAAAATAATTAAGGCACATATTAGTGTTCCAAAATGTCTGCGAAACTTGCATGCATTTTAGAAACTTCTTTTACACGTGTGAGCACAAGCAGTTAAATAGGTGCCACAATGCTTAAAAAAAACATACCACACAAGCAATTTAAGAGTACCAAAATTCTTCTTGCACATGTAGCAATTAAACATATTGATGTGGAACAATAATATTTTTATTAGGAATAATCAAGTATCATGAATTTTTTGTGTTCATACCCACACATACACTACATATGAACATTTTTTGTTCACATATAAAAAGTTCTTCTGTATTAGATTTCTGGAGACATTCAAAGGATGAAGTACAACAGTTGTTAACGTAAATATTGATTCAATGTTCCATATCCTCCAGAATCGAAACATGTCTGGTTACTTTTTCAGCTGGCAATCCATCAAAATAGGAATTAAAAAAATCCTCGACTGTTAAAAACAGATAGTGCTCTCCAGTGGATTCACGGAAGGTGTTATTTGCTAAGAAAGAAAGAAAAATATAATAAATAACAGAGTTAGCTGGTTGGTTGGTTCATCAGATCAATTAGAATTATAAAATTCTATGACCATCAAACATGTTGAAAAACATTCTGAACTTACAGGTAAAGAAATATTTGCTGCAGAATGTATTGTCAAAATAACATTCTGTAAAGTATAGACAGTGGTTCGAAACCCAGTTAGGGCTAGTCCCTGTTAGTCCATGTGGAATTTGCAACTTTTTTTTGTATTTATTTAACCAAAACCGTTTTCAAATTATCCTCTTCCGCTTGTATGTGCAGTGGATGTACGAGTGTTGCTCGGCAAATTAACCATGATTATTTCATTGATTTTTTCTCTTGCACCCTGAGTGTTTTAAGCTGGGTTTTCACCTGGTGGTTGCAGTGTTTGTCAGCAGCTTGTTTGGCATGTTGTTTCAAATTTGTTCCTTGAAGGTCTCATTGTCTAAAACAAAGAATAAACACATTCGGGGAAAATTTGCTTGGGAATACTCAGTGTCAGCGATTAGGGGGGGCAGTTGCCCCCACCTTTCCATCACTTTTGCCCCCGCACTATGCTAAACCTTATCCATACTGTCTTTGACCCCCAGTTGCCCACCTGGTTTTGGAACCTAATTGCCGCCACTGATCACACTGTACATATTGCTTGCATTGTAGCTTCTTTCTTATAACTTACAGTTATTACAAGCAAATGAACATATTTCTTGTCATAAAGTTTGGAGACAACACACACACACAAACACATTCTGTGTGAGGCACTTACATTGCAATAAATGTGTTGATTTTTGCAATTACAAAGTTGTAAGAAGGAAGGTTGAATAATACTTAAAATGCAATATTTTACATTTTCTAAAATGAACACGATTTGTGCAATACCATCCATGAGAGGGAAATTAAAGTTACTCTCTCTCTCTCTCTCTCTCTCTCTCTCTCTCTGTGTGTGTGTGTGTGTGTCTGTGTGTGTGTGTGTGTGTGTGTGTGTGTCTCTCTCTCTCTACGGTTGTTAAATAGAATAAGAAAAATATCTGCTTATTTATCTTGTGCTTTATGATTGGTAATGATGCATGAACATCATGCTTTGAATCTGAAAATATGGTTCCAATATGGTACTTAGGCATTTCATTCCCAACATTTTATCCAAGTAAAATTTGAAATAAAAAATTAAAAAATCATATTCTCGATAAACACAAAGACTTAATATTATATAGGCCTGCTGGTATTTTGTCCACTGTACAACTATTCATGAATATTTATGTAATTACCTGGGGCATCAAAAAGTTTTGCCTGTTGAGGTATAATTTGTTTAATAATGGAAAGATTGAAACATTGATCATACATATAATTTTCTTGTAATGTCCTCTACTCAGAGTTACACTTACACATAGTTCCCATCTCATTCGATGCATCTGAGCAAGCGTTCTACCTGGTCCTCAAAAGAAGTTTGGAAAAATTCTACAGAACGCTCCCTGTCCCACCGTTTACCAATGTGAAACATTATGAAACTATTACATCATAAAAATATAGTCAGGAAATAGCAATGGAAATACTGTATACACCAGCAAAAAATAGGAAAATGAAGCTCCTGGGAAAGATAGATGTGTGTAGCACCCAAATAACAAGAAACCAAATCAACAACAGAAAAGCATAAATGTGTGATTTGTACAAAGTATTGAGCAGTTTTAATTGTTCATAAATCTTTCAACTTATTTGCTTACAAATAAATTAGGTAAGTGCTGACCAATATACGTACATCCCAGTTTCTGCTGTAGCACTGCCTAATGCTCCAGGTATTGTGGCAATGCTTTAGCGCCTCTGGACATGGTTCATTGCTTTGGCCAGCCAGGGCTACCTGTTTTATTGGTTGTCTATAAGATATACAGAAAACAAGGAAATATTAATTTACAGATTCCACTCCAATACATTTCTGAACTTCAGTAATGTTACAAATAAATTTAAAATATTTTATTTTTGGCTAAGCTCATAATTCCATTGATTCCTGTCATAATAAAACTTGAGTATTTCTCAGCAATTTAAATAAAGCTAAATATATGCTAGAATGAATGCAAGCTTTTAAGCAGGGTAATCGAGAATACACAGGAGTAGGTTAAGTGATTAGGCTTAGCCTTCCCCCTCTCCCCAAATTACATTTTATTCATGTATAAATGTATGATTTTATTATGATTTGATTCAACCATTTCAAGCACAAATTATGCAGCTCCATTGTACAAGAAACATACCATTTCGGAATACATTCTAAATACCATAACTCCATAAGTTTAAAACTTCTGACATCACCTTTATGTAGTATATGTGTATGTGTGTGTGTGGGGGGGGGGTACAACAATTTGTCAAACTTGACTAGCTACTTTCACAATTTAACTGCTTAACATACTAATCATAGGGATTTTTCACAGATCATATATATATATATATATATATATATATATATATATATATATATATTTGTAAAAATCACACTGAACCTATCAACCAGAGCAAACAAGTGTGATTGTTCATGTAAACCATAAGTAACTACATTACTTATGAACTAAAACTGAACCTGTATCCAAGTTCCTAACCTAATCATCATTACGATTAAGAAATAAATCTTTTGTCGTGAAGACCAAAGGAAATACCAGTTTCGGGCCAAAGTTTTTTTTTTTTATTTTTTTATTTTTTTACAATTTACCCCTTACAATTGCATTTGTATCCGAACGTGTATACCTTTTCGTAATACCAGTGACTTTCATCTATTGCCTCCCCCCAAAAGGAAGAAATTCAGAAACTGCTATTCACATAATTTTGTGCCTCTCTTGCATTTGATGCCTTTCTTTACACTCCTGGCAACCCTGCGTTACCAGGTATTATCGTTGCTTCAGCTGTGTTCATGTCGCTTACTTCTTACATTTTAATTCGGTGCTAAGATCACGGACGGAAGGAGGTAGAACATCAACCATTTGTGTGGCAAAAACTTGGAAATATCTGAGTAGGCACAGGGAACATAATGGCATACTATCACGATGCACCATTTTCATGCGCACAAGATTAAAATACTTATTTTATGGAAAATTGATCAGTGAAAGAATAAAAATGCAATAAAAATTTCAAAACTTCATTTCACGCTGTTTGACAATGTGTTTAACCCTCTGAACCCTCTCAAGAAAATGAAATATCTTTTGCATGTTCCCTTACTTTTAGCCTGCAGAAATGTGTTATTGTGAAGAAAAGTACACCTGTTAATTTAACATGAAGCAGAACAGCCTGAAAGTTTCATGCAACTGAATGTAGCACCCAACACGACATATCACAACAGCAGTTATAATATTACATTGTTACGTTAGGAGGGTTAGGTATGGGGCTGATAGCAATTTTCGATGTGTTTTTTAGCTATTTGAGAGAGCACACAACCTTTTTACTCATAAAAACTGGCGAAACAACTTCGCCATGGCAAGTTGTTACTTACACTGACCATATTTTGGGATTAAATGTCTCAGGTACATGTGTTTCCGCATGTTTGAACCAATTTTATATTACATAAATGGTCGAAATCTGTCGTTTAAAAGAAAACACAAAGTAATTCTCTACGGAGTACAGTGAGACAACGGACCCCATAATGTAAAAAGGTGCAATATACGATAGAAACAACACGGTATACGTTGCACTGCTACGCCAGTAATTAGCTTACAATCAAAAGGTAAATTGTTATAAGAATTATATTAACTGTTGGGAAAATGCCTGGCCCAAATCATCTAACAAGAGGATCGAACACAGGTCGAACTTATGGTAGTCAAGATGCTATATTGACTGAACTATTGTGCCTGTGTTCACGTAAAACACGCTTCACAACTTGTAATGTATTGTAGCTATTTTATATTCAGCATGATCAGATATTACATATTTTCTACGTGCATAAGAATTACAAATTAAGATAAGAGACAAAACCACCTCAAAATTTTGCATTGAACTTCTACGCCTGTATTTATATATTTCTATGATTTACATTTCCTACTTAACATATGTAACATCAATAATGTTACACTTACCAGCAAATGTACGTATTAGTGTTTCAAATCTCCACGACTTTAAGGTACTCGAAGCGTACGGGTTCGGAGATCCGCCATGTTTGCTCTTGTCACACTTGCCAGTACGAGTATCACGTTGTTTTTGTTCACGGAACAAAATATTTCTTTCGATGTAATGGAGAATGTTTCAATGGACAAAACTAACGTCAAACTCATATGTTTGTAAAGAGAACTCAACCAAATGGTTTATGTGAACAGTCACTCTGTAGGTGAAACGAAACCTTGTTTGACCGTAAGAAATTTTGTGGAACCAAATATATTTTGTATCTGTAACTAATCCTTTCTCTCAGTGTAAGCTAACCCGTGTCCGAGAGTTAGAACAATGTGACTAAACTTCCCCGCTCTTGCTTCCGAGTTTGAGTCCTGGTCTAGGCATGGAGTTCTATCTCTGTATTGTTTCTTTATCAATTTAATCTAATTATCATCCATCCTCATAGTTCCGATAAATTATAATCGTGTCATGGTAAAGCAAAGCAAAATAAGAACAAAAATAATGTAAGATTACTGCAATGTCAGATCTACGTTGGAAAGAGAAAACGTGTACACAAAATCATTCTCAAACAGGCATTTGGGGAGAACTGTGTAGACAGACAACATGTTCCCGAAAGTGCCATGACCTTCGGTAATAAAGTTGTGAGTTGAGAAAACTTTGCTTGAGGCTCCTCAAGCGTCTTATCACGAATGCGTCAATGTGCGCAGCATTACCAACTTATTCTCGGCTGTGTAATTTTTTTCTACCATTACATTTGCGGCCGGGTGTACAATGAACCAAATCAATCAATCAATTAAGCATGCAAGAAATGTGTGAATTACATTTATCGGTTCAATTGACCAGTTTCGTAGACCAAGATATCTAAATCTGGTTTACTAAAATATTTAGATAATATTTTAGGTGAATTTTGTTGCCATTTAAAAACGCTGTTCTGATTTAGCAATGAAAGTCACGCTTAGATTTCACTGGTTCAAATATTAGTCCTAAATATTTGATTGAGGAGAGATTCTCCGAGTGATGAGAGTTCCTATACTTTATTAGGGGAATATGTGGAGCAAGGCCATGCATAACGATAGAGAAGGGAAAAATCGAGTGCATGGGGCGATGCTTTACACTATCCTCCAAACGGGTAAGTCGTTGTCCCTGTTCGCACAACGCTGTTTTCTCGCACGTTTTCTCGCTGCAAGCTTGGCTTCCCTGGCTCAAGGAGAGCCACGCAGCGTCCTGTGTTATGAAACACTTTCCTAAACAAAATCCAGGGGCAGAATCTAACGGGCTTAGACAAGATTCTACCCGTACCGATCTGATATGATACGATCCCCTTCACACAAAACAATTTCTAAAATTGAAGTTGTCATATCGAAATTAGAATTTCATTGTCTGCCATTCTCCCAAAAGAAAATAGATGTAATTTATTGCATAAGGATGACATAAACTAAAAAAATGTATTGAATTAATAAAGTTGAAAAGAAAATGAAATCATAAGGCTTGGCAGAAGGAAATGAAATCCCATTTCCACACACGCTGGTATTTTTCGGTTTTGAAAAAATGCACGAACATGTGAGAGAGCATTGAGCTCAAAACTGCTGAGTATGATAGCACAGCTCGAGTTTCTAGGCTACAGCTTGAACGTCACTCAGTAGGGGCAAATAGAGAGTACTGAATCATCATTTGGGGCTCGTGGGGCTCGATCGCCTTAATGGATTTGTCTCGTAAGGCGCAGTGTTGCCAACTCCTTACCCGAAAAAAATCACCAAGGTTGTGGCGCTCGTCGTAGCCTTTTATGATGTATATTTTGAGGGCAGAGTTGGCAACACTGTGGGTTTACTGTAGCCTTTTATGAGGGGGGGTTTATTGCCCTCTGTTTACATCTGGCAACACTACCGTAGATTGACAGTGTTGTTAACCTACTGGGTTTTTCACTGTAAATTTTTATCAAAGGACCTGAGGGGTCCATGTATTTTTTATGTCTGGCAACACTGTTGGGGGCCTAGTGTTGGCAACACTGTGGGTTTACTGTAGCCTTTTATGAGGGGGGGTTTATTGTCCTCTGTTTACATCTGGCAACTCTATTGGATGTTTTGTTTGAGGCTTGGGTTTTGCCAACCCATCCGAAGAAAATTCCACTATATGATCTTTCACTGGCTAAGCTAACCTACAAATAGGAATTGGCAACACCGACGAGTCTTGAATTATTATTTGAGGCTCGTCGGTGTTGCCTACCCACTCTACAAAAATTCTACTATATGATATTTTGAAACTTTTGAATGCAACTTATCGTAATTTTCCAACTGTGGGACCAAATGTTTATATATCGTGACTTTTGTAAACCTCTTTCGGGAACAATGTGTCGCACACACACACGTGCGCGCGCGTGCCTGTATTGTGACGCAAGCAAACAAAAAAAAACTTTGCGTGTCATTACAAAAAAAAACTTTGACCGTATTCTTAAATAACTAACAAAGACAATGAATCTTTTTGGCTTCCGCAAACAGATCAACATGGAGACTGCACCACCAAATTCCAATAACCTCTTACCTTCCGTATTATCTAAACTCAATGGTTTACTGATTGTTCATCTCAACAGCATTTGGACGAAACTGAATGACGATGTGGGCAAGATGTTTTATGTTTTTAATAACAATTTACATTTCTACGAAATTCCGATCGACGGGAAACTTCAAATCACCGTGAATCCGGAAAACGCAGGCGAAATCAAAATTTCTACCGGCAAGAATATTTTTCGAATCAAGCACGACAAGATGCTTTCTAACATTACGTACGATGTTTCTGCAGGAGATTATCTTTACATGGAAGTTCTCGGAGATTACGACAAACTCATTCCTCTTTTTGTAGAATTACGAATCGTCTATCCTATTATAAATAACCGTTAACCAAAAATGCCTAACGACATTTTCGGCAACACCAAGCGTGTAGACCACGCAGAAGAGATTCTCATGTTGGACATTCGAGTTAAGAAGTTGAGGACCGATTTGATTGCTTTGCAGGAGACCTTAAACAAAAGTTTAGAGTCTGAAATCGCTACGCTCCAAACGCAATGTCTCGACCCCATTCTGAAAATCGATTCCGAACTGAAAACGCTCATAAAAAATTATGTCGACGTACCTTCTTACGACAGCGTTCAAAATATACAGTTGAGCGTGGATTCGCTTCAAAATGATTTGGCCAAATTACAGCAATTTCAATCGAAAAATGAAGATTTGGAAAAACTGAAACTCGAAATCGAAGAACGAACTTCCGCAATAGAAAAGAATTTCTCTGAACTTCAAACCGTCGTGAACGATATAGACGCAGAACGCTTGCATGTCGTTGTTTCCAAATTACAAGAAGAATTCACCAGCACGTTGGAAGAAATTAAATCCAAGTTGCAGACTTTGGAAGATACAATGACGAACCTACCATCGTCGGACGAACTGCAGGTCATCGGTAAAAGCGTCGCGAACATAAAAATTGAATTGGAGGCCTATCAAGATTTCGAACACATTCAAACCACCATCGCTACGCTTCAGGCGTCCTTGGAGTTGATCAACGAAGAAATTAAAAATATTCACGCTGAAGCGAGCGCGCTGACGAGCATTCAAGACACGTTAAGCACGGTTCAGCAGAAGATCGAATATTTAGAAAATTTAAACGTCGAATCCAATCTTGCTCATTTTCATCACGTACTGGACAACATACAGGGTGACTTGGAATCGTTACGGACGAGCGTGCCTTCGAGCGAAGATTTGGAAAAATTGAAAACGGCGGTGACGGCACTATCCGAATCGAGCGACATCAAAAGTTCATTGAGCGATCTCGAGAGTAGGGTGGCCAATCTCCCCACCTCCAAAGAATTGCACGCTTTGAAAAGAAACATATCTCGAATGCTGAAACGACTAGAAACGGAAACGGCGAACGTGGAACAGATTCGAGACGAAATTAGTTCGCTGGTGTCGACGCTGCCCACTTCCCAGAGCGTCGCCGACCTTCACACGCAGTTTACAGAGATGCGAAGCATCGTGAACGATCTTACTGAGAAGAGCTCGAAATTGAATCAAGTCGAGAACCTTCAGAACATCGTCGTCAACATCAGAGATTAAGTCGGAGTGCAGGAATCGACGCTGGCTTCTTTCGGCGCCAAGTTGCAAGAACTCAACGAAAACTACAAGCAGTTGAACGTGGAAGTGAAAATCAAACCGTCGTTTTCTGCCGTAACGGATACCATAATCGAGCATTTGCTGCCCATCGAAAATAAACTCGGACAAGTTCACAGCAATCTGCTCGGCGTCGACACTAAATTCGCCAAATTGTTCACCTTGCAAGCCATCGAAATCAACAGCGTACCCAATCAACAGAGAATCTCCACGTTCGTCGAAGGTAACAAACTGTACATGTTGCATCCTTATCATCCTTACTACAAGTTTCTCCTCGATGGTACGATTCAGATAAACGAATTTTCGTACTGGTCTCACGGTAGAAAAGCTAGCGTTCCTACCATGACTTTGATATCGAATCGTGGTGTCCAGAAAGCAGGAAACATTCCTCTGGCACGTTGGAACGAAACGCGCAACATATATGAAATACACGAAGACGAAGATCTTACCGTTTTCGACGTGAGTGCCGGCGATAAGCTGATCATTCAAAACACGAGTGAAGTGCCACCCTCTTTGAATCCCATCACGCTTGTGTTTCTCTTGAAACGTAATCTCTAAAAAAATGTCTAGGCAAGCCATCGTCGAAGAATTGCATAAACCTGCACGCCGTAACTACGAACGTTTGGCTGTGGTAACCAAGGGCATCGACGACCTCTGGCAAAGTGACCTCGTGGAGATGAGTAGCGGCAATTTGAAAAACGTGCATAAATTGAACAAGGGCAACAAGTACCTTCTCACCGTCATAGACACGTTTTCGAAATTCGCATGGGCTCTACCTTTGAAGGCGAAAACGGGAACGTGCGTCACGGAAGCATTCAAGACAATTTTTCGCGAAAGCGGTGGCAGACGACCACGGTTTCTGCAAACAGACAACGGTAAAGAATTTTACAACGCCGTATTCCAAAAATTTATTCAAAAACACAAGATTCGACATTATTCGAGCTTCAGTCACATCAAAGCCAGCATCGTGGAAAGATTCAATCGAACCTTGAAAACACACATGTGGAAACGATTCACGCTTCGGGGAAATTACAAATGGGTCGACATCCTGCCGGAACTCGTCGACACCTATAATGAAACGGTACACAGAACGATAGGCATGAAGCCAGTTGACGTTACCAAGTCCGACGAGCAGCGTTTAATTTCTACCGTTTACTGTCCAAAGTACACACCCACGACAAAAAAAGCTAAATACAAAATTGGAGACCGGGTGAGGATCAGCAAATTCAAACGCACCTTCGAGAAGGGATTCACAAAAAATTGGAGCACGGAACTCTTTACGGTGGTTCGAGTTTTACCTGGAAACCGACACACGTATATAATAAAAGATAGTAGCGGCGAGATTTTGAAAGGAAGATTTTACGAAGAGGAACTCTCTAAAACGAAACACCCTGACACGTACCTCATCGAGAAATTATTGCGTAGGAAAGGTGACAAACTGTTTGTCAAATGGCTGGGACTTCCGGAAAAGAGTTGGATCGACGCGAACGAAGTGATCTTGTGAGTACGTGGAACGTCGTGAAGCGTCTACCGGATCCGGAAAGTCAAACGAGAAAAAAAAAGAACGGCGAGTTGCTTCCCGACAGCATCCGCTGTCTGATCGTAGGTCCTTCGGGGTGTGGGAAAACGACACTGCTCGTGGACAATTTTCTCCTCGCACCGAATTGGTTAAATTGGAAGAACAGGCACCTGTACGTGTTCTCGAAAAGTTTGGAGCAATCCAAATACCAGCAACTGATGAAAGTGTACGATGGTCTGGACATTGCAACGTTCGCCTCGGAAATAAAACCACTCGACGATTGTCGTGAAAATTCAGTCGTCGTGTTCGACGACGCCATCCTGGAAAATCAAAATGAAATTCGCAACTTTTTCACGCAAGGTCGTCACAAAGAAATGGATTGCTTCTACCTAGCTCAAACGTTTTCCAAAATTCCAAAACAGTTAGTACGCGACAACGCTAATTTCATATGTTTGTTTCGTCAAGATCACACCAACCTCAAGCACGCGTACGATGACTACGTAGGCGGAGACATGAACTACAATCAATTTTCGGAAGGCTGCTCTACTTGCTGGAACGGTGACGATTTCGGATTCGCGACGATCGACATGACGAGGAAACCCAACGACGGAAAATACAGAAACAAAATCAACGACTTTCTAAACGTTGCAACGTTGTGAGAAACGACGTGTATAAATAACGTCATGACGAAACGAAAAATCGAAGACGAAAATCTCAAGCTTCGCGATTACCTCGCGAAACGCTTCAAAGGTTGGAAATCCGAGAATCGCGGATTCTACGAAGAGAAGAAACGTCAGGATCAACCCGTGATCGATGCCATCAGCAGTCTAGGTAAAGAAATTAAAAGTGTCACGGAACAAAATAAAAATTTGATCAACGAACTCGTACCGCTCGCAGCTAAAAGTTACGCCGTACCCACACCCATTTCGAGCATTCCTTCGACGCCGTTCGAACTGAAGGATGCACCGGCACGACGTCGAGCCCTAGGCAGCACGTCGTCTTCGGATAAAATCGAGTTGGGACCTTTGGCACGAGACTACCTGAGCACGGGGAAATTCGACAAGGATGAAGTGTTCGGATTGTATCCTAGCATGGAAACCAGCGAAGGCGGCGGTGTGGTGTGGAAGATTGGGAAATCGAAGGTGACCTTCGAAGGCAATGACATTAAAGTCAATTTAGGCGACAAGGATAGTTGGAACAGGTATCCGGGTACGGTGGGACTGTGGGAACTCGTCGCCAAAAAGCAGCCGAAAGATTACACCGACGAAGATTACCAAAGTTACAAGGAAATTCTGATCATGACGGATGCCTTGTACCAGAACAACGACGCCTCGCAGAATAGGGTGAAATCGAGCAGCGGCGAGAAGTACAGGAATCTCATCAAACCGATTTGGAACCAGGTCAAAACAGGCAGCGGCGTCAAACGCTACAACACGTTACCCAAAGAATTCGTTTGGGTGGACGACGTTAGGAAACTCGTGGACCGATTGTTGGTGATAGCCGGCGAAGACAATGCAGGCAACCGTAATTTCTACAACGAGAAGGTTGGCATCGTGGACATGATCAGCACGAAACTTTCCAACTTCATCGTGAACGACGACAAGGGCATAGGTTACCTGATCAAAATCATCAACACGCTGCCTCCGAAATTCTGGAACGTGGCCGAAGGAAAGGGACTCGTGAACGACATCATCAACAAGTTACCTTTTGAGATGCATTTACCTGGCTACCAGTACTGTGGACCGGGTACCAAACTCGAGAAAAGATTGGAGAGAGGAGACAAGGGTGTGAATCCGTTGGATGCCGCATGCAAAGATCACGACATCGCCTACAACACCACGCAGACGGATCTGGATGCACGTCACGAAGCAGACAGAAAGTTAGAGCACGCAGCTTTCGAAAGGTTCGTGAGCAGAGACACTTCGTTGGGTGAACGGGTCGCCGCACTAGGCACCACCATCGCCATGAACACGAAACAAAAATTGGGGTGGGGTATATAAATAACATAGAGTAAAAAATAATAATAATAACAACATGTCTCGCATAACTGATTTGTCGCACGAACTACTATGTAAAATATTCAAAAAGGTAGTTAACGGAGATGTTAATAAACTTGTGATCATAGCAAGAACGACGCCGGCATTTCGAATTCCGTGTGAAATAGTTCTCAAGGACCATCTTCGGGAGATCAGTGGCCTGAGGTGCGGTGATCTCAACATTCTGCTTTCGGCTGCAGGGGAGAAATTAAACGATAGGTTGGACGAACTGGACGAGGCAAGGCAGGGAAGAAGACGGTACACAGTAGATTGGTGCAAGTCTATGCAGGAGACGGAAGATATCATTACGCACATCATCGCGTTCTCCGAAGCACGAACTTTCTTCCTCTGTTAAAAAAATCTTCGATACAAATCGTGAAAAAAAAAAAACTTGATATATAAATAAATAATCTTCGGTATATATAAATAACACACATCGTGAAAAAAAAACAATTAAATTTCTCTCTAACACTTTGAAATTTTTTTTGATATGACGACTGAAAAAATAAGTGATCTCCAAGCATTAAAACAAATGCTAAATTTGTCAGTCGAGTATGTAAAAATTCAGGAATTGGAAGTCGACAAACCTTACACGATAACTTCCGGTTCAATCGTTTCTACCCAGTATGGTCCCAAGGTACGCCTGTTGCTCAACGCACAATACAGTCTATTTTTACCAGATCGATACGCTAACATGTTATCTGACGAGAAGCTATCTATTTTAATCGAGAACAAAACTCGAATTGTGTACAAGGGGACAAAGGAACTTCTTGGCAAGAAAACGAAGCACGTAATAGAATTTGTGTAACGACTGCGAGGCCTTGAAAATATATAAATAACATACCGTAAAAAAACTACACAAGAAAAAATCTCAGAATATATATATAAATAACATACCGTGAAAATAACACATAGAGCATCAACATGAAGCCCAAGGGTGTCGTGTACCAGATACCATACTCCAATCTTAAAAATCTAGGTGCCCTCGATGGGTTACTCACCAAGAAACAACGCGAGAAGAAACGTTCTTGCTTGTCGAAAGGACACGGAATGAAATTGCTGCTCAGCACACCTCAATTGAAAAGATTGCAGCGTTCGCGGAAACAGCAAAAGATCGGAGGTTTCATATTCAGCATCCCGGCCATCCTGGCAGCATTGGGGTCCGTTGGGAGTTTGGCCGGCGGAAGTGCCGCCATCGCGAAAACCGTCATCGACTCGAAGAAGAACAAAGCGGAATTGGAAGAACAGAAACGTCACAACCTGGCCATGGAGAAGAAAGGAGGGAAGGGCGTGATGAAGAAGTTTAAAAAAAAGAAACAGAAGCACTCACCAACCGAGACATTGAATCTCTGATCGGACCGTTACAAATCAAACACTTCAGAGGAGTTTTCATGTCCGACTCGTTACCTTCAAGCGTTAAAAGAAGAGAATGCGGAGTAGTCAACTTGGACGATCAAGAAAATCCAGGCACGCATTGGATATGTTACCACAAAAACGACAATGATAAAGCATTCGTTTTCGATTCTTTCGGAGGTGTTCCACCTACAAATTTAATTCATTATCTGAAAACGAACAAAACCTCTATATACTACATCGACGAACGCATTCAAAATTTCGGAGACGTGAACTGCGGTCATCTCTGCCTCTCCGTGCTCGCGTTTCTCTCTAAAATAAATAACCCTACGATCGAGGATTTCCAGAAAGCATTGTGGAACCTCAAACAGCATCACTAGGATGGGCGTGTTCCATCTCACGAGCGAATCTTCAATCTTGAAACTCACGCTGCACGACGACATCGTCTATCCTAAATCCGTGGCTCTGCGTGCATTCTACAGCATGTACCTCATACCTAACGTCACGCAGCACAACAACAAAATTAGCGTCGGAAGCGAACACATCGTCGTCACGCCAGGACAATACAATCTTTCCGCTTTGCAAGCTCAATTACCCAAAGGCACATACCTTTCTCAAAATTCGGTCACGCACAGAGTGGAAATCCTATCCGCGACGGAGACCGTGGACCTGGGCACCATGGGAGAACTTTTAGGTTTCGAGAACAACCACCCAAAACTCGAAGCTGGCATCAAGCACGTAGCAACCAACATTCCTAAATTCTTGGCCATAGAGACTCTGAACGTACACTGCAACGTGGCGGAAGGTATGATCACGAAATCTTCGGACGGATTATTAGGAAGTCACAAGCAGACGGGAATCATAGCCACTTTCAAACCAAGTTCCGAGTTCATGGAACCGATCATCTACACGCCCTCTTCGCCGATCTATTTTCCAGTATGTCGCAACCGCATAGACGACATAGAGTTGGTGGTGACGAACGAGAAAGGAGACGTGGTGGATTTCGCAGGTGCCACTACGACGGCCATCGTGGAGATCAACATATAATAAATAACCATACATGTAAAATGGAGCAAATCGAAAGTTACGAATTGCAATCTTTCCCTCCCAACCGTCGCACGTTCGCCAATCTGAACGAAGCGAACAGGGAGATCGAATACGACGTGGACGTAGGCGACGGGTTCGTTCATCCTCACAGAGCGGACCTCTACCTTCAATTCGACGTGGTGAAGAAAGAAAGCGGAGACGCGTTTCCCGCAGCAGCAAACTTGATACTCGTGGACAACTTCGTGCCTCACCTGTTCTCGCAGGTGGAGGTGAGGAAACACAACACCGTCATCGACAGAATAGATTATCCAGGCATCACGTCGACGGCAGTGGGAACGTTGAAATTATCCAAAACGGACGCAGCGTACTACCAGGCCGGGGGATTCGAAGCCGGGACCAAAATATCGACGAGAAGTCACACGGTGCTCTTTCCCATGCGTCTGCTGCCGGGTTTCTTCTCGGACTACAAGGAGATCATGTGGAAGGGAGGACTGAGGATCACATTTCGAAGAGCGGCCAACGACAACGACGCACTGATGCGATACGCTACTTTGGGTCCGGATGGCACCACGCCGATAGCCAACACTTTACCCGAAGCAGCGAAATGTGTCATCCGGAGCATGGAATTGAGAATGCCGGTGGTGGAATACGAAACGAACTATGCCCTCAAGTACAAAGCGGAGATCTTGAAAAGTCCGCAGGTGCCGATTCACTTTCACGGTTACCAGTGCGTGCAGAAGATGGCGTCGGGAAGTCACATGGAATTCGACGTGACGACGCAGTTCAACAACATACAGTTCGACATGCCAGATTTTGTCGTAGTGCTCTTTCAGACCGGACGCGATAACGATCAGGAAAAAGATTCCAGCAAGTTCGACGACTGCAAGATCAAGAACGTTTATCTGAAGAACGGTAGGAACGAAGTGTTCCCGCGCGAGAATTACAACCTCGACATGACCAAAGACGATTACCTCAAACTTTACGAAGCTTACACGGCTTACAAACGCGTGACCGAGGGAAGCGTGGACGTGTACTACGCGCCCAGCGAATTCAAAGCACGGAGACCCATGACCGTCATCAACACATCTAAGAGGAAGCAAGTGGTGGTCAACGATCGTACCAACATCAAGATTGTATGCGAGTTCCACGATGCCTTGCCTGCAGATACTCTGTGCAGTGTCATTCTTATTGCAGAGAAAACATTTGTGTATGACGTCAAGAATGAAAGAGTGACTGAACAGTTTTAAATAAATAAAAAAAAAATAGCACACAATAAGAAATGTGGAATTTTATATATATAAGTACAAATTGCAATTAGCAGTTTCCAGAAGTTTAATTTTGCTGTGCCATGCATGCATGTAATCGAGGAAGTGGAAGTAAATTAAAATTGTTTTTTTTCGCATTGCCTATTACTTTTCGTTACACTCTGGGCAGGTCTTACTAGTTTGGAGGCGATAGTGGCCCCACGGAAGTGTATGGACCCCACATTCAAGAATACACCTCTTGTCGTCGTGTGCATCCAGAGCAACTTTCCTGACAATATTAGTTGTAAGCACATGATCGACGCTTTGGATACGATGCTCTTTTTGTAGAATGGGCGATTTTGTTCTGAGGCACTCGAGGTAATCCTCAAACTTGAGGTGCTCCCGAACAACTTGCCTGCTTACACCCTTTGCCTTTTTTGTTACAGAACCCTCAGCCCGGATCGCATAGGCTTTGGCACGAAGTCCAGAAAACTCCACAATCACATCCCCGTCTTTCTCGTCCTTGAGTTTGCCGGGTATTTTTTTGTTCCGGGGCAGAATTCCATACCGGTTTAGCTGGGGATAGCCCGATGTGTCGAAGAGCTTGACAAGAGCTGGAACTTTGGCTATATCACCATACGCATCGGCCGTGCGAACATGGTACACCAAGCTGTCTGTGTCTGTGTAGAGGAGCGAGATATTGTGGTTGTAGTGTGCACGTAGTATGCCGTAATATGTCTCGAACATGCACAACTTGCTCAGATCCAAAACTGCAGCTCCCACATAGATGGGCTTGTTGAGTAGCACCTTGCCCCGGTTCATGTGAATCAGAGACATCTGTTCGTTGTAAATTGTTCGAGACCTGAACAGCGGGCTTGCAACAAGTCGACGACACTGTGTTTTCTTCGTCACCAACCTCACATCAACGCGATTTCGCACATTCTCCATGGTCTTCCCAAATACCGCATTGTTCATTAATTTGAAAAAATCGCGATCAAGTTCCGAAGTTGCAGCAGTGCGATGGTTGGTGTTCAGTTCGATGTACGGCTTCAACCATGGAGACTGCCTGAACAAGAGCACCTGGTAAACTGCTTTGACCGAGACCCCTTGCTGCATTAACCACTGGAGGTTCCGGTAGTGTAGCACATAATGCTTTTTGGGCTCCAAGTCCATGACGAGCTTCGATTGATCCGAGCCAGGTGGACACTTGAATTCCGGAGCAGGCGAAAGGTCACAGAATGTATCCTGCAGCTTCTCGGGGAAGTCAAGGTCCACCTCGGCAAAAAACCCAAACTCGTCGCACTCTTTTTCGATGTCGTGGTATAAAGGATCAACCCACTTAAACTGTCCTGTTGGGAGTGGCTGCATCATGGAGTGCCCGTAAAGATTATTCACGTCAGTGTACATGATGTAGCTTGATGGTTGGGAGGGGTCGTAACCAGTGGCCATGTGGTGATTGTTGGCGTGTGCGAAGCGTTGCGACACTTGGACCATGCCGCCCCGGATAGCTCTCTCGATGAAAAGCATGATATCATTATCGGAGATAAGTGAAAGTTTAACTTTAGTCAGCAGGAGCATGGCCGACCATGCCAGTCCAGGAAGGCTGTAAAAATATACAGGGTCCAGGTTGTAAATGTTTATCGCAGTCGCCCGAAACGCCTGGAACACATCGGCAAGAAGCGTCACATCAAGCTTCAGGTATGCATCGTGGTAATCACCGAAAGTTCGGCAACCCAACTCGACCCACATAGACTGAGCATGCTTGTACTCCTCGTCGGTAATACCAGAACCTCTCAGCTGGCTGTAGAACTTATCCTGGGGAGGCAGCAACTCTTCTTCGAACTTGGAAGGGTCTGTGACGTATTCGTAGGGGTAGACCCCTTTACGTCTGATGAGTGCGACATCTAAGTTCGGGAAACTTGATGTAGTAATGGCTAGTTGGTCGTCTCTGAGCTTCCCAGCAAGAGCATCGAGGCTTGCCTGGAGGAACCTCAGAGAGTCGAGGAACCGAAGCTCGATGCTGCTGCTTGAGTTGGGGATCGGCACCCACTTGCTGATGCTAATATAACGCTCCTCGTTCTGTGCCAGGACATTGATTCTCGCATTGTCGTACCCTAGATGTGTGACCAAGTGATGGAAATCATATCCCGAGCCATTGTGAAAAAAGACCGGTATGAAGCGCGGGTCCCTGGCTCTCAAGTTACATCTGTTGCACCACGGGCCAATGTAGCTTCCGGTCCCATAATGGTCATGGTGGTGGACCTTTTTGTTATCGTCAGTGAAGACCGACTTGCAAACAGGACAATTTAGAGCCATTTCGTGCTGATGCTTGTCTTCCGGAGACAGAGGCAGCATGGGCTTGGGGGCCAACAGCACCTTCCCTATCTTGATGGCTTCCTGTTGCATTCTCTCCAGGAAGTGTTTGACCGGGTCGGGACCGCGATACACATAGGGCTCGGAGGCAATATGTTGGTCTCGCCACACCACAAGATAGGAGTAACTCGAGGCCTCGTGGATTTGGAAAGGAATGGTAGAGGATGTTTCGGGGTTGGGCTCGCAGTTAGACAGAGGTTGAAGAAAGGCCTCGAAGTCTGCTACAATATAGGCAGGATGCTTCACCATAGCACTGTGCATGCGAAAGCACTCTACTGCACCAGGTTCGGGCAGGATAATTCGTGCAGGCTTGTTGGTACCACAGTAGAACATGTGGCGAGCTAGCTTCTCAGCAGCAATGTTGGGTCCTCGAGAGTGTTTGAATTTATAATGGTTTTGGTTGTCGAAAGTGGACAGGCACCTGCGACACACCACGATGTGACCATTATGTCTATTTTTCTGATTTGAAACAAGTCTGGAAAGAGAGCGAATAAGGGTGTAATGGTGATGGGTTTCGTCCTTGATGAGCAGGAGGTTGATTTCTCGTACCTCGTTGTTGTTGCCCACGTTGCTCACCCGGATGGGGTGGACCTCATTTTTGTTCTCGGTGAGACCGTAAACATTGATGGCTAATTGTAGGCCCAACAAGTCACGAGCACGAACCTCAAACTTGCGAATATGCGAGACTTCTACAGGGTAGGCAATCCCGGCCATTGCATCCTCCAGTTCCGACTCATACTGCTTGTAGTGGTTAACACGGCGTGGACTGTTTTCCCTAGGTATAGGGTGTAATGCTGCCAGCACCGACCAGAGGAAACATTTGGTGTCTTTGTTCTGAATATTGAGAACAGCTTTCCTTGCTTCAACCTCGGGTGGCAGGGCAATATAGCTAGACCCTGCCAGTGGCAGGGACTTGCTAAGTTTCAGACAAAGTTCGTGGGGGTCGCCACACAGCGAACCGCCCGAGCCTTTAGCCCGATGCTCCTCGTGCTTTGCCACAAACTCCTCGACAAACTTGTCGTAGATGCTGTCGAGGTCAGTGATATCTGCCTGATGCAGTGTTTTTGCTTTTGTGGCATGGAAGAATTTATATATTTCATCAGACGGTTTCTTATACTTGCAGCATAGCACAGCATAGAATTTAGTGGAGTATGTAGCAAATGCATCGTTGAGGATGGATATTATCTTAGCTCGCTCGCTCTCCAGAAAGATACGCACATCGCAGAAGCTGTCTGATGTTATGTTAAAGTCTTCTAATAAATGCTCAAACGCAATTCGGTCTGCTTTCTTCGCCAGCTTGACGCGTTTGGCAGGTGGCGATGCATCGAGGGAGGTTACTTCTACCTTTCGCTTGGAAGGTTGCGGTAGAGATGTTCCAGTGCTCTTGCAAGTAAGCTGGTGTCGCTTGAAGTTATCAATAGTAAAATTTATTCCACACTTAGAGCACAATTTGGTTGCACATATTCGCTTTCCCGGCACACAAGTACGACAGTGTCTTTGAAAATGTTTACTTGACACAGCAATTTGGCACGTAGGGCAATTTTTTACAGAACGCATAATGCAGAGATTTTTTGGGGGTATGTTATTTAATACCTAATGCTGTGCAATGCAAAATATAATTGTTTATTTTTTTTTAACTATTTTCTATGACCTTACTTGGTTTTTTTTTCGCCAAATTATATGCTTCTAGTCTCCTATACAATACAATATACGTACAATATTGTCAACAGTATCATATTTGAGCAGGTCGCTTGTCACCTAAACACTACAGCTCACAGGTTGGGAAAATCTGACATGAAAGCAGATAATACGCTTATGCCTTATTTATATATAATTTTCACGGGGCGTTCAATATTGTCAACAGTATTATATTTGAGCAGGTCGCTTGTCACCTAAACACTACAGCTCACAGGTTGGGAAAATCTGACATGAAAGCAGATAATACGCTTATGCCTTATTTATATATAATTTTCACGGGGCGTACAATATTGTCAACAGTATTATATTTGAGCAGGTCGCTTGTCACCTAAACACTACAGCTCACAGGTTGGGAAAATCTGACATGAAAGCAGATAATACGCTTATGCCTTATTTATATATAATTTTCACGGGGCGTACAATATTGTCAACAGTATTATATTTGAGCAGGTCGCTTGTCACCTAAACACTACAGCTCACAGGTTGGTAAAATCTAACATGAAAGCAGATAATACGCTTATGCCTTATTTATATATAATTTTCACGGGCGTACAATATTGTCAACAGTATCATATTTGAGCAGGTCGCTTGTCACCTAAACACTACAGCTCACAGGTTGGTAAAATCTGACATGAAAACAGATAATACGCTTATGCCTTATTTATATATAATTTTCACGGGCGTACAATATTGTTAAGAGCGTCAGTTTCCGTAGAGCTCTCTTTTTCCATCTTCCCTCTATACAGTGAAGCTGTAGAAGACACAATTAGCTAACCTAGCATGCAACATACTTTCCTAATTAATATGGATATTGTCACACATTCCTCTTATTTTATACTGTTGTAAATGGAAAAGATTATGTACGGTAAATGTTTTGTACATTATAGGGAAAAAATGCAAAATATCCCCCAACTTTAATTCGATCCACCTCTGAATCGAATTTTTTACATATTTTCACGCCGCCATATGTTGTTCTATTTTGCTTCTTTTACTTGCCTTGCTTAATTAACTCTCGCTAATTAGCATTTTGTACACGCAAACATTCACATGTGCTTTTTATTATTTTGTGTTCGGTAAGTACAAGTATATTCTTACATAAATTATTGTTTAATTTAATAAATTGTAAACTCGAAGCCTGCTATACTAACACTCCTTCTGTCTATTGAAAGCGAATGTTGCGTGCATGCGGAAATAACACAGAAAAAAAAGCGGATGGAAGCAATTTAAAATCAGTAGAGCAAGGTTAGTATTACGAGAGCGTAAAAACATGTGTTTTCATTCAACTTCAAAAAATAAGAATAAATGTGTGCATACAGAACACATATGCTTTCTTTTCACAGTTGTAAAATCATATAAATTGTACATGAAGTAAGTTACGGGAAGGCTCTCTCTTTTATGTCTGTGTATATGTTGTACAATTAGGTACAAGTATTGTATAATTAGGTACAAATTGTTGTACAATTATTTTCCCCAGTTGTCCAGTTGGAGTTGGGGGCATAACACTGGTACTATTTGTAATCACAGTGCTTACTCATGTATTTTGTTTAATATTTTATTTCAAATTCACTGTCAGAAACTAGTGTTGCCAGTTCCTGGATGTAGGTTTACCTACTCTGTTGGTTGTCACTGTCAAGCTTCCAGTATTCGTACAGCATAAAAAGCCATAACCCCCCTCTCAAAATATATACATTGTATACGCCAAGATGCCCAATAGCCTAGCAACACATCATGAAAAAACATGCCAAGAGAACCCAATGGGTTTATAAGTCAGTGCTGCCAACTCATATTTGAGCAGGTCGCTTGTCACCTAAACACTACAGCTCACAGGTTGGTAAAATCTGACATGAAAGCAGATAATACGCTTAACTCTTCCCTCTCTTTCTCTCCTCTCTCTTTTTTTTTTGTAAAAAGCTGTAGGTAGGCTGTCGGTTGTTTAACTCTTCCCTCTCTCTCTCCTCTCTCTTTTTTTGTAAAAAGCCATGGCAAAAATACCAGTAGGTTGGCAACCTTGCTTTAGGTTAGGTTAGACAAAAAAAAGCTGTAGGTGGGCTGTCGGTTGTTTAACTCTTCCATCTCTCTCTCTCCTCTCTCTTTTTTGTAAAAAGTTATGGCAAAAATACCAGTAGGTTAGCAACCTTGCTTTATGCACTGTAAGGCAAGCCTCAAGCAAGGTTGCCAGCTCCTTGCTTTAGGCTAGGTTAGGTTAGGGTGGGTTAGGTTAGGTTAGGTTAGGTTAGGTTAGGTTAGAGTAGGTTAGGTTAGGTTAGGTTAGGTTAGAGTAGGTTAGGTTAGGTTAGGTTAGGTTAGGTTTGAGTAGGTTAGGTTAGGTTAGGTTAGGTTAGGTTAGGTTAGGTTAGGTTAGGTTAGGTTAGGTTAGAGTAGGTTAGGTTAGGTTAGGTTAGGTTAGGTTAGGTTAGGTTAGCCAGTGAAAGATCATATAGTAGAATTTTTGTAGAGTGGGTTGGCAACACCGACGAGCATCAAATGATGATTTCAAGCCTCAAATAATAATTTCGAGCCTCAAAAAAGGAACATCCAATAGAGTTGCCAAATATAAAAAGGGGGCGATAAACCCCCCCCTCATAAAAAGCTACAGTAAAAACCCACAGTGTCGCCAACACTAGGCCCCCAACAGTATTGCCAGACATAAAAAATACATGGACCCCTCAGGTCCTTTTATGAAAATTTACAGTGAAAAAGCTTTCATTTTTCATGATGTCAAGAGCATCTACCTCTAGCGCAGGTTGCTTGTTGCTGACTTACAGACTGATAAGAGCTTATGCAAGAGCACCCTGCTTGGCGAGCTGTAGAAGCCACAATTACCTAACCTATTTTTTTAAAAATATATTTGTAAAATCCATCTAATGTCTGAATTTAAAAAAAATATATATTATATTTGTTAACTGTTTAAGGAAAATTTTTGCAAAATACCCCGACAACGTTTCAGCTACTAGGACCTCATTACCATGAGCCTAATCCTAGTAAGCCACATACACACCTGTTCTTCGTATCGCATATACTAGTAAGTCAGATGACATCATGGGAGAATCACATTTCCCCCAAGAAGCCCACCACAACAAACGTCGCACATGCTAGAAGAAACAGGATCAGGATATTTTATGCTAAATTTACGGCTGCCTGTATGCAGTTATAGGCAAATCATTAAAAGAGCGCTCTAATATACAATGATTTCTCCTACCATGTACCCTAACATACAATTTAACATAACAAGTAAAATTTCGATTCGTCTATATATACCCAACAAAACTCAGAAACTGCCATACGCGAGAGCTAATATTTTGCAACAACTGTAATTACCCAACACTAGCAACAAGAACAAAAAAAAATATATCAATTATTTGTATAATATTAATTAGTAACTTTAGATAATATTAATTATTAGTTTTCAGTTGTAATTAATTTTAAAAAACAATTAATAACATGTTAGGTGATGATAACCAAGTGCAAAAAGCATTGCATTTTTTTTACACACAAACAAAACACCACATAGTTCACAAAACCTCTAACAGATGGCAGATAGTTACATGGTTCTTGTTAGGATGATTTTTGGGTTGTTGGATTGGGGTTGAAGAAGACTATTTGTTGTAGTGACCACAGTATTGTTTTTTTTTGTGTGTGTGTGTTTTCTGTTCTCTTACGAGAATTAATATAGGTTGTCATAGAACCCTCCAATTCATGACTTAGGAAAAATCTGTTTGGTGATTCATCACGTACACCTATATGTGAGAAAAAGTATGAATAGTGGTAGTGTTGCCAGATGTAAACAGAGGGCAATAGACCCCCCTCATAAAAGGCTACAGTAAACCCACAGTGTCGCCAACACTAGGCCCCCAACAGTGTTGCCAGACATAAAAAATACATGGACCCCTCAGGTCCTTTGATGAAAATTTACAGTGAAAAACCCAGTAGGTTAACAACACTGTCAATCTACGGTAGTGTTGCCAGATGTAAACAGAGGGCAATAAACCCCCCCCTCATAAAAAACTACAGTAAACCCACAGTGTTGCCAACTCTGCCCTCAAAATATACATCATAAAAGGCTACGACGAGCGCCACAACCTTGGTGATTTTTTCGGGTAAGGAGTTGGCAACACTGCGCCTTACGAGAGAAATCCATTAAGGCGATCGAGCCCCACGAGCCCCAAAAGAAGATTCAGTACTCTCTATTTGCCCCTACTTCACTCGAACAACACGCACGGATAGTAAACAAAATTAGAGCACCATATCATTAAACCGACGCTAGCGTTTGGAACTTTCTCATAGCGACTTAACATTACAAATTGAATCGCTGGTTGGTGAAGAAACTGTTCAGATCCATGTGTGCTGACCATGGTTTGCACCAATCTCCATTCGTACTGAAGCAAATAGGCACCAATCTCCATTCGTACTGAAGCAAATAGGCACGCGATGTGCCAGAAATGAAAGACACAAGTACTTTCACTAATATATACCCTGGACCACACGAAGATAATAAACGAAAACGAAGAATATATGTTCGCTAGCCGATTTTTTGTTAATAACAGTATTTTGTTATCAGTTAACAGTTAATAGAGTATCTTGACGTACAAAAGTTCATTCCTGGGCGGAGGAATTACAGTCCAAACACTTGAAAACCGCTCACTTGTGCCCGTAGTAGAAAAGTTCTTGGTCCGATGCACAAATCATCCCTTCCGGGAGTTGTCAGTCGCCGTTATTTCGCTAAATCGAACACAGGCGTAGTGATGGGCGTTTGAAATAGCTCCCGAAGTACACAATGAATAGCTTTAGGTTCCAATGCACTTTGCGTATCATAGCCTTGAAGTTCAGTGTGGGCGCAGGGGCAGATGCTTAGAAGTGGATAATCGGTATGAAAAGTCCAAAAGTCTGTCATTGTCACACAACATTTCGTGAGGGCTGTCCATTTCCATTGTTCACCAAAAGCAGGAAGCACGAAATGTTCTGCTTACTGCATACGCACTTTTATAGGGGCACACAGTAGTTGTGTAGGTTACTGTACACCACATGCTTGTCCGGGTTGCTCGATGCACTGTAGCATAGCGGTGTTAAATCAATAAAAGCCGATTTGAACCGAACCATACTCCTCGGAGAGGAAACTGCACTAACATATGGGCAAGACTGGAGAAAGTGTTCGCTGCAGTATGTGTTCCATAATTCTGCATTCAGGGTTCCCAACGTAGTTTTGGTCCCGACTGTACGCAAAATTGAGTCCATTGGAGTACAGGTGATGGAGTTCTGCACATAGTTGTGCTGAAGGACATGAAGGAAAACTGCTCATGTCTTCTTCTTAAAGTGGGAATACTTTAAATGCTATGTAACCTCCTAACTGTATACATAGCTGGGGAGGCTTCATTGATTCTTCATTTAGTTCAGGCTCCTTCCCCTGCCATCTGAGGGAGGTTCTACTCGACGATGTCATTCTGGAAAATCAGGACGACGTAGGTAATTAATTCACTCAAAGCCGCCACAAAGACATGGACAGCTTTTACTTGGTTTATACATTCTCCAAATCCCAAGCAGTTAATCACTTTCTGTGTCTGGATAACAAAAACCGCAAAGAAGCGTACGACGAGTTTGTCGGCGGACACATGTTGTACGAGGTGTTCCGGAATATCTGCTGGCATTGTTGGAATGCCGACGACTAAACAAAATAGACATGAAACGCAAACCGAACAAGGTGAAATATCGTAACAAGATCATCGAATTTCTGGAAGTAGAAAATGTAATATAATAGCACAAAGTGAATAAAAGATTTTTTTAAAAATGAAGTCATCTCTATCGCATAATGTAACCGATCTTCCTGCGGAGCTGCTCTATGAGATCTTCAAGATTTTGTTGAATAAAGAAGAAGATAATATCATTAGAATAATTAAAATCGCAGATATGTTGCCAGTGTTCACTGTACCGTGTCAGATGATCATCAAGGATCACATATTTAAAATCACGAAGAGAAGAATCGAGAATACCAACGTTTAGCAATATGGAAGACAGGCATTATGGATACCATAAGCAGAGTGTTAGAAAATTTTCAGATGCATGGTACGAGATGAACAGCAAAAGAGATAGGATTATCAACAATATCATTTCATTGACAGCTCTGTCGTGTTTCTTTCGTCGAAAAAAATAACTTAATTGTAAAAAAAACAGAAAGGAAAACTTCATTTCCGAATGTCCAAAAGGAAAACTGAAGAAAACATCAAGTCAAGTGAATATCTCGCATAACGATTGAAAGGGTGGAAGAAAGTGGACGCGGATATTGCGGACAGAAAAAGCGACAGTAGCTACCGCTGATCGATGCCATCGGTGACCTAGGAAAAGAAATTAAGGACGTTGCCGAACATAACAATATTTGATCACGAAGTTGGTGCCGGTGGCAGTTCTTAACATCACCGATTATCCGCTCTCCCCAAGTCATGTTTAACAAAGAATATATCATCATCTACATCGAAAGCGGAGAGGGACACAGAGGTTCCTTTAAGTCGCCTGGACTCTGAGAACTAGTCACTAAAACACGTCCTGACGCCAACGTTTATTCCGAAGAGGATTACAACAACTACAAGTAAATTCTCAAGATGACCGATGTATGTAAATAGCGATCCATCTCAGCACAGGGTAAAGTCGAGTAGCAGCGAGAAATACAGGAACATCATCAAACTGCTGTGGAACGAAATCAAGCAACTGTCCGGCACTCGCCTACCTACGAGTAGCGGTATCAAGCGTTACACCAATTTGCCTGTGGAATATTTGTGACTGAAAGACGTTCGTAAACTCGTGGACCTGTGGTTGGCCATCGCCGGAGAAGAAATGACCGGGAACCAAAACGTTCACAACGAAATTTGGGCATCATGGACATGATCGTTTCCAAGGTAAGTAGTTTCATTGTCAACGAACCGAAAGGTGTTTGGTAGCTGATCAAGATCATCTCACGATTCTGAAAGCAGGCGGAAGGGAAGTGATTCGTCAACAACATCATCAAAAAATTGCCTTTCGAAATACATATTAAAGGCTACCAGTACTGCAGCCCTGGTACCAAGTTAGACAAGCAACTGGATAGCGGCGATCAGGGAGTCAATCCCATGGATGCCGCCTGCAAGGAACATGATATTTCGTACAGGGACAACAGGAATCTCGTAGAAAGGCACGAGGCCGGCAGGCAGTTGGAACATTGGGCTTTTCGGTGGGTGGTCAACAGAGATGCCAGCCTGGGTGAAAAACTGGCCGCTCTGGGAACATCCATGGCAATGCACACGAAAAGATAACTAGGTTGGGGTTTGTAACGCAAGTGTATTTTTCATTAAAAAAAATCAAAACTGCATAATGATTCTTTCATTCTTTACATCATAAACTAAACTTTTCCCTTCAATGAGGACCACGCGGCATACGGATATGCCAGGGATCGCCTCTTGGAAATCCCCGACAAACATGATGCTTGTGCGGTCGCTGAAGACCACCTGCTTGCTTGTGGATTTGTTTATCACGTACATTGACGTTTCTGCTGGCATGTAGTACATATCGGTGGATCTATCTATGGTAACCCTCTTGAGTGCGGTGTAAGCTTGATACTACTTCAAGCAAGGTTGTAGTTCTCTCTGCGAATAATCTCATTACGCACGTTCTTAAGGTAAATATTCCTAACTTGGCAGTAGTCTAACATTCTCGAATACGCGTCCTGACTGCCGTCGCGACTAGTTCGAAACACGACCCGCAAAGTCGGGCATGTCGTACTGGATGCTGTTGAACTGCGTCGTCTGGTCGAACTAGAAGTATCGCCCGAACACAGTTCTGTGCAAGAATTTGTACATCTGAAACTTGAGCGGGATGTTCGGATTCTTCAGGATTCTGGCTTTGATCCTCGTGGAGTGATTAGCTTCATATTGAACGATGTACATGCAAAGTTATATGGATTTTATCACCCATTTCTCCTCGGCCGGAAGGCTAGTATCATCCACGGTGCCCGAAGTCGTTGTGGACCTCCATCGCAGAAGACATTTATTACAATTTGGCGCTATTTTTAAAGTGATCCTCAAACCGCCCTTCGACATGATTTCCTTGTAGTTGGGAAAGAATCCTTAGAGGAGTCGTAGCACGGTGTTGAGTTTCCCGGGTAACTTATCGTCAGTTTCGAAACCCGGCCCTTTGTAATAGGAACATTCGGTCTTCGAGAGCGTCATGGTCGCCACGATTGTTGGAGTTTGTTAGGGGTTCTCACGTCCTCCTAGGAAATGAAGTGGGGAACGAAATTGTATATCAGCTTTATGTTAGCTCCTGCGGAGTAAGCTGCATCTTCGTCTTTGGCGATAATTTCAAAATTGCTGTAGAGGCCCGCTCGATGATGGTGTACGAATTCGTCAACCACGTCTATGTAAAATTGGATGTCCCTTTTTGGTTCATTGAGGTTGCCGAACGTCTTTCTGTTGGGAGGGAAGAACTTAAGTTCGTAGCTATCTATGTGGTCCATCGTGTGTTCGTTTAACCGGCTATTTTATTACACAATAGCCAGTATGTCGGTGCTCGTGACTCCGGCAAAATCCACCATTTCATCTTTATCGCTCGGTATAGCCAGTTTCACTTCGCTGAACTTGTAGTGCTGAATGGGAAAGCAGATCGGTTTGGCCGGTTAGCAAAGAATAGGCTCCGAGAATTCCGAATCTGGCTTGAACGTTGAAATTATGCTGATTTCCTTGTGAGTATGACCTAGACTCTCGTCCATCGATATGACCATGCCCTGAGCTAGGTTGCAATGCACGTTCAAAGTTTCTATGGACAGGAATCTGGGAATGGAGGAACCGACGTGCTTGATTCTGGCGCCAACCTGCGGTCGTTAGGGAAACCCAAGAGCTCTCCGATGGTTCCGAGATTTGTCTCGTTAGTGGCGGATGTGATCTCCAAGCGATATATAACCGAACCCTCGGAAAGGATATCGCTTGGAGGCAATTGGGCTTGCAGCGTAGTCAGGTTATGTTGTCCAGGCGGAAGAGTGAACTTCCTGCTTGCCACCTGGAGAGTGTTATTTATTCGGTGACGTTGCGAATCAGTTACATACTGTAGATAGCCACGAGCCTCAAGAACTCTTGTTGTAAAGTGCTCTTGACCACATCGTAATGCAGTTTCAGTTTGAAGATAGAAGTCTCGCTGGAAAGTGCAGGATTAACAATTTTTATCATTATTGTTTTAGCAAATGCATGGCTAAATGTCGCCACAACTGTTGATTAGTTGTGAAAGATTGACCAGCATGACGACGCAGAGATGACGATAGAACAGCTCGTGGAAGCCCTGTATTCTTTCCAGGTTGTAAAATATTTCGGTCGTCGATATCAGATAGTACGCAAGCGCAAGAGGTGGAACGCCACCAAAGAAATCAAAGACGAATGCACTTCCGTTTCCGTTCTCTGCAATCCAATAACATAACCAGTGGGTTTCAGCTTTGAGAGAATTATCCAAGTTGACCACCCCGTTTTCGCCGCCACTCTGAATTCCGTATTTCAGCAAAGTATCGGACATGAACGCGCCTCTAAAGTTTATCACGTTGAACAATTCGGCTAGAGCTGAAATATCTTGAAAGGGGCACATTTTTAAAGTTACATTTCTTCAACGCTGCGTTAGTTAGCTTCTTCGGCCTTCTCTTCACTCCGGAACCTGTAGCGTTGTTCATCTTGCTGTACATGGCGATGATGTGTCCCTTTTGCTCTTCAAGCTCTTGTACGTTTTTCTTCTCACTAGTAGTATGATTTATATGCTCAAACTCATACTTGGTACGAGGCCTATTATTTTTATTAATTTAAGCACAGTGGTAAACCTATTTTGACGATGTTTTGGTCGATTTTATAGTATTTCAACTCTGTGATTTTTCATCTCATACTTAGAAAGTGTCATAATTTTTTTCGAGTTAAATTACGTAACATTTCGTAACATTGTGATAACCCACATTAAGCTCTCTTTTATTCTATTTTTATAAGGGTAAATTATTGCATCATGTTATGCAACAAGTTATTACACAACATTGCGATGGCTCGTAAGGGTAAACTATTGCCCAATGTTTTGCAACAAGTTATTACGCAATAATATGATGACCCGTATCTAACGTGGTGTTTTCTGATTGGTTGGTTTAGACGTAATGCGATGATGTGATGTATTCTGATTGGCTCACTGTTTCAGATGTTTTCAACGCGGTCCGCGCTTAGGTTACTTAGAGGGTTTTCGCATTACAGATCAGTCAGTATCGTTAGAGTAGTTGAAGAGTGGGGATGTATTGTTGCAGTGCTCCCTAGTAGTCAGAGCACCCCCCAAATATAACAATTTCATAGTTAGCTCTCTTAGTGTAATTTAACTGAAAATCATGATTTTAGCTGATTTTCCAAGTGTCGAAAACTGAAAATTTGTTTTACGCAAGAGCTTAAATTCCAATTTTATTATATAAAAATTCTAAGATTTAGATAATTTCCCTATGCATCCAATTTGTTTAAAATTTCACTTTTTTCAAATAACTAAAACGAAATCTATTACTTTTTTTAACTGTAAAAAATAATTGTCTCTCATGACTGAATTTTTAAAATTTTTGCAAAATACCCCAGTATACATTCGGTCTATTTATATCTGAACCGAAGATACCGTACTTGCATATTCTCATATCCTCCAGTATTATGATATTGTTTGTGCTTGTAACTAATCAGTAACATCATGGCGGTACAAGAAATATACAAGTTTAAGATATTCTAGTAATATTTTGGGCCCTAACAATTAGCTACGTGAACTCGAGAGCGCTCTGTCATATGTCTTCAGCTAATCGTATTACTGCCGGACGATATATAAAATCATTGAGTAAGGAAACTTTTTTCCAACAAGTACAGGGTGTTTGAAAAATAACCCCCTAGTTTTAAGTATAAATTTAATAGGGAAAGTAATGAAAACTTACATCAATGAGTACATATCATGAAAGAGGATTCCTTCAAGTTTTGTTCAATGTTAGTACACCTCAACGTGGGATGCATTTGTTGCTCTGCACACGTCGAGACGATATTCCACTTCTCGCCACGTATTCACCAACATTTCTGATGTAACTGTCCCAACCGCAACGACGATTCTTTCCCGTAAATAATTGATGTCTCTGATCCTAGCACTGTACACAACTTTTTTTATGTGGCCCCAAAAGAAAGTCCAGTGGGGTTAAGTCTGGGCTTCGTGGTGGCCAAGTTATTGGACCAGCCCTGCCTATCCACCTTCCTGGAAAGCGAGTGTTAAGAAGCGCACGCAACTGTTTACTGTAATGAGGTGGGGCGCCATCTTGTTGGAAAAACACAAGCCCCTTTTCCGCCTCAATATCGCCCATTTGGGGAAAGACGTACTCTGTCAACATGTCATGGTAAATGTCTCCGTTTATTGCTTTTCCTACAAAAAGGAAAGGACCAACCACACGATCTTCCATCAAACATTAAGACATTAAGTTTGGGAGAGTCACGTTGATGCTGAATAACTTCATATGGATGCTCTGCCCACCAAATTCTACAATTGTGACGATTAACTGTTCCACTGACATGAAATGAAGCCTCGTCAGAAAAGAGAATGTTTGGTAAAAAATTATCACCATCATCAATTCTGTGTAGAAAGTCAACAGCAAACTCACACCTTTGGATTTTATCAGAAGGTTTCACTTCATGTAACAGTTGCAATTTGTTTCCGCGGAACTTTAGTCTTTTACGAACAACATCATACACTGTACCTTTAGGCACCCCTAATTGTAGACTACGTCTGCCCAATGACTTCTTCGGGCTCCGAACACGCGAAACACGGATCTGTTCAACAACATATTCGGAAGTTCTCGGTCTACCTGGTGATTTACCTTTTAAAACACTACCGGTTTCCTTGAAAGACTTTAGCCAATGATGGATAGTTTTGCTGTAGGTGGTTCACCAGCATACTGACGTCTAAAATTACGTTGCACTGTTATAACTGACTCAGTTTTCACAAATCAAATAACACACTCCGCTTTCTGTTGCGGAGTACACATTGTTGCTCTGCACTACACGAACGCCGGAACTGAACTGAGGGAACAAAGGAAAAAACACAGCACTGGTGCCGTCTCAAGGTCAAGCAGACCTACCAACTGCAAGGGTGCCAAACATGGAGAGTTGATGAATCAAACACCACAAACTAAAATACTGTATGTCACTTTGTACAGATTCTAGGACACTTTAAAACTAGGGAGTCCTTTTTCAAACGCGCTGTATATTTCTTTGCAATTATATGGCAGCATCTAGTGATACCTACTTCTTTCATGTTCTCCAAGTACATTTACTTGCAACTAGATGGCATCGGTGATAAATTTATCACTGTGTAGGAAGTATTTCTGGGAACCTAACTTGATTCACTTGCAAGAATTCTCATGTAAGCTAGTTTTTTTTGCACAGACAAATCAATAGTTTTGTCACAAGAATTCTTCGCATTCCAAACATTCCTGAGTGTATGTGTGAAGATTGATGCACTTACGGGAGCGTGTGAATATTGAGGCATTGACCTGTTAAGGATGAATGAATCTAAGTAAGGTCATAGGTTTTCGAAGTGTTTTTTTTTTTTAAATTTAAAAAAACTTTTTTCTTAACCAGTAACTTTAACTAAATTGAATACTAACAGAAATGTTGGTAAGAATTCTCATGTAACCTAGTTGTTTTTACTCAGACAAATCAATACTCTTGCATTCCAAACATCAAACATTCCTCTAGTGTGCGTGCGTGTGTGCAGACGTGACGTCGACCTGTTAAGATTGTCACGTCAATAATACTAGCTTGGGAATGTCATGAACTTCTCTTTTCTCTATAAAAAAAGAGAGAGAGGGTCATGTAACTTGCTTGACTAAGGAGAATATCCTAAGAATTATTTCCATTCTAAACATACCTGTGTGTGTGTGTGTGTGTGTGTGAGTGTATGTGTAGAGATTGATGCTCTTATGTATGCGTGTAAACATTAAGGCATTAACCTATTAAGAATGTTACATCAATAATAGGCTACTGTCTCGGGAATGTTATGCCCTTCTCTTTTCTGAGGGCATGTGATTTGAGCTCATTGTTTGGCTAAGGGGAATTTCCCGATTACTTGTTTTGTCACGAGAATTCATTGCATTCCAAACATTCCGAAGTGTAGAGATTGATGTACTTACAGCTATGTGTGGGCATTAACCAATTAAGAATATTACATCAATAATACTGTCTCCCCCTGTGACGAAATCATGTGATTGGTTCGCTAAGGGGAATTTCCCGATTAGTAAATAGAGGTTATACATATAATATATTCTCACTACTTATGTGCGTCTAGATTTTTACACCACAGATAAACGGTTACACAGTGCAACATTAACTCGTCTATTTTGTTGATTTGGTGCTAAGTAGTGTAGTCGGTGTCTGAATGTGTAGTACTATGTTCTGGAGTGGTGTAGTGTGTGGTGTATGGTTACATGTTGCGAGCTAACTAAACAAATGAATGTTTAAAGCAGAGGCCATTGTTGAATTTCTTGAACTTGAATACAGCTATTCGTCTATTTGGTTGAACACAGTTCTGCTGCACTTGCCTGGCGCTGGGATGCACCTGCACTCCACCATATGTCTAAAAGTGTAGCGAACTAGACGGGGCTAATCATTTCTTAATTGCATTCCAAAGAAGTTAACTTGAGTTTATGGATGTTTTTAGAGTTTTAACAAAAACACACAGCGTAAATTTATTCTTGTAGTGTTTAATTGATAAAATTGCTTTATTTTACTTCGCTTCTTGGCCCTTGCTGCGACTGTTCTATATTTAAAGATGGTAGGGAACATGTTTTTAAGAGGTAGGGATATAATTGTTAAAGATAGAGATTGTGATAAAAGAGAAAATGTGTAAGAAGAGGATAAGGAAAATTTTACATTTTGAGTTCCTTATCGTGATAGAACAAGGACATAAACGGATTAACTTTTGCAGGCAACCAAATCTCATGAAACATTGATAAAAGATACGATTTCTATTAAAAATGTAATTACTTATAAGCATGGAATTCTTGATATTCTAGAAAAACTTAACCCCCGTTTCCCTCCCTTGATGAATTCGAATCATGTTAAAACAAACAAAAAATCATCAACACGGACAACAAACATGCATCACAAAAAATAATAGCATATGAACTAACGATTATTTTTTTAACAAACCTATTTCGTCTAATTAAAAAATCTAAATTTAATATCCAGTGAAAGCATATAATAACAACTTATTTGAAATAGTTTGTAAATTCAAATATTTAGGAGTAATATTAACAAATGAAAATTATATTAAAGAGGAAATAAATTAAAAAATAGGCTTAATTCAGGAAATGCATGTTACTGCTCTATTTATAAACTTTTGTATTTTTGTTTAATATCTAAGAAACTAAAAGTTAAAATATACGAAACAGTAATTTTGTCTGTAGTATGATATGGATGTGAAACTTTGTCTATTATATTGAAAGAGGAATATAAATTGAAAGTATTTGAACATAAGATTGTTAGGAAAATATTTGGACCTAAAAGAGATGAGAAGACAGGTTAGTGGAGAAGGTTACATAATTTAGAACTACATAATTTATATTCATGTCCAGATATTATTAGAACAAATAAATAAAGAAGAATTAGGGGGGCAGGCTATGTGTCACGAATGTGAGAGGAAAGAGGAGTTTACAGGATTCTTGTTGGGAAACCTGATGGTAAGAGACCTGTAGGAAGGGCAAGACGAGGATTGAAGGACAACATTGAGATGGACCTAAAGCAAATCGGGTGGGATAGAAAAGAGTATAAAGATCTTTTTCAAGATAGGGACAGATCGAAGGCCAGTGTTGCCTGTCATCCTCATCTTCGCGATTAGTTCAAACGTGTCACAAGGATGGAACTGCTATTTGTTAACTTACGCGGAATATTACATCAATAATACTGTCTCCCCCTGTGACGAAGTCATGTGATTGGTTCGCTAAGGGGAATTTCCCGATCAGTAAATAGAGGTTATAAATATAATATATTCTCACTACTTATGTGAGACTAGATTTTTAAACCACAGATAAACGGTTACAATCTTTAGTTTTTTTTTAAATAGGTGAAACTATATTACATTGAATATTAATTAATTCATTCATTCATTCTCTAGCCTTCTTGAATCCGAAAGTTCATAGTTACAAATCAATTTATCCTTATACTAAGCAAGATATATATATATATATTTTTTTAATTTTTTAATGCCTTAAATGTGAAACAAGAAGACAGAGAAAAGTAATATGAATTTGCCTTCCATTCATTTCCTTTTTAATATCATTTTTCATTAGTATTACTCCTAAGTGTTTGAATTTGGAAAACTGGATCAAACAAGTTGTTATCACTTAGTTTTCAGCCTGTAAGGACATATTTTTATATTACTCATCGCTAACTTCCAAACCTATCTCTTTATCTGCTTTGAAAAAATATTTTAGCATTATTCTTAATTGTATTTACATCATTCACCAGTAAGTCTACATCATCTGCATATACTAACCGTTTAATTTTAGTACTTCGTTAGTTTCTTTTACCTTCCTAACAACATATTCTAAGGCAAAATTAAAGAGCAATGGATATAATGCATCTTTTTCTTTTAATCCATCATAAATTTTATATTTGTCAGACATTTTAACAAGATTCTTAGATATTCCAAATTCGAATAATTTATCTATTTAGCTTCTTTAACTTCAATCCAGTTAGTTTCTGGAACTATAGGTACGGCTGTGCGTACTTCATTTATTTTTTATTTATCTCCTACATGAACATTTAAAAAGTCATTAAAGCAATTCTTCAATTTACTTAAAATATCGTTTGAGTCAGCAATTTTTTATCAACTATACTTTAGGATGCCAGCCATTTCTAAATTAATTTGCACCTCTGATACTTTTTATTTCAATTGCGTTAATTTCACTTTTCAAGTAATCTCTTTTTTGTTCTTCTAAACATGCAGTTCTTTAACCACCTAAGTATATTTCTATTAGGTTATGCGAACCATTGATTACTTTTTCTTGGTTTATACATTATATAACTGTTGATTCTATTCTACTATGTACGTGCTTCCCAATTCTTATTTAACTCTGTTTCTTTTAAATACTGCAGAATGAGAAAAAAATGTACAATTGTATAGGTTGAGGTTCATTAGGTGGAAATATGTTTCATTTTTTTAAAATTCATTTTATGCCAGGGATTGTAATTTTTATAGTTTATAGAGTAACATGTGCTTTCATAACTAACTAAATAACTCTCTAGCCTTCTTAAACCCAAAGGTTCATGGCTGCAACAACACAGGCCTTCCATCTGTCCCTATCTTGAAAAAGATTTATATAATCTTTTCTATCCCTACCGATTTCCTTTAGGTCCATCTCAGTGTTGTACTACCATCTTCGTCTTGCCCTTTCTACAGGTCTCTTACCATCAGGTTTCCCAACAAGAATCCTGTAAACTCCTCTTTCCTCTCCCATTCGTGACACATAGCCTGCCCACCTAAGTCTTCTTTATTTAATTGTTCTAATAATATCTGGACATGAATATAAATTATGTAGTTCTAAATTATGTAACATTCTCCACTAACCTGTCTTCTCATCCCTTTTAGGTCCAAATATTTTCCTAACAATCTTATGTTCAAATACTTTCAATTTATATTCCTCTTTCAATATAATAGAATATACATTTTAAATATACATCAGTCGCAGCAAGGGACAAAAAGCGATGTAAAATAAAGCAATTTAATCAATTAAACACTACAGGAATAAATTTACGCTGTGTGTAAAATCATCCATAAACTCAAGTCACCTTCTTTGGAAAAATGATTGCAATTAAGAAATGATTAGATCCGTCTAGTTCGCTACACTTTTAGACATATGGTAGAGTGCAGCCCAGCGGTAGAAGCCTCAATGAAGCTTTTTTTCCGATGCGAGCCTCAGCAACTGGGCGGGTCGCAGGTGGCGGATAGCGAACGGCCACCAGATATGGTGGTTAGCTGCGAATAAGGCAATGCTAAATAAGCAGTCCCGGACCGAGGCGACAATGCTAACAGGGCCTGGGGAGGATGGTCTTTGGCAAGTCCATACTCAATAAAAACCCAGAAAAGCCCAATGACAGCATTGTGACATGGCGAGGAAGTGCCGCCATTAAATAAGCACTGCCCCTACTGCCTTGTATGGAGGGGAGGGATCCCCAAAGGCTAAGGGAAGGAACCCTAACAGAAAACCGGCCAACGGCTCTAGAGATGGAAAAGACTGTAGAGTCCCAACATCCTAAGAGGCGGAAGAGCTACAACCCCACTGCCTTGTGGTAAGGGTTTTGACCCGAAGGCTATGGGAGCAAACCCAGAAAGAAAACCAAGCAAGGGCAGAGGCTTAAAGGGAGCACTCCTCCCACTGCCCTAGCTTCATCGTAGGGCTAATAACCCACATGAAGTGAAATAATACATATTCAGAGAAACACAGGAATAGAAGCCGAACAGAGTAAACAACGACGACAATGCAAGGTAAAACGGACTATGAGATTTGGAACCTGGAACATCACCTCCCTCTCAGGAAAGGAAGTGGAGATTGTAAAGGAAATGGAGAAATACAAATTAGAAATATTAGGAATTAGTGAAGTAAAAAAGAAAGGATCAGGAGAGGTTGACATGGAAAAAGGATATGTTCTCAGGTATTCAGGAGTAGAAAGAAGGAGTAGAGCAAAAGAAGGTGTGGGAATTATTGTTAGCGAAAGACTGAACACTAGAGTAACTGACTGGAAAGCAGTTTACTCTAGGATAATAAGACTGAATTTGGAATTGGAATTAAACCGTAGGATTACCATTATACAAGTATACGCTCCTACAGAGGATAAAGATGAACTAGAAAAAGAACTATATTACAACTCCCTCCAACAAATATTAGATGAGGCTAGAAATGTAACGGAAAACGTTATTATAATTGGAGATTGGAATGCTAGAGTGGGAAATGAAATTAGACGAGGACATGGAAGTTTGGGAAGGTATGGTGCTGAAAAGACCCGAAACAGCAATGGAGATAAAATGTTGGAGTTCTGTATTGATAACGAGCTCCGCATCGGAAACTCCTTCTTCCCGCATAAAAGAATACATCAAATTACCTTTGAAGCAATTAGCAGAGGAGCACAAAGCACAATAGATTACTGCGTATATACAAAAAACACCCATTATGATGTAATGGATGTAAAAGTTTTTCGCAGCGCCGAGCTCAGTACTCAACATAGACTACTAGTAATGACGACCCGATTCAAACCACTACCTTCACCAATTAAGATAAACCTTACTAAACTTAAAATATCAACATTAGAAACCCAAAATAAAAGAAAGGAGTTTCAGAGGAAACTGAAAGAAAAACTTAGAGAAAAAGAACAAAACCATGGACAAGAATGGAATGTGGAAAATAAATGGAAAGTAATGAAAGAAAGCCTCAATGAAGTTGCAACAGAAATATGTGGAATAGTAAAGATAACAAATAAAAAGAAGCAGACAAGATGGTGGAGCGATAATGTGAAAGAAAAAGTTTCAATTAAAAAGAAAGCATGGCTAAAATACTTAAAGACCAAAAGAATGGAGGACAAAGAAGCTTATATACAGGCAAGAGATACATCAAAACGGATAGTGAGAACAGCGAAGAAGGAAACCTGGGAACAATTTGGAAAGGAAATAGAAGAAAATCATAAAAATAATCCAAGAAAATTTTGGCATGTGCTGAAGAATCTGAAAGGAAAACGAGGAAAGAAAATAAGGAATATCAAAAACAAGAATAACGAGGTGAAAACCAATATGAAGGAAATTTTAGATACGTGGAATGAATATTATGCGGAAACCTTTAGAGAAGAAGAGGAATTGTATGAGGAAAGACTCATGAGGGAAGAAAATGAGAACGTGGAAGCTGAGGAAGAAATCCAACTAAAAGAAGTACAAGAGGCAATTAAATCTTTAAAAACTGGTAAAGCACCCGGTTGGGATAATATACATCCAGAATTTATAAAATATGGAGGAAAGGAAATAGTAAAATGGATATGGGATTTATACAGACTAATATGGGCAACAGAGAAAATACCAAAAGATTGGGAACAGAATGTAATAATTCCTATACATAAAAAAGGAAGTACCCTCGATTGCTCAAACTATAGAGCAATATGCTTAGCGCCAGTGGCCCAGAAACTATATTCACACATTATAGAAAAAAGATTAAGGCAACAAGTGGAAGATAAATTGGAAGAAGAACAAGCAGGTTTCAGGCCTCATCGTCAAACTCAAGATCTAATCTTCTCCCTGAGGAACGCAATAGAGAAGGTATTAAGCAGAGGAGGGGAAATATTTACAGCTTTTATTGACTTAAAGTCTGCCTTCGACAGAGTACCAAGAGGACAAATATGGAAGGCCCTTCATCAGTTCCAAGTAACGTCAAAACTGACTAGAATAATTCAAAGTCTATATAAGAACGTTAAAGGAACGGTTAGAATAAATGGACAATCCTCCAAGGAATTTAATATGGGAAAAGGAGTAAAACAAGGTGATGGACTTAGTCCTCTTCTTTTCATATTATTCATGGATCAAATTATAAAGCAATGCAAAAGAAGAACAAGAAAATGCAAAATTGGAAATTATAAGATGAAACCGGTATGGGTACAAACATTAGTATACGCTGATGATATTGTTATCCTAGCAAAAGATAGCAACAGCTTACAAAATGCTGTCCTAGAGTGGGGCCGAGCATTCAAAGAACGAAAGATGGAAATCAATGTTAGCAAGACGAAAGTCATGCACTTCACTAAACAAGAACCAGCAAGGATGCACATTCATTGGAATAATAAGACCTTGGAACAAGTAGAACAGTTTGAATATTTAGGAACCATACTAACTGCGGACGGGAAAATGGATTCTGAAATTAATCACAGAATTCAGAAAGCAAATAATCTGTACTATAATATTAGTAACACCATTATAGGTAAAAAGGAGATTAGTAAAGAAACAAAAATGAAAATATATAAAACAGTCTATCTCCCCACGCTATTATATGGATCAGAAAGCTGGATAATGCAAACTAAATTGGAGAGCAGACTTACTGCTACAGAAATGAAATTCTTAAGAAAAACTGTAGGAAAGACAAGGAGAGATATGATACGAAACACAACAATAAGAAGAGAATGCCTGAATCAGGAACCACTGATTGAAATCATCGAGAAGAGGGAATTAGGCTGGCTGGGACATCTTATTAGGATGGAGGAAGAGCGTAAACCGAAACAAATATTTGAGGCCCGACCAGAAGGAAAGAGAGGAAGGGGACGACCCAGGTTGAACTGGAACCAGTACATTTATGGACTGGCACAGAAGAGAGGGAAGACACCGGACGAAGTGAAAAGACTGGCACAGGATAGAACTTCTTTCAAGAAGTGGCTGAAAGGACCCGACGCCTAAGTGGGCATAAGGGAAAAGAAGAAGAAGAAGAAGGTAGAGTGCAGGTGCATCCCAGCGCCAGGCAAGTGCAGAAGAACTGTGTTCAATCAAATAGACGAATAGCTGTATTCTAGTTCAAAAAATTCAACAATGGCCTCTGCTTTAAACCATACACCACACACTACACCACTCCAGAACATAGTACTACACATTCAGACACCAAATACACTACTTAACACCAAATCAACAAAATAGACGAGTTAATGTTGCACTGTGTAACCGTTTATCTGTGGTGTAAAAAACTAGACGCACATAAGCAGTGAGAATATATTATATTTATAACATCTATTTACTAATCGGGAAGTTCCCCGTAGCGAACCAATCACATGACTTCGTCACAGGGGGAGGGGTCATGACATTCCCGAGCCAGTATTATTGATGTGACATTCTTAACGGGTTAATGCCCACACATAGCAGTAAGTACATCAATCTCTACACTTCGGAATGTTTGGAATGCAAAGAATTCTCGTGACAAAACAAGTAATCGGGAAATTCCCCTTAGTCAACAAATAAGCTCAAATCACAAGCCCTCAGAAGAGAGAAGGGCATAACATCCACGAGACAGTATTATTGATGTGACATTCTTAATAGGTTAATGCCCACACGTAGCTGTAGGTACATCGATCTCTACACTTCGGAATGTTTGGAATGCAAAGAAATCTCGTGACAAATCAAGTAATCGGGAAATTCCCCTTAGCCAACGAATGAGCTCAAATCACATGCTCTCAGAAAAGAGAAGGGCATAACATTCCCGAGACAGTATTATCGATGTAACATTCTTGATAGGTTAATGCCTTAATGTTTACACGCATTCATAAGAGCATCAATCTCTTCACATACACTCACACACACACACAGAGAAATGTTTAGAATGGAAAGAATTCTCACGAAATTCTCCTTAGTCTGCAAGTTACATGACCCTCTCTCTCTTTTTTTATAGAGAAAAGAGAAGATAATGGCATTCCCAAGCTAGTATTATTGACGTTACATTCTTAACAGGTCGACGTCACGTCTACACACACGCACGCGCACTCAAGGAATGTTTGGAATGCAAGACTATTGATTTGTCTGAGTAAAAACAACTAGGTTACATGAGAATTCTTGCCAACATTTCTGTTAGTATTCAATTTGGTTAAAGTTACTGGTTAAGGAAAAAGTTTTTCTTAAAATTAAAAAAAAAACACTACGAAAACCTATGACCTTACTTAGATTCATTCATTCTTAACAGGTCAATGCCTCAATATTCACACGCTCCCGTAAGTGCATCAATCTTCACACCTACACTCAGGAATGTTTGGAATGCAAAGAATTCTTGTGACAAAACTATTGATTTTTCTGAGCAAAAAAACTAGCTTACATGAGAATTCTTGCATGTGACGCACGTTAGGTTCCCAAGAATACTTCCTACACAGTGATTTATATATCACCGATGCCATCTAGTTGCAAATAAATGTACTTGGAGAACATGAAAGAAGTAAGTATCACTAGATGCTGCCATATAGTTGCAAAGAAATATACTTGTTGGAAAAAAGTTTCATTATTCAATGATTTTATATATCGTACGGCAGTAATACGATTAGCTGAAGACATATGACAGAGCGCTCTCGAGTTCACGTAGCTAATTGTTAGGGCCCAAAATATTACTATATATCTTAAACTCGTATATTTCTTGTACCGCCATGATGTTACTGATTAGTTACAAGCACAAACAATATCATAGCACTGGAGGATATGAGAATATGCAAGTACGGTATCTTAGGTTCAGATATAAATAGACCGAATGTATACTGGGGTATTTTGCAAAATTTTAAAACTTCAGTCATGAGAGACAATTATTTTTTACAGTTAAAAAAAGTATTAGATTTCGTTTTAGTTATTTGAAAAAAGTGAAATTTTAAAAAATTGGATGTCATAGAGGAAATTATCTAAATCTTAGAATTTTTATACAATAAAATTGGAATTTAAGCTCTTGCGTAAAACAAATTTTCAGTTTTCTACACTTGGAAAATCAGCGAAAATCATGATTTTCAGTTAAATTACACTAAGAGGGCTCACTATAAAATTGTTATATTTTGGGGGGGTGTTTTCTCGTGCTCCCTCTAAGACTACTGAGGAGCACTGCAACAACAGATCCGTACTCTTCAACTACTCTCACGATACTGACTGATCTGTAATGCGAAAACCCTTTAAGTAACCTTAGCGCGGACCGCGTTGAAAACATCTGAAACGGTGAGGCAATCAGAAGACACCACATCATCGCATTACGTCATAACCAACCAATCAGAAAACACCACGTTATATACGGGTAATCATAATATTGCGTAATAACTTGTTGCGAAACATTGTATAATAGTTTACCCTACAAGCCATCGCAATGCTACGTAATAACTTCTTGCGAAACATTGCGCAATAGTTTACCCTTACGAGCCATCGCAAGGATGCAATAATTTACCCTTATAAAAATACAATAATGGAGAGATTGATATGGGTCATCACAATGTTACGTAATGTTATGTAATTTAACTCGAAAAAAATTGTGACCCTCGTACCAAGTATGAGATCAAAAATCAGAGTTGCAATACTATAAAATCGACAAAATAAGTTTACCACTGTGCTAAAATTTATGAAAAAATAGGCCTCGTAGCAAGTATGAATTTGAACATATCCAAACATACTACTCTCATTGATTACGGTTATGGCAATAGTGGCATCCAGCTGCAAGACTTCCCACAGCTCCGAGAGCTACAAGAATTGCGGGATAGCTGAAAATAAACTAGCTGCATTCGAGTCTGATTTTGTAACTTGCTTAACTGCGGCATGATGAACAAAATTTTATTTAAGCACTATATTTACTTCTCGCATTGTTTCATCGTGAGTATGTGATCTATGCCCGAATGTTTTTAGTTCCGAATGGCGAAATAAACAAAACATATTTGGTTGCATGGTTAAGAAGTAAAGAAACTATTTAATATACTATATCTTTATTAAAGCAATTTATGACTTACCTAATTTCTTCAGTAAGTACGTACTTCCTCTGGATTTTTCAGGTATCCCCTTTCTAATACAAGCTTTGTAGGGTGTGGGAAACAAAGAGAGTATAGTAATATGATACAGAAGTGAGTGTGCATTTTTCGGTATTATGTACAAAATGAGATCGTGAATTATTTTGAACAAATATTACAGTGCTTGTAGTTCCCTTCCATAGGAGAATAGCCCCAGAGAAACGTGTCCATTCCGCAATTTAAAACTATTCTTTGTTGTCCTATGGATCCAACGCCACTCTGTTCAATTTTACTGTATTCACATCGTGTTCCTTATTCTGTACTCTGCTTTCTATCTTCATGAGACACGCGGCTCAGTCGTCAATTGTAAATTTTCCCTCAAATATGCTTCTTCCAAGCCTCTTAGATTTCTTAAGGATGACATCATTTGTCTTGAAGCAGTACACCTTCGACCAAAGCCCATGATGACTTTTTCGTTCAGCTTGTCCTTCGCCAATCCAGGCACTTTTTTCTGGCTTGAATGTTGTATACATTCTGCTGCGGATATCCTGAAGTGCCGAATTGTTCATTCAATACCCCTTTCATGTCATTGTAAGGATCATCCTTCATTACATAAGAAACGCTGTGCGTGTCCATGTATGCTTTTTGGAGATTTTCCTTGTATCGGGTTTTTTAATAACATTGTAATGAAACTGGTACATCTTCAGTTTCGACAACTCTAAGATGCCGGCACCAACGTAAGTTTGTTTGTCAAATTTCATTTGGTTTGTCCAGATGTATCAACATCAGATTTTCAGAGAAAATTTGTCCACTCTTAAACAATGGTTTAAAAACCCACTTCTTACATTTATTCGCATAGGACACCATCTTGATGTCTTGGTATTTCCTAAAGTTTTTAATGTATTTTCCATGGATGACGTTGTTCGTCAGCTTTTATATATCTTTGTTAATTTCGGATGTCGCTGCCTGTCTCCTTATGATGTTCTCGTCGCCATAGTCTTCTAACCATTCATTTTGAAAGATTGACAAGACTGTGTGAACTTTGGTGATTACAACAGACTCAGCGGGATCGATCTCTAACTCCTTGATTGTCTTTTGACGAAACACTCGGAGCACTTCAAAGAGAAGCAGCACATAGAGTTCCAGATACCGACCATGGAAAGAAATCGCCCAGAGTATGATATCCGAATTCTTTGCACCTACACTCGGCGTGAGCGTAGTCTTCCATAGAGCAATCCGAGTCTGTCAATGTCGAAAGGAGAGCTTCTATCGCTGGGAGAAGTCCATCATCGAACTTTGCGACACCGTCGGCATACTTGTAGGTTGTAGGTGTACACATCTCTTCCACAGATGAGGTCCTATGACACTACGGGAAAACCTCCTGTGGTGACTCTCAACCGGTAAATCTTGTCGACGCATTTTCCAAGCTCGCCTGCAGGAAGCTGAACGAGTCCAGGAATTGCATCTCGACTTCTCCTCGCTCAGGCTCCTTACTCGCAGCGCACATGGAATATTCATCTTCACAGGGAATTGTTTTCTTGTTGTTGTCTGAAGCATGATACCCCAGCGAAAAATGTACACACTTACTGATGGTTATGTACTTCTCATCGTGCTAAGCAAACACTTGGATACGCTTTCTGTCGTAGCTGAGCTCTTTGGGCGAAATGGTGGAGGTCGTAATTGCTAAGACCGTGAAGAAATGTCTGCATTAATTCGGCCGTTTTTATCTTCAAGTTGCTGTCTGCGCATAATGCACCGAGGTATCGTCCTCTTATATGATTATGATGCATTAATTTTATTACAGTTTCAAAATCAAATTCTTGTTGCAGTTTTATTCAGCGATTTCTCCAATAATGATCAAATTCTTCCTCTTCTGTGACTTCCACGACTTTTTCCATGAACAGAACCTTCCCCCACTATTTTACTATTTGCACCAGCGAATGGAGGATCCGTTTACAGGCCTCAGGACTGCGGTAAAGAATAGACCCCTTAGTCTTCTCCTCGGCTCCTTCGATCCAATGCACGTAGTATCCGTAACTACAGGGTTTGTACTCTTGGTACGCATTGGTTGAGGCCTTCGATAGATCGGGATCGTAGATGGCCATCGGCTTTAGGAAGACCTCGAAATCGGAGGTGATTACCGCAAGGGCCTCCATCAGTGCCTTGTGATTTCTGAACTCGGCGACGCCGCAGGCAGTACGTAACGAGCGGCCTTATGCCGTCTGCAATCTCTAAGATACACTTTTAGTCTATGCTTGATTGGTTTCTTACCCTGCTCACTAAAAAATATCAAATACCGATAGCAGATTTCAATGGGACCTTTGTGTTTCGTCATTTCAATTCAGAGCAGCCTCGAGAGATTTCGACTAAGGCAGTAATGATGATATTTCTCATTTTTGATCAGCAACAACAATTTTCCCAATCAAACTTCATAATTTTAATCGATTTCGCTGATCCGAAGTGGGTCTATTGTCAACTTTCCCTTAATATTATAAACATACACATTAACGGCGATTGTGCATTCGTTTTTCTTTTTGTAAGCCATTTCGAATATTTTATTTAGTTCAACTCTACAATAGACAAAATTCAACAACAGCTGAACGCTCTGGAAAATGAAAGTTTCCTGGAAGGATTAGCTCATTTTCAGCACATCATTGACGGAATTCAGTGAGATCTCGAAATTCTTTACAAATCCACGCCAAAGCAAGAGGGTGTTTCCAGCCTGCAATTATCTATCGGCTACCCAAATTCTAGATCAATTGAACGGGAAGGAATCGAACGTGGAAACAATCAAAAACAACCTGTTCTCTTTGGAAACCGTAGTCGACAATTTGCCTTCAAGCCAGGAATTGACAGGATTCAAAGAGACCGCAGCCGGCATCTTAACACACCTCGGTGGCGAAACGGATGAGAACATTCGAAAGGAATTGAACAAACTTCACGATGTCATTCGAACATTGCCCATCTATCAACACGTAAACGAAATTCGCGATGCTTTCACTGAACTGCAGTCGCACGTTGACGAGATGGCGAGACAAAACTCCAAATTGACAGCCGCGGAGAGCCTGAAGGAAATTGTCGCGAACCTAAGGGAAAGAATATCTGCGTTGCAGGACGAGTATGTTACACATGAATCGGTTTCATCTGTCTTACGAGCAAACGTTTGCGATTTTTCACGAGAAAATCAAGTTTCTTCGCGCCGACATTTAGAGGAAGTCTTAACTTTCAGAAGTTATCACCGCTATATTATGCGTTTGAATCCCGTCGAAAGCGCTTTGGCCGAGGTACGGACTTCAGTCTCCGGAGAGGAATATGAGGTGGAAGAAAAACTTACAGGACTTACATCAATTCAAATCATAGTTTTGAACAACGCCTCGCACTGGGAAAAGCCTTTTCCGTACGACGAGAACGCTAGAATAAACATTTTGGACGTCTACAAATCGTACTACGGTTTTTGTTTGATGGGGAAGATTTAAAGTAATCCACTTCTCATCAACAAGATACTGCGAGTGTATCTGTATCCTTATCTGCAACTTTCCTACAGCCACAAGAGATTGAAGTACAGCACCGCAATCTCGGATTCTCCAAAACCTGGAATATCGTCATTGACGTCCCTGTGGAACGGAAAAAGAAGAGAAAATACCGAAAATTTTCACCATCGAAGCAGGGCATCGGCTGTACGTAGTAAACAAGGTACTCCCTCCGGCTAAAAACCCGATAACGATCGTGCTAGTGTATGAGACTTTGTTGAAAGCTCTGTTATAATAAAGTTTTTTTGTGTTAAAAACATGAAATAAATCTATGTTCTGATTGAGCACGAAACTTGATGAGTAGATTTGTTTTGATAAGTTTGTCTTCCTCATAGAAGGAAACATACCCCACCAATCGATTCAGTGCACTCGTTTTCCATATGAGAAAGCCCGATGCCCCCTAAATGCCGAAATAACAAAGATATTAAAGAAATTTCGTTCTGCAGGCTAACGAGGCCCTCGGAGATGAAAATTGACTTGGGCAATGGATTCAGAGTACCCGGTTTCATTCAGAAAAATAAAGTCAGATATGCGAAAGGACCAAAAATAACAGTGGTATTGAAACATTTTCATTTAGCAGTCACGAGAGAGAAAAATCTCAGAGGGTGAAATGGGTTGTCTTGATGACCGATGTCAATTCCGTTCTGGGAGGAGAGAGGGCAGTGTGATGATGTGAACACAAAAAGTCCTATGTCTTTACGGCACTTAATTGCTGAGAAATGGTTGATGAAAATTTCTTGACTAAAATGTTTTCTGTCGCCCACCCAACACCCAATTTGCTTGAGGACCACCAAATTTGGTACACATAATGTACATAACCGAAATCTACAATTATTAAACCCTGGAGATTTTTCGAATAATTTTTGCTCTAACTCTTACCTTTTTCGAGGTATTTGATATTTTATGTTCTTGAACGCTGAGAAAAACATTCAGAGGGTCAAATTGGTTCTATTATGACCGATGCCTATTGCGGCCAGATAGTAGAGAGAACATCGAGTCATGTTGAATAGTGCAAATCCGAGCTCTCTGTTGGTTGCTGAGATCTGATCGATCAAAGTTTTTACCAAAATGTTTCCTGTCAGCCACTCAGCACCCTCTTTGCTTGAAGCTAGTAGAACCAAACTCGGTACACATAATCTACATCACCGAAGTCGACAAGGGATGCAAAGGGGGGAATTTTTCATGTTATTTATGCTCTACCTCTCACCGTTTCCGATATTTTTTAACTCTGAACTTAGAAGACATTTCACAAGGTCAAATTAAGTCCCATGACGAGCAAAGCCGATTTCAGACATGGAGGGGAGAAGACATCGATACATGCTCAACAGTGCGAATCGGAGCTCTCTGCGGTACTTGGTGCTGAAAAATTAGTAATCAAAGATTTTATAATTTTAGAATAGACCCCACGGACCGGTCGCCGTTTTCATGTTATTTTATTTATTTATATATATATATTTTTTTTTTGCAAAATACCCCGGCACCTTAACAGCTTACTAGAACCTCATTAGCTTGATTCTAGAAACTGTACGCCTATCCTTCGTGTCGCACATGCAAGCACGAGATACGACATCATAGGATAATCACATTTTTCCCACGATGCCACCCGTTTGCAAGTTGCAATTATGCTAGAAGGAACAGGACCTAGATATTTATGCTAAATTAACGGTAGCCTGTATGCTGTTATAGGAATTCATAAAGAGCGGTCTAATATAATGAAGTTACCTAAAGATTCCCATCACACAATTTAACATCCAGAATAAAATTTCGGATCGCCTATATATACCCCACACAACTCGAAGACAATCGTCTGTGAAAGGAACATTTTTCCAATACACATAATTAGTTAATACGGGCAGCAGAAACGAAAGATGTGTGACAATTAATTGTATAATGCAATGTAGCAAGTACTAATAATGTTTGTTCATTAATTGTTTCTTATCGTAAATTATTACAAATCTTAGGAACAACAATGTGATTCTCTCCCTGCTCTATTATCGCACACTGTGTTTCCACAACCTCTACTTATCGCACGCAACTTAAGTGACCTCTCTGTCAATCGATCGCCTTATTCCGCTCTCTGACTTTCGGTGAAGTAATGGATGCGGATCGATGTCGTTTGCGTATAGAGTGGGGCTTTGTGGTAAACAGGGTGTTCTGTTTTACCATGAGTGATTGAACTTAGAAAAAAGCGACTGACCATTGCAATGCAATGCGAGGCGATGCAATGCAAGGAGGGGAGAGACGATGTAATGGCGACGCCTTTGCCATTAGAACGGAGAAGCCTCGTTGGTGCACTTAGCCAACTGACGGATTCTCCTGCTTCAAGAGCGCAAGCTCATGAGGCAAATTTATAGCTCAGGACTAACACAGTAAAGCTTTTCTTGCGAAGCTAACGAAGTATAGCTTTTCTTTTTTAAATTAACCAAGGAAAGTGTCCTCGCTAGTGCAAATGTTGATTATTTTATTTTTCAATTTTCTTTGTTCTAAAAGGCTACTGTACTTCCTCCGTGACAAGTGCTTCTTTGTTTTGTTAAACAAATTTAGCTTATGGTTAACACAGTAAAGCATTTCTTGCGAGGAAAACAACATTAATAGCATTTTTTGCAAAGCAAAAACAGTAAAGCATTTCTTACGAAGCAAATAATATTAAAACCATTCTTCTTGGTCAATAACACAAAAAAGAGCCGAATAGCGACATTTGCGCCTAGACCTCGCCAGGGAAAATCTTGAAATTTTATTTTCTCACTTTTTGTGACAAGGAAAACAACCATGAAAGTATTGTGAAACCCTTATACTAACAGACGAACGACCATGGAAGTATGTGATTTTATTACCTTCATCGCAACCACCATGAAGGAGTTGTGAAACAGGCAAACGACCATGAAGGTATGTGGTTTTTTATTACCTTGATGGCAACCACCATAAAGGTATGTGATTATGTTACTCTAAAAGTAAAACAACCATGAAGGTATGTGATTGATTATCTTACTCTACAGGTAAACGGCCATGAAGATATGATGTCACTCGCCGCCTTACTTGACATGGGCATGAGGGTCCTTTGCCATACTAGTGAGACGGTTAAATCAAAGTAATATTTCTTATAAATACATACATTTTCTTTCATGAGGTTGGACCTATTTGGAGAGAGTGGTGGCTTGAGAAGCCTATAGCCCGAGCTCCGAACCTTGTTCTTCAAAGGGGTTTCCACTGGGAAAACATTGCTATGAAAGAGTCCAGATGATGGGCGAAATATTTTTTTAATGGGTCAAGAATGCATAAAATCTAAGAAAGGATCTGACAAGCTCAGTCTAAAACTTACAACTGAAATCGTACGTGAGTGGCCCCTGGCGGGGGGTCTACATGGTATAACAAAGTTTAACACAGCGGAATATGATTAAAAATACTAAAATTGAAATAAATATGTGAAAACAATAGAAATTAAAATGGGTTGTATGTATCTAGTAACGCACCAATGAAACGATGGAGGGGAAATAATATTTTCAGTTGGCAATCACGTTGATTATTCTTTTACGAAGTTAACAAATATTTATATTTCAGATAGAAGACCACTCATTTTTTTTAAATTATATTTGTTTGTTTTACTGGGGCTGTTATGGGAGTGAGAAATGGTCGAACGAGAATAGGAGACGTTTCTGTCCACCTGTGGTGAGGTCACTGCTCGTAGCTATGTTGGAGAAGATTGCAAAAATTAATGAGTTATTAAACAAAACATTGATACTCTGATAACTTTGAAGGAAATAATTTCTGTATTTCTGAAGCCTGCCATTTCCGAGCCTTTTCCGGTGTAATTGCACTGTCCTTTGAGCCCTGGCTGCTGCTTATGAAAGTCCGAGTTCCTGTATAGGTTCTAATGAATTCAGGATGAGGCCTAGAGTATTTTTCTGATAATATATTGAATAAGATGGTTTATTAGACAAACTATTGCTGTGGAAGTTCATGAAGACTATTTCAAATTCTCTACTTGCAGCCAGCTATCAGTAGGTACTTCCAATGCTCCTTCCGACAGTTTTTCAATTCGTCCTTTCCCGTGATCTTGTAAGATGGGTCACTAGAATTGGCCAGAGATGGATCAACTAGGCGGCATCTCATTGCAATGTATCCTGCTAAACAGCGAAGCTATTTTGTACAGCATTCAAAAGTGCATTATCAGAAAATGATGTTGGTAGATATACAAGTGTAATTTCTCTTACACCTGCATCTCCCTCTTTCATATTAATAAGTTTTTCCATGCCAGGAGTAAGTCTACTTAAGAGATGAGACGTTAGATAATCTTCACGATCATCTAGAGAAACAGGTGCAGAACTGGTCAGGGAAATATGTTGCGGCTCGTTCCGAAAAGTCACAATCGACTTTTAAATTTTACAGTCATGACTGAACGTATGTTCGACCAACGCCTCTCATTTGCGAAAATAAGTTTTAATGCAGTCTTGATTCAAACACGAATCTAAAATGTATTAAACACGATAAATAAACAACCCAGCAAGGGACCAATCGACATAAGATAGCCTATTTGGAACGGGAGCATTGTCTTGATTTTATCAGTTTTCATTTTCTCTACTATTGTAATGCTCCCTGAACTGAAATATTTAACCCAAAACCATTGGCTAGCGGCTGGTTTTGATTCCTTAGAATTATAGAATTCAACACATGAAACACGTCATTTACAAGTTTGAAGATCCCTGCAGCATGTTGCTGATCTGGCAGGAGATAACTTATTGCCTGTATAAAGTGATTGGAAAATAACTGGCAAACCACCCGGACTCTTTGGAGATCATTAGCGAAAACAGATAAATGTTAAGGTGCTTACTTAGGACATAGTTTCATTTCCGTATTGCCTAAAACAAACGTTTAACACCAACGGTTTTTCCGATTTGTTGCCATCAGGAAGAGTAATTCCATATTGAAGAAAATGTCAGAATGTGAAGAACATCTTCGTTTAAATGTATCTGCAGGATTTCAACACAGCTAGTCTTGTAATCTATTTGAAGGCCTTTCTAGGTCTTTCGATTTTTGCCACCCTTGCCACAAACAATCGCAACAAATGTGAATCCTACGTTACCGATGCTTTGTGCTATTTCGATCAGCAAGTCACCGGTCGATGGTACGTCGAAATTGAAATAAACAGGATGTTTCCAATTTTCTGAAGAGCCCACCTGACTATGAGAACCTTAGATTTGACCTAGCATCCGCATTCATCTTATTAAAATTTAGAACAGGCTACCTTTTCCTCTCACTAAGTTTTGTTGCTTGCGATTTCATAAAGTGCAACAGATCACCTAAAATACCTGGCCGTCAACGAAAGGAACTCGACACGAATATTCATTGCAGTTTCTGTGCCGACATCTAATTATATTTTTTTGGCAACACAATCCTTAACCTGTTTAGGGCACGTGTTCTTATCTCACGTCATTGGTAGCGTAAATCTCTACATACATTTTCTATAAATGTTGTCGTTTCTTGATTTAATTTCATTTTATTTATTTTACGTCTCGTTTTGTGCCTCTTGGATAATTTGCGAAGATGGGGATGAGCGATGAAATGATGATAGTGATGAATGGACATTCACAAACAACCATGCCCAGCGGGATTCGAACCCGAGGCCCTTGGTGTCGCAGCCCGATGTGCTACACCTTCTTTTATCCCCTCCATTCACACTTTTTCTCACTATTATACTTTTCAATTGTTACAGTATCTCAGTTTCTTATCATCTGGACAAACACAAATACCTATGCCTTACACGGAACTCGAACCCGGAACCCCTGACGTTGTAGCGCGCTCTTCTAACCACTCCGCCACGGAGGTCGACCACCACTCTGCAACAGGGTCCGGCTTCTAAACGCATTAGTCCAATGTTTAATTACACTATTATTGGCTGCAAATTTATGAGAGACTATTTCACTTCTTTAGGTTTTTTGATTACAGATTTTACATCTTGTTACAGCACAATTAAGAATAATGACACTTTTCAGGAACACTAATTCCTCACTCAAAAACAACAAAATATCCAATATATCAAACACTCTAATATTAAAGAACTGCTTCCTCCATAACGAGCTTCTCGACGATAACATAATGCATCCACAGACAGCCACACATACGATCTGCACATCGGCACGAGCAGCATCTGGGCTACACAAATTTAATTTACCTTCCTAATATCTTATTGTATGACAAAATTAAAGAGCAATGGAGATAATGCATCTCCTTGTTTTAACCCATCAATGGATTGTAAATTTGTCAGACATATTAACACCGCCATGAATTTCACTTTCTGTTTCATTATTATTTCATACCTTTATAACATTAGCAAGCTTCTCAGATATTCCAAACTCAACTAAAAAATTATATAGTTTATCATATGCTTTTCAAACATCATTATGGATATTTTGATTATATTTCAACGATTTATCAATTGACTTTCTGATGTTAAAAATGGATTTATAGTTAATCTATTACTATTACGTCCACAATAATAACATATAATTTCATTCATTAATGGAATGTTAGATAATATTTTATATGATGTTGAGAGGAGAGAAATTATTCCATTTCGGTATATCACAATTTAAACACAGGAAAAATGGTGTGCTATTCCAACTTTTGACGAAGTTCCTCTTTATTTCTATTAAACAAATTAATTTACGAATTTGATATATTAACAAATTCCCACCATATCTCATTACCTCATCTAGTATTAAATCAATGACAAATGCTTATTATTTCCTTAGCCATTTAATATGCTCTTTAATTTCAGTAAAGTTAATTTCTGGAACTAAAAATTCTGCTGTATGTATTTCATTTACTTCTGATTTATGTCCTACATAAACACCCAAGTGCTCATAAAATTACTTCTTCCATCTTTATAAATTTCGTTTGATTCAGCTAAAAAGTTAGTTTTTATCTTTTATCAAGTATACTGTAGGTTTCAACTCCTTTCTCAATTTACACCCTTCATTTTGATGTATGTTTCAATTTCGGCAAATATGCTTTTCATGTAATCTCATTTTTTTTACTTCTTAACATTCAGTTAACTTCTCGCTTTATTCAACAGGGTAGCGCTATTGTTTCTACCAAACTCAATTGCGGCCTTGCCTTAATGCACTTGCGCATGTGTGGAATACCTACATGAGAGAGAGAGTTGTAAGTCAGGAAATTAGTTTACCATGGAACGTTTGCTGGTGCAAACGCGGATTGCGTCGGTGGAAGCCTTGGTCCAAACAGGCACTTTAACTGCAACGGAACAATGAAGTTCACCATGCACCTCTTCCAGAGATATACAGATTTCTCTGATATATGTTTTGTCCATATTATACGCTCTATTAGTCCTCCTCCGTGACCATGATGTCTAAGGCAGCTTGCTTTGGACGGCATGGATTCGATCCCGGGTTCAGTCTCCGGGAATTTTAGTCCTGTGAATCAGGACTGCCTGTGCCTGTGGCAACCCACCATAGGAAATTAGGGAGCTCCGAGTGAGTGAGCGTAATCCGGTTGCGAAGTCCTACAACGGCTGGGGTTTGTCGGGCCGACCACCCGTCCCCCTAGTCTGATTGCAGATCTCCACACCCCCCTTATGGCCCCCGTGGGAGGGAGGCCAGCAGTCGGTAGGTAAGCCAGGGTCTGTAGCGCTATAGCGTTACATTTTATAAACTCTATTAAATGCTAAGTGTATATTTTTATTTGTTAACAGTACAAAGTTACTACAAGTAACTTTCAACGTCTATCCATTGTCATTTGAAGTTGTAGATACAATATGCGTCACATTGTATTATAATGGCATAAATTTGCATCATCAGAGATATTTAACCACTTACGTCTAGCCTGATATATCATTTCTGTTATACGAGTATTATAACATTCATTATCAAACCACGGGTTAGGTTATTTTGGTTTATTGTATCCTATACTTTTTACCTGCTCATTCCATTGCATTACCTATACGTTCATCCAATTCTTATAAAGGTCTGATTCATTAACATTTACCTCATCATTCAAATTCTGGAAGCTATCAAATCTCATTGACAATTTAATTTAGTAATCTTTCTAAATCCTTTCACCGACAAATTTTCATGTATAATATTTTAGAACTTCTAGATTTTGTTGCATGTAGTTTACCACTGACAGTGTTTCTCTTAATTTAGTAATTACAAAATAATGCTTACTGGCAAAGTCAGCATCTCTATGCAAAAGAACGTAAGTTATACTAGTATGCATAACAATTAGAGTATGATCTATCTAATGTTGAGGTCTAAAATCTGGAAAAAGATCAGTTAAAATTATATATATATATATTTATGTTTAGAAGTGGTGATGTTCACAATTAAAATCTTTGAGCTTGCAAAATTAATCATTCTTTTACACTTCTCCAAATGTTACTTGACCGTCCTGAAAGATTTCTAAAGCCAGAGATTGTTAATTTGGCAGCATAGCCAATGAGCACCAGTAGAGAGTAGCCAACTTTAAAAAGGTTTCTCTACAAGGCGAGAAACCCTGTGGTGAAAGATTTACCTTCTTGTTTATAACATGAAGACAGAAACTATATTTGCCCAACATTAATAGAGTACATAACGAAAAACTCAAGTATGAGGAATAGTTTGAGACAATACTTTCGATTCGCCATCTTAAAATTGACATCAGAGAAACTGTTGTGAGGTTGGAAACACTGCACTCGCCGTCACGTTTGAACATAAAAGGGCATAATTTCGAATAGTTATAAAAATGAAATATAACCGCACCTTGCAAAGTACTGTGAGTAGTGTAAACGTATCGTTTCAAAACAGTACTTTGTAGGTATGCATTTGTAGCCTCTGTTTTTACCAATCGAATATCAGTTTTTGACATATTTTGACAATTTTTTGTCGATGTTTTAGCGTTTAGCGATGTTTTAGTAAAATTTCCCTTTTTTTCCCAATCGTACTTGGTAGGTATGCATTTGTAGCCTCTTTTTTTATCAATTGAATATCAGTTTTTAACATATTTTGACAATTTTTTGTCGATGTTTTAGCGTTTAGCGATGTTTTAGTAAAATTTCCCTTTCTTCCCACTCACACTTGGTAGGTATATCACGATCTTACGTGATATAACTTAACCTATCCTTTTTTATATTATTACGTGCTAAACTACACGAGAGCCTCTACATGCTTTGACCTACTTTAGAGTAGTGGTTATGGACCGGTTCAAGATCATCAATTGAGGTTCAAAAATACCTCAAAAACTCACTTTCTCTCCACGTTCCGCGCCTCATTTATTGCGCTGACGATGTTTCACAGCGAAGAAAACAGCACCAAAACATCAAAAACTCACTTCACTCATTTGAGGTTCACCAAAACCTCAAAAAAAAAAAAAAAAAACTCGCCTTCTCTCCACGTTCCGCGCCTCATTCATTGCGCTGACGATGTTTCACAGCGATGAAAACAGCATCAAAAAACTTTAAAAAAAAACTCACTTTCTCTCCACGTTCCGCGCCTCATTTATTGCGCTGACACACAGCGTGATGAGTAAATGCACTCTCTCATCCTTGAAGGATGAATGCACCTTATCGTAATTTTTTTCCAAGTCCGGGACCAATGTTTATATATCGTGACCTTTTGTAAACCTCTCTCTGTCGCACACACACATATGCGCGCGTGCCTGTATTGTGATGCAAGCAAACAAACAAAAATAATATATATATATTTTTTTTTAGTAGACCCAAAATGGAGAGAGTTCACCAACCGAAAGTGAGGCTCGGTGACGCTCGCCTTAATGGTTTTTTCTTGTAAGGCATAAGCCTCATTTTCTCGCAGTGTTGCCAACACCTCACTCCATCACGATCTTACGTGATATAACTTAACCTATCTTACGATTTTTTTTACGATCTTCAGTGATATAACTTAACCTATCATTTATTCTTTTTATTTGCACACCGAACTGTAGTAGACCCAAATGGAGAGAGAGTTCACCAACCGAAAGTGGGGCTCGACTTAATGGTTTGCTCTTGTAAGACACAAGCCTTATTTTCTCGCAATGTTGCCAACACCTCACTCGATCACGATCTTACGTGATATAACTTAACCTATCTTACGATTTTTTTTTTTACGATCTTCAGTGACCTATCATTTTCTTTTATTTGCAGCATCAACGTAGGACGACGACCTAAACCAGGCGCGGCATTTTTGGCATACTCTGTAATTTTTCGTGATGGGTTGCAACGAGGAAGGTTCGGTGCATACGAGTATAACTTTCAAATCCGAAGAAATGAGCGTCGGGGTTGTGTTGGTCAGCGTTTGCAGGAAACACATGGTGTGGCAAAATTCGCAGCACGAGTCCGGTACGTCGCAGCAGGAGAATTCGATGCGAATGTTGCCCGGGATGAAATGGAGCAGGCACGCTTCGTTCTCCTGCGGGTCGATCTGGTCGAGGATCAAGCTGAATCCCAATTTCGGAGAAACGACCGCTTTCACGGTGTTGTTGTTCGCCTCGGTTCCAAATAATTGCCTGGCTCCGAAATTGCGATCTTTCATGTGAAAATAAGAAAAAAGCGTTCGCACGACGTCGACCCACGGTACGGGGACCTTCACCCAGTTCACGCGCTCGATACGCTCACGAACGAACGCGGAATCCTTTTTGGGGAAAGTAGCGTTCTTTGCTCGCGTCCAGGTTGAGAGAATCGATGTACGCGGCCCACGACCACACTTCGTGGTGCTGCTGCTGGTCGCTGCCACCCTCCACGATCTGGTGGAAACGAAAATTATCGGGCAGGATCGTCCGTTCGAAGGTTTTGTACTGGGTCGATATTCTCTTTTCCGTTCTCAGGAGGCGCAGAAATTGAGTTTTGAACGCGTTAGTTTCGGTCACGTCCTGGTACAAATCTTTGAGGACGTTCAACTTGTTTTCCAAAACAGTGTAATGCAACACCAAGTAGTTGATGTTGCAGTGTATGATGAAGAACGTCGGGATGATGCAGCAGAATCGATATATAAGACCCCAGCCGGGAAAGTAATGCGTGTGGAAACGATGCTGGGTCGTCCACGTAAATTCGTTGAGAACGTGGCCGTCGCAGACGGTGTTCGGAAAAATCGTTCGCAGGTACTTGGCCGGATCCTTTCCGAAAACCTTCTCGAAAACGTGACGCCAAGCCAGAGCGTTGATGCAGTCGCTTTTGAAACTAGCCAGCTGGGAGCAGAGAGATCCAGCTTCCTCCCCAGATCGAATTGAGTCGCGTGCCTTTCCACGAACTCCAAGTAAGCCTTCGCCGTGGGCCACACGATGCTCGTGACGATCTGATCGACCGAGTCGGTGGTTCGATATCCCGCGTTGAAGTATTCGCCCCATGCTTTCTTCAAGATCGTAAGTAAAAAAATCCTCTCTCGCACGTCTATGGCGGTCCTCAACCCTTTAAATTGCACCTCGTCGCTGTCGGCCAGCTGCACGACGTATTTTTTCTTGGTCAGCGCGAAAAAGTTTTTCAGTACGAATTCGACCTTCACCCGCAAGTTCGGGAAATTCTATATAAAATAACATACCTGAAAATTGTATTCACAGTATAGATTGAATTCTTGAGTTTTTTTTGTATTCGCACCCAAGAAATTCTATATAAAATAACATACCTGGAAATTCTATTTACAGAATAGATTGAATTTTTGAGTTTTGTATTCACACCCAAGAAATTCTATATAAAATAACATACCTGAAAATTGTATCGCTATTATATACTAGACACTTTTTGATTTATGTGATTTTGGAGAAAGCATAATGGCATCCACCACCAGTTTTTCAATCTTAAAAAATAATAAAACTGAATGTGTTACTTGTGGGAAGCTAATCTCAAGGAACAATTTATCGGTACACAGGGCAAGATGTAGCGAAACAGGTTCGAGAATTAATCGTTCGTCACCTTCGAAGTCTTGTGCTCGATGCGGAAAGATGATTAGCATTACAAATTTAAGTAAACACCTGAAAATTTGCAAACCATCGACCGAACAAGGAACATTGAAAAGAAAAATCGATGATCCAGGAACCGAAGCTTCCACTTCCAAGCAAATTAAATTATGTAATGAACGCAAACCAATTAGATCTGCATTTAACCGTCATATTCAGGATTTCTCTTTTACTTCGGAACCAGGCTGCGACATTCTTAGTTTCTTGCGTGAAACGAAAACATCCGTGATAAATATTCTAAAAAATAAATTGGAAAATAATTCCATAAAAGTATACGTTGATCTATTTTCCGAATACGAAAAAGTCGATGGTACAACAAGTATTTTTTATCATCGAACAAAAAAACAGGCTCTTCATTTGGCGGACGTCGATAATTTGGACGAATTTTATTCCGATCTTTCAAATGAGCTGGTTAAGAAACACGACGATTTCGAGGCTAAAGGGTCGGGATGGTCTCTGTGTGGAAGTCCTCACACGTTAACTGTTTACGTGAACCGATTCTCGCCTCTTCGAGCTTCCAGCTACGTTCCTCTTCCACCGAACATTCAACACAAGAGGGCTGTGTTAAATATACAGAACAGCCATAACAAGTGTTTCCTTTGGTGTATATTGGCTGCACTGCATCCTGTTTATTGCAAAAATAATCCACAGTGGGTTGGACATTACAAACAATACGAGTCCGAGTTTGAAAGTGTAATGGCTGGCATCGAATACCCGATGACCATTTCTGATACCAAGTATGAACATTGCATCGAAGTTTGCCCGAGATGTCTAACCACGTTCAACGATCGACAACAATCCGATTATCGAAAATACACCGGACGTCAGATTGCTATCGATAAACTTGCTCAACATAAAATATATTGCGGCAACAACAGACCGGTTCGAATGTTGATGCCCGAAAAGAACGAAGTGGAAGAATTCAAGATGCACAAGGCGTTGTTGGAACATCCGGCCATCATCGTTGCTGATTTCGAGGCGTTCCTCAAACCACTCTCGTATTGCGATCCGGATCCCGAAGTTTCTTCCACCACACCTTACCAGCTTCACGCACCAAACAGTTTCGGTTACGTTGTCGTGCAACAGGATAAAATAGACGAACCGTACGTATACCGAGGACCCGATGCAATCGAACGCTTCTTCGAAAAGATGGTCGAGGAGGTTGGGAAAATTGGATGCATCCTGCGAACATCGAAACCGATGCTTCCGTTATCTGCCATCGAACTTCAAAATTACTACGACACTGTCAAGTGTCCCGTGTGCGATAACCACTTCACGGACGACAATCGTAAAGTGTTTCACCATTCGCATACGGACGGTCGCTTCATAAGCGGAATCTGCAATGCATGCAACCTCAAAATCCAAAAACCAAAATTCGTCCCCATATTCTTTCACAATGGTTCTAATTACGACTTTCATCCCTTAATCAGGAAACTTGGATACGACGCTCAAAAAATAGATATTCTTGCTCAAAACAAAGAAAGATACATCTCTATAAGTAAGAAAGTTATGATTCCCGAGACTAAAAATACCATCGAGATGAGGTTTCTGGATTCGTACAGATTTCTCTCTGCCAGCCTGGACGCTCTTGCCAGCAAACTTCTAGACGAACAATTCAAAATTACAAAAGCTAGTTTTCCCAACGTAGACATAGAACTCGTTAGACGTAAAGGGATTTATCCTTACGAATATGTTAGTGATAATTCTAAATTTAACGACGACGCTCTCCCACTTCCAAGAGAATTTTACAGCAGACTCAGAGAGAAAGGAATCACGGACGAAGAATACCAACACGCGCATCTTATGTGGGAGAAATTAGGATGTAGGACACTCGGAGACTACCACGATGCCTACTTAAAATTAGACGTGACGATACTCGCGGATGTTTTTCAAGCGTTCAGGAAAACGGCAACGAATATTTATAAATTAGATCCAGCGTATTTCTACAGCCTACCGGGATTAGCGTGGTCGGCAATGTTATTCCAGACAAAGGTCAAGCAGGAACTGATATCGGACGTTGACATGTTACTTTTCATCGAGAGGGGGATTCGGGGCGGGATGGTACAATGTGTGCAGAGATATGCAAAAGCCAACAACGTGCACATGAAAGAAGATTATGATTCAAATCGAGCATCGAATTACATCTTCTACGCCGACGTTAATAATCTCTACGGGCATGCCATGGTACAGAAACTTCCTTACGGGGGATTCGAATGGGCATCAATAGACATAGAAAATTTCGACGATAGTGAGTATGGCTTCTTCGCAGAGGTGGATATCGAATTCCCCGACCATTTACACGATCTGTTCAGCGATTTACCACCGGCATCCGAGTTCAAATCTTCGCCTCATTCTAATCAATGCAAGCTTTTATTGACTCTAGAGGGGAGAAAGAGATACGTTGTTCATTACTCGAATCTCCGATTCTTGATCGGGAAGGGTGTTAAGGTAGCGAAGATTAGAAGAGTCCTCAGGTTTAAACATTCCGAGTGGCTCAAACCGTACATTGAAACAAACACGCAACATAGGACGGTTGCCACTTCCGATTTAGACAAAGATTTTTTTAAATTGATGAATAACGCGGTGTATGGCAAGACGATGGAAAACGTGCGGAATCACGTAGACGTGAAATTGGTTTCGGATAAAAATAAATGCATGAAGTGGGGGGCCGATCCTAGATTCAAGTCGAGAAAAATTTACAATGAGAATTTGGCACTTTTCAATCTAGATATAAAATTGATGAAATTCAGAAAACCAATTTACGTTGGCGCAACGGTTCTCGACTTGTCGAAACTTTACATGTTCGAATTTCATTACGACGTGATGAAACCCTTCTTCAATGATAAGATATCACTTTTGTACACGGACACCGACAGCTTCATTTACAGCATACAAACACCTAACCTCTAAGAAGACATAAAAAATCCTTCCATGCTTGAGTATTTCGATACTTCTGCATATCCTCAACCCAACAGATTTGGGATTCCTTCCCTCAACAAAAAAGTCCTAGGTAAACTGAAAGATGAATGTAACGGTGATATTATTGTCGAGTTCGCGGGTTTGCGTTCGAAAATGTATGCCATGAGAACAGAGAGTAGCGTCACGAAGAAAGCAAAAGGTGTGGGCAAGAATACGGTGGAGAACAAACTCACCTTCCACGATTACATCGATTGCCTTTACTCACAATCGACGATACTAAGTATAGAACAAAGAATCCAAAGTGTAGACCACGTGATTACAACAAACAAAGTTAGGAAAGTAGCATTAGATCCACATGACGATAAAAGAAGTATTTTGTCTTGCGGAATCCACACGTTGCCTTGGGGACACTATCGTTTAGAAATTAGTAAAAATTGTAGGCAATGCAAATGAAAAAAAAAACTTTTACTGTCTCACATACACAATAAGTAACTAGCAAGGACAATGAATCTTTTTGGTTTCCGAAAGCAAACCAACATGGAAACTGTACACCGCACGACAGATCATGAATTTCTACCTTCTGTGTTAACTAAACTCAACGGTCTGTTGATCATTCATCTCAACAGCATTTGGACTAAATTGGATGAGGACGTGGGCAAGATTTTTTACGTCTTCAATAACAATTTACATTTCTACGAAATTCCGATCGAAGGGAAACTTCGGATCACCGTGAATCCGGAAAACGTAGGCGAAATCAAAATATCTACCGGCAAGAACATTTTTCGAATCAAGCACGACAAGATGCTTTCTAACATGGCGTACGATGTGTCTGCAGGCGATTGTCTTTACGTGGAACTCCTAGGAGATTACGACAAACTCATTCCTATCTTCGTAGAATTACGAATCGTCTATCCTATTATAAATAACCGTTAACCAAAATGCCTAACGACATTTTCGGCCACACCAAGCGTGTAGACCACGCGGAAGAGATTCTCATGTTGGACGTTCGAGTCAAAAAGTTGAGGAGCGATTTGATCGCTTTGCAGGAGACCTTAAACAAAAGTTTAGAGTCGGAGATCGCTACGCTCCAAACGCAATGTCTCGACCCAATTCTGAAAATCGATTCCGAACTGAAAACGCTAATATAAAATTATGTCGACGTACCTTCTTACGACAACGTTCAAAATATACAGTTGAGCGTGGATTCGCTTCAAAATGATTTGGCCAAGTTACAGCAATTTCAATCGAAAAATGAAGATTTGGAAAAATTGAAACTCGAAATCGAAGAACGAACTTCCGCAATAGAAAAGAATTTCTCTGAACTTCAAACCGTCGTGAACGATATCGATGTGGAACGCTTGCATGTCGTCGTTTCCAAATTACAAGAAGAATTCACCGGCACATTGGAAGAAATTAAATCCAAGTTCCAGACTTTGGAAGATACCATGACGAACCTACCATCGTCGGACGAACTGCAGGTCATCGGTAAAAGCGTCGCGAACATAAAAATTCAATTGGAGGCTTATCGAGATTTCGAACACATTCAAACCACCATCGCTACGCTTCAGGCGTCTTTGGAGTTGAGTTGAAGAAATTAAAAATATTCACGCTGAAGCAAGCACGTTGACGAGTATTCAAGACACGTTAAGCACGGTTCAGCAGAAGATCGACTACCTGGAAAATTTGAACGTCGAATCCAATCTCGCTCATTTTCATCACGTACTGGACAACATACAGGGTGACTTGGAATCGTTACGGACGAGCGTGCCTTCGAGCGAAGATTTGGAAAAATTGAAAACGGCGGTGACGGCACTATCCGATTCGAGCGACGTCAAAAGTTCGTTGAGCGATCTCGAAAGTAGGGTGGCCAATCTCCCCACCTCCAAAGAATTACACGCTTTGAAAAGGAACATATCTCGAATGCTGAAACGACTGGAAACGGAAACGGCGAACGTGGAACAGATTCGAGACGAAATTAATTCGCTGGTGTCGACGTTGCCCACTTCGCAGAGCGTCGCCGACCTTCACACGCAGTTTACAGAGATGCGAAGCATCGTGAACGATCTTACCGAGAAAAGCTCGAAATTGAATCAAGTCGAGAACCTTCAGAACATTGTCGTCAACATCAGAGATCAAGTTGGAGTGCTGGAATCCACGCAGGAATCGACGCTGGCCTCTTTCGGTGCCAAGTTGCAAGAACTCAACGAAAACTACAAGCAGTTGAACGTGGAAGTGAAAATCAAACCGTCATTTTCTGCCGTAACGGATACCATAGTCGAGCATTTGCTGCCCATCGAAAATAGACTCGGACACGTTCACAGTAATGTGCTCGGCGTCGACACTAAATTCGCCAAATTGTTCACCTTGCAAGCCATCGAAATCAACAGCGTACCCAATCAACAGAGAATCTCCACGTTCGTCGAAGGTAACAAACTGTACATGTTGCATCCTTATCATCCGTACTACAAGTTTCCCCTCGATGGCAAGATTCAGATAAACGAATTTTCGTACTGGTCTCACGGCAGAAAAGCTAGCGTTCCCACCATGACCTTAATATCGAATCGTGGCGTCCAGAAAGCAGGAAACATTCCTCTGGCACGTTGGAACGAAACGCGCAACATATATAAAATACACGAAGACGAAGATCTTACCGTTTTCGACGTGAGTGCCGGCGATAAGCTGATCGTTCAAAACACAGGTGAGGTACCACCCTCTTTGAATCCCATCACGCTGGTGCTCTCTTCAAACGTAATCTCTAAAAAAAATGTCTAGGCAAGCCATCGTCCAAGAATTGCATAAACCTGCACGCCGCAACTACGAACGTTTGGCTGTGGTAACCAAGGGCATCGACGACCTCTGGGAATGTGACCTCGTCGAGATGAGCAGCGGCAAGTTAAAAAACGTACATAAATTGAACAAGGGCAACAAGTACCTCCTCACCGTCATAGACACATTTTCGAAATTCGCGTGGGCTCTACCTTTGAAGGCGAAAACAGGAACATGCGTCACGGAAGCATTCAAGACAATTTTTCGCGAAAGCGGCGGCAGACGACCTCGGTTTCTGCACACGGACAAGGGGAAGGAATTCTACAATGCCGTATTCCAAAAGTTTATTCGGAAACACGACGTTCGACATTACTCGACCTTCAGTGACGTCAAGGCCAGCATCGTGGAAAGATTCAATCGCACTCTGAAATCGCGCATGTGGTCACGCTTTACGCTTCAGGGAAGTTACAAGTGGGTCACCATTCTTCCGGAACTCGTTAACGACTATAATCACACACGGCACAGAACGATAGGCATGAAGCCAGCGGACGTTACCAAGTCCGACGAGCAGCGATAAATTTCTAGCGTTTACTGTCCAAAGTACACACCCAAGACAAAAAAAGCTAAATACAAAATTGGAGACCAGGTGAGGGTCAGTAAATTGAAGCGAACGTTCGACAGGGGTTTCACACGAAACTGGAGCACGGAACTTTTTACCGTGGTTCGAGTTCTACCCGGGAACCGTCACACGTATATAATAAAGGACAGTGGCGGTGAAATTTTATTGGGGCGCTTCTACGAGGAGGAACTCTCTAAAACTAAATACCCCGACACGTACCTTATCGAAAAAGTTTTGCGTAAGAGAGGTGACAAACTTTTGGTGAAATGGCTGGGACTTCCGGACACGAGTTGGATCGATTCGAACGAAGTGATTCTATGAGTACGTGGAATGTCGTGAAACGTCTACCTGATTCGGAAAGTCAAACGAAGAAAAGGAACGGCGAATTGCTCCCCGATAGCATACGGTGTCTGATCGTAGGACCTTCGGGGTGCGGAAAGACGACACTGCTCATTGATAATTTTATCCTCGCACCCAATTGGTTAGACTGGGAAAACAGACACCTCTACGTATTTTCGAAAAGTCTCGAACAAGCGAAATACCAGCAACTTATGAAACTGTACGAGGGACTGGGCATTGCAACTTTCGCATCCGAAATCATTCCACTGGACGATTGTCTCGAGAATTCCGTTGTGGTGTTCGACGACATGATCTTGGAAAATCAAACCGAGATTCGTAATTTTTTCACTCGAGGACGTCACAAAGGATTGGATTGTTTCTTCCTGGCACAAACTTTTTTTAAGGTTCCGAAACAACTGCTACGCGACAACGCTAATTTCATATGTTTGTTTCGACAAGACCACACCAATTTAAAACACGCACACGATGATTACGTAGGGGCTGACATAAATTACAATCTATTTTCTAAATTCTGCTCCCACTGTTGGAACAGCGGTGATTTTGGATTCGTGACCATTGACATGACTCGAAAAACAAACCATGGAAAATATAGAAATAAAATAAACGTTTATCTAGACGTCTCAAAGGCTAACAAGAGGACGATTTCAGATTTGCAACAAGAAGAAAAAAATCCAAAAAAAAAATCAAAGGTCGTGAGAATCTAAAAAATAAAATTTGAAAAAACGTTCTTTTTTTTTCAAACGTCTGACAAGCATATATAAAATAACCATTACAACAAAAAGTGAGTGTTAGAAAAAGTGGATAGTCTCAAGCGGGTGACAGCAGAAAACTACGAGAACCGAACGTATAGGCTGAGAATTCGACGTTTCAGAAATGTTTCATCGTATATAGAAAAATGTCAAAACGTCAATTTCAAGAAGACGAAAATCTCAAGTTGCGGGAATATCTAGTGAAGCGATTCAAAGGTTGGAAATCCGAGAATCGTGGATCCTACGAAGAGAAGAAACGTCAGGATCAACCTGTGATCGACGCCATCAGCGATCTAGGTAAAGAAATTAAAGGTGTCACGGAAAAAAATAAAAATTTGATCAACGAACTCGTACCGCTCGCAGCTAAAAGTTACACCGTACCCACGCCCATTTCGAGCATTCCTTCGACGCCGTTCCAACTGAAGGAAGTACCACGACGTAGAGCCATAGGTAGCACCTCTTCGGATAAAATCGAGTTGGGACCTTTGGCACGAGACTACCTGAGCACGGGGAAGTTCGACAAGGATGAAGTGTTCGGATTGTATCCCAGCATGGAAACCAACGAGGGTGGCGTCGTGTGGAAGATTGGGAAATCGACAGTCACCTTCGAAGGCAACGACATTAAAGTTAATTTAGGCGAGAAGGATAGTTGGACCAGGTATCCGGGTACGGTGGGACTGTGGGAACTCGTTGCCAAAAAGCAGCCTAAAGATTACACCGACGAAGATTACCAGAGTTACAGGGAAATTCTGATCATGACGGATGCCATGTACCAGAACAACGACGCCTCGCAGAATAGGGTGAAATCGAGCAGCGGCGAGAAGTACAGGAATCTCATCAAACCGATTTGGAACGAGGTGAAAACAGGCAGCGGCGTCAAACGCTACAACACGTTACCCAAAGAATTCGTTTGGGTGGACGACGTGAGGAAGCTCGTGGATCGATTGTTGGTGATAGCCGGTGAAGAGAATGCAGGCAATCGTAATTTCTACAACGAGAAGGTTGGCATCGTGGACATGATCAGCACGAAACTTTCCAACTTCATCGTGAATGACGACAAGGGCATAGGTTACCTCATCAAAATTATCAACACGCTGCCTCCGAGATTCTGGAACGTGGCCGAAGGAAAGGGACTCGTAAACGACATCATCAACAAGTTACCTTTCGAGATGCATTTACCTGGCTACCAGTACTGCGGACCGGGTACCAAACTCGAGAAAAGATTGGAGAGAGGAGACAAGGGTGTGAATCCGTTGGACGCGGCATGCAAAGATCACGACATCGCCTACAACACCACGCAGACGGATCTGGATGCACGTCACGAAGCAGACAGAAAGTTAGAGCACGCAGCTTTCGAAAGATTCGTCAGCAGAGACGCTTCGTTGGGTGAACGGGTCGCCGCACTGGGCACCACCATCGCCATGAACACGAAACAAAAATTTGGGTGGGGTGTATAAATAAATAACATACAGTAAAAAGCAACATGGCTCGTATAACTGATTTTCCGCCCGAACTGCTTAGAAAAATATTCAAACAAGCAGTAAACGGAGATTGTGAGGATATAGGGAAACTTTTGATCATAGAATAGAATAGAATAGAATGGTCTTTATTTAAGCAGGCGTGTTTCGGCCTCATGGGCCGTTCTTACAACCAACCCTTGTCAAAGATACAATAAATGAATAAAAACAAAAAGAAAGAAAAAAAACACATAATGATCATGATAATACAATAAAGAAAATATAAAGATTATACAATGATAAAATAATACATTGAATAGATTAGTATATATACTGTTGAGATAAGTAGAAATAAGTATTCGGTAGTTCTATGTGTATGCCGGGGGGGGGTAGGTTAGGTATGCATAAGTGCAGGTGCAATTGTTAACATATGAAGGTTAATTAAGTTGTTGGGACAATAGTAAGTTCTTCAGATTTTTCTTAAAACTTTGATGGCAAATAATGTTAGTCAATGGTGCAGGCAGTTTGTTCCATTCCCTGATCCCTGTAACAATGATGGACTTGTTATATGTGGCGGTTTTATGTTTGGGGATTTTTAGATTTGGTTTGGTTTGGTGTTTTAAGTCCACTTTATGCGCAGTAAGGCTAATCGGGACTAGACCTACAGTTTAAAGTGGAATCCGAACCACTTGTGCCTCCACCGGGTATCGAACCCGGGACCCCTTGATTACAAGGCAATGACGCTACCACTGCGCCATGGGGGAGGCCCCTTGGGGATTTTTAGATTGTGCTTGTTGCGGATATTATGTTCGGCTGATGTTCTACGAGAACAGATCTTATCGGATAAGTATTTTGGGGAGCCACTCTTAAGTATTTTGTGCATCAAGGTGAGTGTTAAGTATTTTCTTCTATTGCTAATGTTTAGCCAAGAAAGTTTCTTTAAATAGGGGGATACATGTTCCTTTCTGTTTAGGTTAAATATGAAACGTATACAACAATTCTGAATTTTTTGAAGTTTATAGTTTAAGCCCTGGGATATATTACTGTACACTGGAGCGCAATAGTCTAACGTGGATAGGACGAGTGATTGCATAAGACGATCTTTAACATTAGCGTCCAGAGCATGTTTTAAATGATACAAAGATTTAAGTTTCCCCATACAGTTTTTCACAATAAATTCGACTTGTGGCTCCCAATTTAAGTGTCTATCGAACACAATCCCCAAGTTTTTGCTTGTATCCACTTCGCATAGCGGTATACTGCCAAGAGTTGGAGGAGAAGGTGCGTTTTTGTGAAGTTTCTTAAGTGTACCATGAGTTCCTATGGTCATGAAGCAAGATTTTGTTGGATTTAATTGAAGGGAGTTCCTCCGTGACCAATTTGTTATAGCATCAAGGTCGAATTGAAGTTTGGTCATCGCATTATCATAGTTTTCTGCATTACACTGAATATAGATTTGCGAATCGTCAGCATACTGATGGTAGTGGCAATATTGGACAGCGCGGTCGAAGTCAGCTACGTAAATCATGTATAGTAGTGGACCCAATATACTTCCTTGAGGGACGCCTTGTTGAACAAGTAACCATTTAGAGTATGTGACTTCCGGTCCCCGATGTTTCACACGTTGTTTCCTGTTGCCGAGATATGATCGAAACCAATTTAACGCGTTTCCGGTAACGCCATAGTGATACAGTTTGGCCAATAACAATTCATGATTGATCGAGTCGAACGCTCTTGAATAGTCCAACAAGACTAAAAGATGTAACTTCATTTTCATCTATTCCTTTACTTACATTGTCTACGATATCTACCAGCGCAGTGCAAGTACTATGCATTTTTCTGAAACCAGATTGAAAGTGTGTTAGGAAACCTTGAATATGTGAAAGTATTTGTTCATAAATTACTTTTTCAAGTATTTTGGACATTGTGGATAGAATGCTAATAGGTCGTAGATCTTTTATTTCTGTGGGGTTGGATTTTTTAGGTATAGGTGTTACTTCGCATTTTTTCCACTCTTGAGGGAACCAACCTTTGGAAAGGGAAAGATTAATAATGTGCGTAAGAGCTTCTAAACAAAAGGGGATGCAATACTGTAAAATAGTTAGGTTTATGCCATCATAACCGCACGCTTTCGATTTCATTTTGTTAAAAATTTTACGTACTTGTTCGCTACTTACTGGGGTTGCTCAAGATACGTGTTGGTTTCATCAATCACCGCTGCATTGTTATCTGAGGGTGCACTTGGCTTAACAAAGAACTCGTTTACCGCATTCGGCCGAAATGTATCTGGGGAGAGCGCATTACTCTTTTTATTTGGTAAAAGTCCCTGGCTTCTGAGGTTAGACCATAAATTTTTAGCATTTTTTACATTCATATTTACCGTTTCGTTATAGTGCTTAAATTTTGCGTTTCTGACTGCTTTTTTGGCTCTGTTTCTGAAGTATTTGTACGATAGGAGAGCGTCTGGGTCTCCTGTATTTACATATCTCAGATGAAAGAAGTCGTGCAACTTCCAGAATTCCCTTACTTGATTTGAAATCCAGGGGGCGGGAGGTTTGGTTACACGAATTTTTCGCTGGGGGGCGAGCTTATCTATTAATCTGATAATGTTATCATTCAAGGCCTCCACCGCTGCATCTACGTCCTCGTTTCTTTCGATTTTGCACCATTCCACATTTTCCGCGTCTTTACGAAACTTGTCCAAGTCCATGGTTTTGAAATTTCTAATTTTGATAATTTTTTTAGGTTGCTTTGGTGTGTACAGGTCAAATATGGAGTATGTTATATGGTAAAAAAAAGGTAAAGTGTTCCCCTGTGCATAGCACCACGCCATGAAGGCGTATAGGGGGTGTGGGGGTAACGCCCCACACTTTCTTGATCCGGTCGTGAGTGGGGGTGATGTGATCAGCATCACGCCCCTGACCGCCTTTACCCCCCAGGGTTTCCCCCAGGTACCCATGTTATTCGACGCTGGGTGGGCGCCGGGGCCGCTTCCATCGTTAGAAAAGTTCCCGGATTTGAACCGGTCGGGGATCGAACCCGGGACCTTTAGGATGGTAGTCAGACGCGTTACCGACTGAGCCACCGCGGCCACAGTATGTTATATGGTGATCTGTGATTCCAGGTAACTCGCTCTGCCCAATTTGCTTTACAATTAAATCTTGTGAACAAACGATTAAATCAATTAATGACTTTGACGTCGCTGTCACTCTGGTTGGCTTGGTAATTAATTGTTTCCCGTGAACTTCCTTGATTATACTCTGAAGGAGTCTAGTACTGCTTTCGTTTTTTCTTAACATGTTGATATTCCAGTCGCCTAACGCAATGAAGTAATCGTAATTTAAGTATAGGTGTTGGAGGATATCTGCTACGTGACTGATGTGAGTATAGCTGACATTTGGGGGTTTATATGCTACCATAAGTCCAATTTTTTTCCTATCGATAGTTAATTCGATTACAAGGTACTCTACGCCGATATCATTATTAACGAACCCGTCTAAAAGTTTCCATTTAAGCGATTTAGAAATGTATAAGCACACACCACCTCTAGATTTGTGTAATCTATCTTGTCGAACTAATGTGTAATTTTCGATGTCTACTATATTATTACTAATATTCGGTTTTAACCAGCTTTCTGTAATGGCTATCAGGTCAAAGTTTAAGTTCGATATCATTTCTTTAAATTCATCTATGGAGTTGAGTAAACCTTGAATATTTAGATGACATAATTTAAAGCCATTTTCAGATCTATTTATTTCAGCTTCGAGCTGTTCCTTTATATTGTAATTGCTGTGGCGGATATTAATGGGCGACTCATCAAAGTAACTGGAGTGAATTCTGATTGGGAGTGGCGTTTCTGCACCATTGACTACATTGGTAGGGTCACTCATATTTATCGTTTCCTCCACTGTTGGTCATGAAGTATATATTCTGTCCCAAGTGTGAATTGCATATTGGAATAACAATGAAAATGTGCATACGCATAAAAAAACAGGTGCTAGTTATCATAGTGACTTATTACTACAATCAAATTTTTAAAAATGTAAAAAATAAATGAAAAATTTAAGAATAAAAAAGTAAAAATTAATATAAAAATGTGAATACTGACACAAAAAAAGAAAAATAAAAAAAAATGAAAATATTTGTTGATTAACTAAAAATGGGAGAAATATAGATTTTTGAGCTTGCCGATATATTCTGGCGTGAGTTAGAATACAAGCTGAGGGTTGTTTACATTTATATAACAGTCTATTATGCGACAGGTTCATGCCCTCCTTTCGCCACCATTGAGGAATGCAGAGAGTATTGCAAGCTTTGTATGGTTCGGCGCGGAATGTTCTCCTGCATTCCCCTACCCTCTACTTTTGACTGGTCACCGTTGCCCGTACGTCATTGATGGGGGAAGCAGTTCCAAAAATAAACGCAACCACCGTTAGGAGGGGAGTGTGGCGGAACAGCGTTACTTTCTGCTGAACTTTGCGATGTCCTCCGGGTCACTAATCCTAACCACGTTTCCGTTGTGTAGGGCAAGTACATTCCCATCGGTTGTCCATACTCGTTCGAATATTTTACTAAGCCTTACCTTGTGAAAAAGGTCCAAATTTGTTTTTGTTAGGTTTTCAGTTATGAAAATACCTGTCCCTGTAGCCTTGAGCTTCTTCTTGTTCTTGTAGACCAAGTCTCTCTGGGCGTAGGTGACAAAGCGCGCAATGATCGGCCGGGGTTTGCCATCACGTCGCGGTGCTCCCAGTCGGTGAACACGATGAAACACATTTTGTGGCACTTTCACTTTCACCTGCTCATTGATGATTTTTGAAGCAATCACTTCACACTTTTCACCCTCACTTTCTTTGATGCCATGAAAAACAAGGTTCAGGCGACGGTCATATTGTTCCAGGGAATTCAGATCCTTTCGCACTTGCTTCACTTGCTTGTCTAGCTCAGAGATTTTCCTCTCGAGATCGTTTTTTACTTCTTGAATGGCATCCTCCACGGCAGATTTAATTGCAGTGGTCAGCGCTGGTTTAATTTCTTTCAACACCGCATCACTTGCAAATGCCAGGGCGATGCGTCTGTCCAGGTCTCCGAACTGTTGGTTGAGTTCCTTCGCTATGGCTGTCGAGATGGAGTTTTCAATCCGTTGCCACTCAGCTTTGCTGATTCCCATTTTTCGGGCAATACTGCTCTTAACAATTAAAAAAAATACGACAGAGTAAGTACTTGTGCTGCAGTATCCCCTCCTCCGTGCAAGCTCGAGTTGGGTAGACGGACCCTCTTACATGCGGTTCACAGCGGGCGACTCAAGCGGAAAGAGAGAGCTATTCATGCACGTCCGAACTCCTTGAAGGCTCAAGGGCCTAAAGCTAAAACGACGCCGGCATTTCGAATCCCATGTGAAATGGCTGTCAAGGACCGTCTTCGGGAGATCAGTGGAATGAGGTGCGGTGATCTCGACACTCTTCTTTCGGCCGCAGGGAAAAAAATTAAACGAGAGAATGGACGAACTGCACGAGGCGAGGCACGGGAGAAGACGATACTCGGATGATTGGCGCAAGTCTAAGCAGGAAACTGAAGATATCATAACGCACATCATCGCGCTTTCGGAAGCACGGACTTTCTTCCTCTGTTAAAAAAATAATAATATATACGTGTCAAAAAAAAACTTGATATATAAATAACACACATCGTGAAAAAAAAATAATCTTCGGTATATATAAATAACACACATTGTGGAAAAAAAATTCTATAACACCCTGAAAATTTTTCTCCTTCGATATGACTGGAAAAAAAATGACTGATCTCCAAGCATTAAAACAAATGCTAAATTTGTCAGTCGAGTATGTAAAAATTCAGGAATTGGAAGTCGGCAAACCTTACACGATAACTTCCGGTTCAATCGTTTCTACCCAGTATGGTCCCAAGGTGCGTCTGTTGCTCGACGGACAATAGAGTCTATTTTTACCAGATCGATCCGCTAACATGTTATCCGACGAGAAGCTAGCTATCTTAATCGAGAACAAAACTCGAATCGTGTACAAGGGGACAAAGGAACTTCTTGGTAAGAAAACGAAGCACGTAATAGAATTTGTGTAACGGCTGTGCGGAGTATATAAAATAACATACCTTGAAAAAAAATTACACGAAACAAAAAAAATCTCGGAACATTTATATATATAAATAACATACCTTGAAAAAAAAATTACGCGAAACAAAAAAATCTCAGAACATATATATATATATAAATAACATACCGTGAAAAAAAATTACACGAGAGGGAAACAAAAAAAAATCTCGAAACATATTTATATATATAAAAAATATACCTTGAAAAAAAAATTACGCGAAACAAAAAAAATCTCAGAACATATATATAAATAACATACCGTGAAAATAACACATAGAGCATCAACATGAAGCCCAAGAGTGTCGTGTACCAGATACCATATTCGAATCTGAAAAATCTAGGTGCCCTGGATGGGTTAGTCACCAAGAAACAACGCGAGAAGAAACGTTCTTGCTTGACGAAAGGACACGGAATGAAATTACTTCTCAGCACTCCACAATTGAGACGCTTGCAGCGTTCGCGGAAACAGCAAAAGATCGGAGGTTTCATATTCAGCATCCCGGCCATCCTGGCAGCATTGGAGGCCGTGGGAAGTTTGGCTGGGGGTAGCGCCGCCATCGCGAAAACCGTCATCGACTCGAAGAAGAACAAGGCGGAATTGGAAGAACAGAAACGTCACAACCTGGCCATGGAGAAGAAAGGGGGCAAGGGGGTGGGCGTGATGAAAAAGTTTAAAAAAAAGAAACAACAGCACTCACCAACCGAGACATTAAATCTCTGATCCAACCATTACAAATCAAAAACTTCAGAGGAGTTTTCATGTCCGACTCGTTACCTTCAACCGTTAAAAGAAGAGAATGCGGAGTAGTCAACTTGGACAGTCAAGAAAATCCAGGCACGCATTGGATATGTTACCACAAAAACGACAATAAAGCATTCGTTTTCGATTCTTTCGGAGGTGTTCCACCTACAAATTTAGTTCATTATCTGAAAACGAACAAAACATCAATATACTACAACGACGAACGCATTCAAAATTTCGGCGACGTGAACTGCGGTCATCTCTGTCTTTCCATGCTCGCGTTTCTCTCTAAAATAAATAACCCTACGATCGAAGATTTCCAGAAAGCATTGTGGAACCTTAAACAGCATCACGATGGGCGTGTTCCATCTCACGAGCGAATCTTCGATCTTGAAACTCACGCTGCACGACGACATCGTCTATCCTAAATCCGTAGCTCTGCGTGCATTCTACAGCATGTACCTCATACCTAACGTCACGCAGCACAACAACAAAATTAGCGTCGGAAGCGAACATATCGTCGTCACGCCAGGCCAATACAATCTTTCCACTTTGCAAGCTCAATTACCCAAACCTTTCTCAAAATTCGGTCACGCACAGAGTGGAAATCGTGTCCGCGACGGAGACCGTGGACCTGGGCACCATGGGAGAACTTTTAGGTTTCGAGAACGACACAAAACTCGAAGCTGGCATCAAGCACGTAGCATCCAACATTCCTAAATTCTTGGCCATCGAAACTTTGAACGTTCACTGCAACGTGGCGGAAGGCATGATCACGAAATCCTCGGACGGATTAGGAAGTCACAAGCAGACGGGAATCATAGCCACGTTCAAACCCAGTTCCGAATTCATGGAACCGATCATAAACACACCCTCTTCGCCGATCTATTTTCCAGTATGTCGCAACCGCATAGACGACATAGAGTTGGTGGTGACGAACGAGAAAGGAGAGGTGGTGGATTTCGCAGGTGCAACGACCACGGCCATTGTGGAGATCAACGTATAATAAATAACCATACATCATGGAGCAAATCGAAAGTTACGAATTGCAATCTTTCCCTCCCAACCGTCGCACGTTCGCAAATTTGAAAGAAGCGAACCGGGAGATCGAATACGACGTGGACGTAGGCGACGGGTTCGTTCATCCTCACAGACCGGACCTTTACCTTCAATTCGATGTGGTGAAGAAAGAAAGCGGAGACGCGTTTCCCGCAGCAGCAAATTTGATACTCGTGGACAACTTCGTGCCTCACCTGTTCTCGCAGGTGGAGGTGAGGAAACACAACACCGTCATCGACAGAATCGATTATCCAGGCATCACGTCGACGGCAGTGGGAACATTGAAATTATCCAAAACGGACGCAGCGTACTACCAGGCGGGAGGGTTCGAAGCGGGAACCAAAATATCGACGAGAAGTCACACGATGCTCTTTCCCATGCGTCTGCTTCCGGGATTCTTCTCGGACTACAAGGAGATCATGTGGAAGGGAGGATTGAGGATCACGTTTCGAAGAGCGGCCAACGACAACGACGCACTGATGCCATACACCAACTTGAACGCCGACGGCACGCCGATAGCCAACACTTTACCCGAAGCAGCCAAGTGCGTCATCCGGAGCATGGAATTGAGAATGCCGATCGTGGAATACGAGTCGAACTACGCCCTCAAGTACAAAGCGGAGATCTTGAAGAGTCCACAGGTACCGATTCACTTTCACGGTTACCAGTGCGTGCAAAAGTTAGCGTCGGGAAGTCACATGGAATTCGACGTGACGACGCAGTTCAACAACATACAGTTCGACATGCCAGATTTCGTCGTTGTGCTCTTTCAGACCGGGCGCGATAACAATCAGGAAAAAGATTCCAGCAAATTCGACGACTGCAAGATCAAGAACGTTTATCTCAAGAATGGTAGGAATGAAGTCTTCCCGCGCGAGAATTACAACCTCGACATGACCAAAGACGATTACCTCAAACTTTACGAAGCGTTTTCTGCTTACAAGCGCGTGACGGAGGGAAGCGTGGACATGTACTACACGCCCAGCGAATTCAAAGCACGCAGGCCGATGTTCGTCATCAACACGACGAAGCGGAAGCAGGTGGTGGTCAACGATCGAACCAACATCAAGATCGTCTGCGAGTTCCACGACGCGCTGCCTGCCGATACCGTGTGCAGCGTCATCCTGGTCGCAGAGAAGTCCTTCGTCCACGACGTGAAGAACGAGAGGGTCACAGAGCAGTTTTAAAAAACAAAATTCCTAAAAAAATTGCCACTTGCTAAAAAAAAATCAACAAGGATATATAAAATATAATGTAAGTTAGTTCGGTGTGCAAATATAAAAAAATGATAGGTCACTGAAGATCGTAAAAAAAATCGTAAGATAGGTTAAGTTATATCACGTAAGATCGTGATCGAGTAAGATGTTGGCAACACTGCGAGAAAATAAGGCTTGTGTCTTACAAGAGCAAACCATTAAGTCGAGCCCCACTTTCGGTTGGTGAACTCTCTCTCCATTTGGGTCTACTACAGTTCGGTGTGCAAATAAAAAGAATAAATGATAGGTTAAGTTATATCACTGAAGATCGTAAAAAAATCGTAAGATAGGTTAAGTTATATCACGTAAGATCGTGATCGAGTGAGGTGTTGGCAACACTGCGAGAAAATGAGGCTTATGCCTTACAAGAAAAAACCATTCAGGCGAGCCTCACCGAGCCTCACTTTCGGTTGGTGAACTCTCTCCATTTTGGGTCTACTAAAAAATATATATATATTATTTTTGTTTGTTTGCTTGCATCACAATACAGGCACGCGCGCATATGTGTGTGTGCGACAGAGAGAGGTTTACAAAAGGTCACGATATATAAACATTGGTCCCGGACTTGGAAAAAAATTACGATAAGGTGCATTCATCCTTCAAGGATGAGAGAGTGCATTTACTCATCACGCTGTGTGTCAGCGCAATAAATGAGGCGCGGAACGTGGAGAGAAAGTGAGTTTTTTTTTTAAGTTTTTTGATGCTGTTTTCATCGCTGTGAAACATCGTCAGCGCAATGAATGAGGCGCGGAACGTGCAGAGAAGGCGAGTTTTTTTTTTTTTTTGAGGTTTTGGTGAACCTCAAATGAGTGAAGTGAGTTTTTGATGTTTTGGTGCTGTTTTCTTCGCTGTGAAACATCGTCAGCGCAATAAATGAGGCGCGGAACGTGGAGAGAAAGTGAGTTTTTGAGGTATTTTTGAACCTCAATTGATGATCTTGAACCGGTCCATAACCACTACTCTAAAGTAGGTCAAAGAATGTAGAGGCTCTCGTGTAGTTTAGCACGTAATAATATAAAAAAGGATAGGTTAAGTTATATCACGTAAGATCGTGATATACCTACCAAGTGTGAGTGGGAAAAAAGGGAAATTTTACTAAAACATCGCTAAACGCTAAAAGTAGTGTAATTGGCCCTATAACCAGCGCACTTACAAGTGTAGAAAAGAAGAGGTTATTTGATTGAACAACCCGATTTGACTACACTTAAAACAATGCCAAGATGCTCTTATTCCCCAATTCCTCAAGTGTGATATGCTCTTAATTTTTAAGAATTTTGAATTCTAGTGTAGAAAAGAAGAACCCTAACAATACGATTTGCCCACACTTAAAACAATGCCAAGAGGGGCTTATACCCCAATTCTTCAAGTGTGATATGCTCTTAACTTTAAGAATTTTGAATCCTAGTGTAGAAAAGAAGAATCCTCAACAGACAGATTTGCCTACACTTAAAACTATGCCAAGTTCCTATAAGATTTTATTGTTTACAGTGTGTTTTTCCGTCAAAATCCCAGGAATTGAATTCTAGTGTAGAAATGATGACTCCCCCTCCCTCAGATTGATTCCGCCATGTGTACATTGATATAAAGCTCATAGCTCCTGGGTTCTGAGACCCAGTAGAGTGTGGTGCATAGCTCCATGGTTTTTATTGCCTTGTAATCAAGAGGCTTCTGGGTTTGAGTCCTGATAAAATGTGAAGCCTCCCCTGATTGCAAAGTGTTAATATTGTTGCCTTGTAAACAAGAGGCTCGGGTTTGAGTTCTGATAAAATGTGTAAGATTGAAATACATGTGGCAAAATAATATCTCCACACGTGAGATTTTGAGAATAATTACTGCTAGTTGATATACAACGGATAGCTCCCAGATCTGAAACCTGGTAAAGTGTGTTGTACAACAGCATAAAAGAGCAAAACTATTTTATATTGGGGATCACCAGAGCCTAGTTATTGCTGTTGTTTGGGTATAAAAGCACCAGCTCAGCCACACCCACACCCACCCACATACACCCACACCCACCCACACCCACACATATTTACCTCCGGTTCACTTCCGGTTCACTTCCGGTCCACTTCCGGTTTGCCTACTTCCGGTCCACTTCCGGCCCACTTGTGGCTTATTTCTGAGCACAGCTCTGTTAGAGATAGGGATATTATATAAATTTAAAAATTATTTCATTCTTCACAAACAAATCTCATCTAACAATTCCATAACAGTTCCATGCTCAGCTCTGTGTCTGTGTGAGGCAAGCACAGCTCTGTTAGAGATAGGGATATTAAGTATTGAAACATCTAGAAATTATTTCATTCTTCTCAAGCTCAGCTCTGTGTCTGTGTGGGGATTTGTACCTAATAACATCAAAACAACACAGCTCTGTTAGAGACAGAATATTCAATTCCATATCTATAACATCTCTGTGTAATTCCATAACAGTTCAATGCTCAGCTCTGTGCCTATGTAGAGCAAAACAGCACAGCTCTGTTAGAGATAGGTATATTATATAAATTTAAAAATTATTTCATTCTTCACAAACAAATCTCATCTAACAATTCCATAACAGTTCCATGCTCAGCTCTGTGTCTGTGTGAGGCAAGCACAGCTCTGTAGGAATATTAAGTATAGATTTAAAAATTATTTTATTCTTCACAACTAACAATTCTATAACAGTTCCATGCTCAGCTCTGTGTCTGTGTGGGATTTGTACAGCAACATAGCTTTGTTAGAGACAGAGTAGATGGGTATAAATATTATTTCATTCAATTCTTCACCTCTATATCCATAACAGCTCTGTTTGAGATAGGGATATTAAGTATAAATTTAAAAATTCACAAACAAATCTCATCTAACAATTCCATAACAGTTCTATGCTCAGCTCTGTGTCTGTGTGAGGCAAGCACAGCTCTGTAGGAATATTAAGTATAGATTTTAAAATTATTTCATTCTTCACAAACAAATCTCATCTAACAATTCCATAACAGTTCAATGCTCAGCTCTGTGTCTGTGTGGGGATTTTGCTTTGTTAGAGACAGAGTAGATGGGTATAAATATTATTTCATTCAATTCTTCACATTTTATAACAGCTCTATTCTTCACATCTAACAATTCCCTTAACAGTTTCATACTCAGCAAGGCTCTGTTAAGTATCTTAATATTTCATTCCTTCATAACAGTTCCTGTGTCTGTGTGGGGATTTGTACCTAATAACATCAAAACAACACAGCTCTGTTAGAGACAGAATATTCAATTCCATATCTATAACATCTCTGTGTAATTCCATAACAGTTCCATGCTCAGCTCTGTGTCTATGTAGAGCAAAACAGCACAGCTCTGTTAGAGATAGGTATATTTTATAAATTTAAAAATTATTTCATTCTTCACAAACAAATCTCATCTAACAAATCCATAACAGTTCCATGCTCAGCTCTGTGTCTGTGTGAGGCAAGCACAGCTCTGTTAGAGATAGGGATATTAAGTATAAATTTAAAAATTATTTCATTCTTCACAAACAAATCTCATCTAACAATTCTATAACAGTTCCATGCTCAGCTCTGTGTCTGTGTAGGATTTGTACAGCAACATAGCTTTGTTAGAGATTCATTCAATTCTTCACCTCCATATCCATAACAGCTCTGTGTTTATAATAGATAGGAATATTGAGTGCATCTAACAATTCCTGCCCATAACAGTTCCATGTTGTAGAAATATCAGCAAGGCTCTGTGTCTGTGAGATTTGAAACCTTGTTCCCAATCAGTTCCAAGCTGTACAGCTCTGTGTCTTTGAGATTTGAAACCTGTTCCTGTACAGCTCTGTGAGAATTTTCATAGTGCCTAATAATATCAGCACAGCTCAGTTAGGATCGCATCTAACAAATATCAAGGATTTGTACCTAATTACAGTAGCACAGGGATAGGGATAATAAGTATAGACTATTGATATAGAAATTATTTTATTTTTCAATCTTATTCATAACAGTTCTATGCTCCTATGTGTCTGAGCAACATCAGTACAGCACAGCTCTGTTAATTAATATCTATTGAAACATGTGTCTGTGCGGGGATTTGTACCTAAGTATAGCTAATATTGAGTATAGAATTATTATATCTAGAACCATTTTCTGTGTCTGTGCAGGGATTTGTACTTAATAACATCAGTACAGCATTGCTCTGTTAGAGTATAGATTTATATTATTATTGAAACATCTCTTCACAAACAATCTCATCTAACAATTCTATAACAGTTCCGCTCAGCTCTGTGTCTGTGCGGGGATAAACATCAGTACAGCACAGCTCTGTTGCTCATCTTTTCAGCTCTGTGTCTGTGCAGGGATTTGTACCTAATAACATCAGTACAGCACAGCTCTGTTAGAGTATAGATTTAATTATATTATTATTGAAACATCTAGAAATTATTCTTGAAACAAATATCATCTAACAATTCCATAACAATTCTATGCTCAGTTCTGTTGCTCATTTTTTCAGCTCTGTGTCTGTGCAGGGATTTGTACCTAATAACATCAGTACAGCACAGCTCTGTTAGAGTATAGATTTAATTATATTATTATTGAAACATCTAGAAATTATTCTTCCTAATAATTCCATAACAATTCCATGCTCAGCTCTGTGTCTGTGCGGGGATATGTACCTAATAACATCAGTACAGCACAGCTCTGTTAGAGATAGGGATATTGAGTATAGATTTAATTATTGAAACATCTAGAAATTATTCTTCAAACAAATATCATCTAACAATTCCATGCTCAGCTCTGTGCCTGTGCGGGGATTTGTACCTAATAACATCAGTACAGCACAGCTCTGTTAGAGACATTTAATTCTTCACATTTATATCCATAACATCTCTGTGTCTGTGTGTCAGTACAGCACAGCTCTGTTAGAGATAGGGATATTGAGTATAGATTTAATTATATTATTATTGAAACATCTAGAAATTATTTCATTCTTCACAAACAAATCTCATCTAACAATTCCATGCTCAGCTCTGTGTCTGTGCGAGGATTTGTACCTAATAACATCAGTAGAGCATAGCTCTGTTAGAGACATTTAATTCTTCACATTTATATCCATAACAGCTCTGTGTCTGTGTGAGGCAAGCACAGCTCTGTTAGAGATAGGGATATTGAGTATTGAAACATCTAGAAATTATTTCATTCTTCACAAACAAATCTCATCTAACAATTCCATGCTCAGCTCTGTGTCTGTGTGGGGATTTGTACCTAATAACATCAAAACAACACAGCTCTGTTAGAGACAGAATATTCAATTCCATATCTATAACATCTCTGTGTAATTCCATAACAGTTCCTTGCTCAGCTCTGTGCCTATGTAGAGCAAAACAGCACAGCTCTGTTAGAGATAGGTATATTATATAAATTTAAAAATTATTTCATTCTTCACAAACAAATCTCATCTAACAATTCCATAACAGTTCCATGCTCAGCTCTGTGTCTGTGTGAGGCAAGCACAGCTCTGTAGGAATATTAAGTATAGATTTAAAAATTATTTTATTCTTCACAACTAACAATTCTATAACAGTTCCATGCTCAGCTCTGTGTCTGTGTGGGATTTGTACAGCAACATAGCTTTGTTAGAGACAGAGTAGATGGGTATAAATATTATTTCATTCAATTCTTCACCTCTATATCCATAACAGCTCTGTTTGAGATAGGGATATTAAGTATAAATTTAAAAATTCACAAACAAATCTCATCTAACAATTCCATAACAGTTCTATGCTCAGCTCTGTGTCTGTGTGAGGCAAGCACAGCTCTGTAGGAATATTAAGTATAGATTTTAAAATTATTTCATTCTTCACAAACAAATCTCATCTAACAATTCCATAACAGTTCAATGCTCAGCTCTGTGTCTGTGTGGGGATTTTGCTTTGTTAGAGACAGAGTAGATGGGTATAAATATTATTTCATTCAATTCATCACATTTTATAACAGCTCTATTCTTCACATCTAACAATTCCCATAACAGTTTCATGCTCAGCAAGGCTCTGTTAAGTATCTTAATATTTCATTCCTTCATAACAGTTCCTGTGTCTGTGTGGGGATTTGTACCTAATAACATCAAAACAACACAGCTCTGTTAGAGACAGAATATTCAATTCCATATCTATAACATCTCTGTGTAATTCCATAACAGTTCCATGCTCACCTCTGTGTCTATGTAGAGCAAAACAGCACAGCTCTGTTAGAGATAGGTATATTTTATAAATTTAAAAATTATTTCATTCTTCACAAACAAATCTCATCTAACAAATCCATAACAGTTCCATGCTCAGCTCTGTGTCTGTGTGAGGCAAGCACAGCTCTGTTAGAGATAGGGATATTAAGTATAAATTTAAAAATTATTTCATTCTTCACAAACAAATCTCATCTAACAATTCTATAACAGTTCCATGCTCAGCTCTGTGTCTGTGTAGGATTTGTACAGCAACATAGCTTTGTTAGAGATTCATTCAATTCTTCACCTCCATATCCATAACAGCTCTGTGTTTATAATAGATAGGAATATTGAGTGCATCTAACAATTCCTGCCCATAACAGTTCCATGTTGTAGAAATATCAGCAAGGCTCTGTGTCTGTGAGATTTGAAACCTTGTTCCCAATCAGTTCCAAGCTGTTCAGCTCTGTGTCTTTGAGATTTGAAACCTGTTCCTGTACAGCTCTGTGAGAATTTTCATAGTGCCTAATAATATCAGCACAGCTCAGTTAGGATCGCATCTAACAAATATCAAGGATTTGTACCTAATTACAGTAGCACAGGGATAGGGATAATAAGTATAGACTATTGATATAGAAATTATTTTATTTTTCAATCTTATTCATAACAGTTCTATGCTCCTATGTGTCTGAGCAACATCAGTACAGCACAGCTCTGTTAATTAATATCTATTGAAACATGTGTCTGTGCGGGGATTTGTACCTAAGTATAGCTAATATTGAGTATAGAATTATTATATCTAGAACCATTTTCTGTGTCTGTGCAGGGATTTGTACTTAATAACATCAGTACAGCATTGCTCTGTTAGAGTATAGATTTATATTATTATTGAAACATCTCTTCACAAACAATCTCATCTAACAATTCTATAACAGTTCCGCTCAGCTCTGTGTCTGTGCGGGGATAAACATCAGTACAGCACAGCTCTGTTGCTCATCTTTTCAGCTCTGTGTCTGTGCAGGGATTTGTACCTAATAACATCAGTACAGCACAGCTCTGTTAGAGTATAGATTTAATTATATTATTATTGAAACATCTAGAAATTATTCTTCAAACAAATATCATCTAACAATTCCATAACAATTCTATGCTCAGTTCTGTTGCTCATTTTTTCAGCTCTGTGTCTGTGCAGGGATTTGTACCTAATAACATCAGTACAGCACAGCTCTGTTAGAGTATAGATTTAATTATATTATTATTGAAACATCTAGAAATTATTCTTCCTAATAATTCCATAACAATTCCATGCTCAGCTCTGTGTCTGTGCGGGGATATGTACCTAATAACATCAGTACAGCACAGCTCTGTTAGAGATAGGGATATTGAGTATAGATTTAATTATTGAAACATCTAGAAATTATTCTTCAAACAAATATCATCTAACAATTCCATAACAATTCCATGCTCAGCTCTGTGCCTGTGCGGGGATTTGTACCTAATAACATCAGTACAGCACAGCTCTGTTAGAGACATTTAATTCTTCACATTTATATCCATAACATCTCTGTGTCTGTGTGTCAGTACAGCACAGCTCTGTTAGAGATAGGGATATTGAGTATAGATTTAATTATATTATTATTGAAACATCTAGAAATTATTTCATTCTCTACAAACAAATCTCATCTAACAATTCCATGCTCAGCTCTGTGTCTGTGTGGGGATTTGTACCTAATAACATCAAAACAACACAGCTCTGTTAGAGACAGAATATTCAATTCTTCACAATTCCATAACAGTTCCATGCTCAGCTCTGTGTCTATGTAGAGCAAAACAACACAGCTCTGTTAGAGATAGGGATATTAAGTATAAATTTAAAAATTATTTCATTCTTCACAAACAAATCTCATCTAACAATTCCATAACAGTTCCATGCTCAGCTCTGTGTCTGTGTGAGTCAAGCACAGCTCTGTTAAAGATCTTCACAAACAAATCTCATCTAACAATTCCATAACAGTTCCATGTTCAGCTCTGTGTCTGTGTGGGGATTTGTACCTAATAACATCAAAACAACACAGCTCTGTTAGAGACAGAATATTCAATTCTTCACATCCATATCCATAACATCTCTGTGTATTTCCATAACAATTCCATGCTCAGCTCTGTTTAACATACGTTGAAACGTTTATATAGAAACAATAGGCATTGATTGCCACTTTTCAGACAAGTTTTAAATTCCATACAAATTCATAGTTGAAACGGTCATGGCATAGGGATGAAATAACATCTAGACACTCAATTGATGTGAAGAATTAATTATACCCTAACTGTTAGTCCCTATCTCAGAGCTGTGCTCTGTACAAATCCCACACAGACACAGGAACTGTTATGAAGGAATGAAATATTAATATCCCTATCTACACAGACACAGAGCCTTGCTGAGCATGAAACTGTTATGGGAATTGTTAGATGTGAAGAATAAATTTCACAGAGCTGTTATGGATATGGAGGTGAAGAATTGAATGAAATAATATTTATACCCATCTACTCTGTCTCTAACAAAGCAATGTTGCTGTACAAATCCCACACAGACACATAGCTGAGCATGGAACTATTATGGAATTGTTAAATGAGATTTCTTTGTGAATAATGAAATTTAAATCTATACTTAATATTCCTATATTTAACAAAGCTGTGCTTGCCTCACACAGACACAGAGCTGAGCATGGAACTGTATTGGAATTGTTAGATGAGATTTGTTTGTGAAGAATGAAATTTAAATCTATACTTAATATTCCTATATTTAACAAAGCTGTGCTTGCCTCACACAGACACAGAGCTGAGCATGGAACTGTTATGGAATTGTTAGATGAGATTTGTTTGTGAAGATCTTTAACAGAGCTGTGCTTGCCTCACACAGACACAGAGCTGAGCATGGAATTGTTATGGAAATACACAGAGATGTTATGGATATGGATGTGAAGAATTGAATATTCTGTCTCTAACAGAGCTGTGTTGTTTTGATGTTATTAGGTACAAATCCCCACACAGACACAGAGTTGAACATGGAACTGTTATGGAATTGTTAGATGAGATTTGTTTGTGAAGATCTTTAACAGAGCTGTGCTTGCCTCACACAGACACAGAGCTGAGCATGGAACTGTTATGGAATTGTTAGATGAGATTTGTTTGTGAAGAATGAAATAATTTTTAAATTTATACTTAATATCCCTATCTCTGACAGAGCTGTGCTGTTTTGCTCTACATAGACACAGAGCTGAGCATGGAACTGTTATGGAAATGTGAAGAATTCAATATTCTGTCTCTAACAGAGCTGTGTTGTTTTGATGTTATTATGTACAAATCCCCACACAGACACAGAGCTGAGCATGGAATTGTTAGATGAGATTTGTTTGTGAAGAATGAAATAATTTCTAGATGTTTCAATACTCAATATCCCTATCTCTAACAGAGCTGTGCTTGCCTCACACAGACACAGAGCTGTTATGGATATAAATGTGAAGAATTAAATGTCTCTAACAGAGCTATGCTGTACTGATGTTATTAGGTACAAATCCTCGCACAGACACAGAGCTGAGCATGGAATTGTTAGATGAGATTTGTTTGTGAAGAATGAAATAATTTCTAGATGTTTCAATAATAATATAATTAAATCTATACTCAATATCCCTATCTCTAACAGAGCTGTGCTGTACTGACACACAGACACAGAGATGTTATGGATATAAATGTGAAGAATTAAATGTCTCTAACAGAGCTGTGCTGTACTGATGTTATTAGGTACAAATCTCCGCACAGGCACAGAGCTGAGCATGGAATTGTTATGGAATTGTTAGATGATATTTGTTTGAAGAATAATATCTAGATGTTTCAATAATTAAATCTATACTCAATATCCCTTCTCCAACAGAGCTGTGCTGTACTGATGTTATTAGGTACATATCCCCGCACAGACACAGAGGTGAGCATGGAATTGTTATGGAATTATTAGGAAGAATAATTTCTAGATGTTTCAATAATAATATAATTAAATCTATACTCTAACAGAGCTGTGCTGTACTGATGTTTTTAGGTACAAATCCCTGCACAGACACAGAGCTGAAAATATGAGCAACAGAACTGAGCATAGAATTGTTATGGAATTGTTAGATGATATTTGTTTGAAGAATAATTTCTAGATGTTTCAATAATAATATAATTAAATCTATACTCTAACAGAGCTGTGCTGTACTGATGTTATTAGGTACAAATCCCTGCACAGACACAGAGCTGAAAAGATGAGCAACAGAGCTGTGCTGTACTGATGTTTATCCCCGCACAGACACAGAGCTGAGCGGAACTGTTATAGAATTGTTAGATGAGATTGTTTGTGAAGAGATGTTTCAATAATAATATAAATCTATACTCTAACAGAGCAATGCTGTACTGATGTTATTAAGTACAAATCCCTGCACAGACACAGAAAATGGTTCTAGATATAATAATTCTATACTCAATATTAGCTATACTTAGGTACAAATCCCCGCATAGACACATGTTTCAATAGATATTAATTAACAGAGCTGTGCTGTACTGATGTTGCTCAGACACATAGGAGCATAGAACTGTTATGAATAAGATTGAAAAATAAAATAATTTCTATATCAATAGTCTATACTTATTATCCCTATCCCTGTGCTACTGTAATTAGGTACAAATCCTTGATATTTGTTAGATGCGATCCTAACTGAGCTGTGCTGATATTATTAGGCACTATGAAAATTCTCACAGAGCTGTACAGGAACAGGTTTCAAATCTCAAAGACACAGAGCTGAACAGCTTGGAACTGATTGGGAACAAGGTTTCAAATCTCACAGACACAGAGCCTTGCTGATATTTCTACAACATGGAACTGTTATGGGCAGGAATTGTTAGATGCACTCAATATTCCTATCTATTATAAACACAGAGCTGTTATGGATATGGAGGTGAAGAATTGAATGAATCTCTAACAAAGCTATGTTGCTGTACAAATCCTACACAGACACAGAGCTGAGCATGGAACTGTTATAGAATTGTTAGATGAGATTTGTTTGTGAAGAATGAAATAATTTTTAAATTTATACTTAATATCCCTATCTCTAACAGAGCTGTGCTTGCCTCACACAGACACAGAGCTGAGCATGGAACTGTTATGGATTTGTTAGATGAGATTTGTTTGTGAAGAATGAAATAATTTTTAAATTTATAAAATATACCTATCTCTAACAGAGCTGTGCTGTTTTGCTCTACATAGACACAGAGCTGAGCATGGAACTGTTATGGAATTACACAGAGATGTTATAGATATGGAATTGAATATTCTGTCTCTAACAGAGCTGTGTTGTTTTGATGTTATTAGGTACAAATCCCCACACAGACACAGGAACTGTTATGAAGGAATGAAATATTAAGATACTTAACAGAGCCTTGCTGAGCATGAAACTGTTATGGGAATTGTTAGATGTGAAGAATAGAGCTGTTATAAAATGTGAAGAATTGAATGAAATAATATTTATACCCATCTACTCTGTCTCTAACAAAGCAAAATCCCCACACAGACACAGAGCTGAGCATTGAACTGTTATGGAATTGTTAGATGAGATTTGTTTGTGAAGAATGAAATAATTTTAAAATCTATACTTAATATTCCTACAGAGCTGTGCTTGCCTCACACAGACACAGAGCTGAGCATATAACTGTTATGGAATTGTTAGATGAGATTTGTTTGTGAATTTTTAAATTTATACTTAATATCCCTATCTCAAACAGAGCTGTTATGGATATAGAGGTGAAGAATTGAATGAAATAATATTTATACCCATCTACTCTGTCTCTAACAAAGCTATGTTGCTGTACAAATCCCACACAGACACAGAGCTGAGCATGGAACTGTTATAGAATTGTTAGTTGTGAAGAATAAAATAATTTTTAAATCTATACTTAATATTCCTACAGAGCTGTGCTTGCCTCACACAGACACAGAGCTGAGCATGGAACTGTTATGGAATTGTTAGATGAGATTTGTTTGTGAAGAATGAAATAATTTTTAAATTTATATAATATACCTATCTCTAACAGAGCTGTGCTGTTTTGCTCTACATAGGCACAGAGCTGAGCATTGAACTGTTATGGAATTACACAGATATGTTATAGATATGGAATTGAATATTCTGTCTCTAACAGAGCTGTGTTGTTTTGATGTTATTAGGTACAAATCCCCACACAGACACAGAGCTGAGCATGGAATTGTTAGATGAGATTTGTTTGTGAAGAATGAAATAATTTCTAGATGTTTCAATACTCAATATCCCTATCTCTAACAGAGCTGTGCTTGCCTCACACAGACACAGAGCTGTTATGGATATAAATGTGAAGAATTAAATGTCTCTAACAGAGCTATGCTCTACTGATGTTATTAGGTACAAATCCTCGCACAGACACAGAGCTGAGCATGGAATTGTTAGATGAGATTTGTTTGTGAAGAATGAAATAATTTCTAGATGTTTCAATAATAATATAATTAAATCTATACTCAATATTTTATCTCTAACAGAGCTGTGCTGTACTGACACACAGACACAGAGATGTTATGGATATAAATGTGAAGAATTAAATGTCTCTAACAGAGCTGTGCTGTACTGATGTTATTAGGTACAAATCCCCGCACAGGCACAGAGCTGAGCATGGAATTGTTATGGAATTGTTAGATGATATTTGTTTGAAGAATAATTTCTAGATGTTTCAATAATTAAATCTATACTCAATATCCCTATCTCTAACAGAGCTGTGCTGTACTGATGTTATTAGGTACATATCCCCGCACAGACACAGAGCTGAGCTTGGAATTGTTATGGAATTGTTATGGAATTATTAGGAAGAATAATTTCTAGATGTTTCAATAATAATATAATTAAATCTATACTCTAACAGAGCTGTGCTGTACTGATGTTTTTAGGTACAAATCCCTGCACAGACACAGAGCTGAAAAAATGAGCAACAGAACTGAGCATAGAATTGTTATGGAATTGTTAGATGATATTTGTTTGAAGAATAATTTCTAGATGTTTCAATAATAATATAATTAAATCTATACTCTAACAGAGCTCTGCTGTACTGATGTTATTAGGTACAAATCCCTGCACAGACACAGAGCTGAAAAGATGAGCAACAGAGCTGTGCTGTACTGATGTTTATCCCCGCACAGACACAGAGCTGAGCGGAACTGTTATAGAATTGTTAGATGAGATTGTTTGTGAAGAGATGTTTCAATAATAATATAAATCTATACTCTAACAGAGCAATGCTGTACTGATGTTATTAAGTACAAATCCCTGCACAGACACAGAAAATGGTTCTAGATATAATAATTCTATACTCAATATTAGCTATACTTAGGTACAAATCCCCGCACAGACACATGTTTCAATAGATATTAATTAACAGAGCTGTGCTGTACTGATGTTGCTCAGACACATAGGAGCATAGAACTGTTATGAATAAGATTGAAAAATAAAATAATTTCTATATCAATAGTCTATACTTATTATCCCTATCCCTGTGCTACTGTAATTAGGTACAAATCCTTGATATTTGTTAGATGCGATCCTAACAGAGCTGTGCTGATATTATTAGGCACTATGAAAATTCTCACAGAGCTGTACAGGAACAGGTTTCAAATCTCAAAGACACAGAGCTGTACAGCTTGGAACTGATTGGGAACAGGGTTTCAAATCTCACAGACACAGAGCCTTGCTGATATTTCTACAACATGGAACTGTTATGGGCAGGAATTGTTAGATGCACTCAATATTCCTATCTATTATAAACACAGAGCTGTTATGGATATGGAGGTGAAGAATTGAATGAATCTCTAACAAAGCTATGTTGCTGTACAAATCCTACACAGACACAGAGCTGAGCATGGAACTGTTATAGAATTGTTAGATGAGATTTGTTTGTGAAGAATGAAATAATTTTTAAATTTATACTTAATATCCCTATCTCTAACAGAGCTGTGCTTGCCTCACACAGACACAGAGCTGAGCATGGAACTGTTATGGATTTGTTAGATGAGATTTGTTTGTGAAGAATGAAATAATTTTTAAATTTATAAAATATACCTATCTCTAACAGAGCTGTGCTGTTTTGCTCTACATAGACACAGAGCTGAGCATGGAACTGTTATGGAATTACACAGAGATGTTATAGATATGGAATTGAATATTCTGTCTCTAACAGAGCTGTGTTGTTTTGATGTTATTAGGTACAAATCCCCACACAGACACAGGAACTGTTATGAAGGAATGAAATATTAAGATACTTAACAGAGCCTTGCTGAGCATGAAACTGTTATGGGAATTGTTAGATGTGAAGAATAGAGCTGTTATAAAATGTGAAGAATTGAATGAAATAATATTTATACCCATCTACTCTGTCTCTAACAAAGCAAAATCCCCACACAGACACAGAGCTGAGCATTGAACTGTTATGGAATTGTTAGATGAGATTTGTTTGTGAAGAATGAAATAATTTTAAAATCTATACTTAATATTCCTACAGAGCTGTGCTTGCCTCACACAGACACAGAGCTGAGCATAGAACTGTTATGGAATTGTTAGATGAGATTTGTTTGTGAATTTTTAGATTTATACTTAATATCCCTATCTCAAACAGAGCTGTTATGGATATAGAGGTGAAGAATTGAATGAAATAATATTTATACCCATCTACTCTGTCTCTAACAAAGCTATGTTGCTGTACAAATCCCACACAGACACAGAGCTGAGCATGGAACTGTTATAGAATTGTTAGTTGTGAAGGATAAAATAATTTTTAAATCTATACTTAATATTCCTACAGAGCTGTGCTTGCCTCACACAGACACAGAGCTGAGCATGGAACTGTTATGGAATTGTTAGAAGAGATTTGTTTGTGAAGAATGAAATAATTTTTAAATTTATATAATATACCTATCTCTAACAGAGCTGTGCTGTTTTGCTCTACATAGGCACAGAGCTGAGCATGGAACTGTTATGGAATTACACAGAGATATTATAGATATGGAATTGAATATTCTGTCTCTAACAGAGCTGTGTTGTTTTGATGTTATTAGGTACAAATCCCCACACAGACACAGAGCTGAGCATGGAATTGTTAGATGAGATTTGTTTGTGAAGAATGAAATAATTTCTAGATGTTTCAATACTCAATATCCCTATCTCTAACAGAGCTGTGCTTGCCTCACACAGACACAGAGCTGTTATGGATATAAATGTGAAGAATTAAATGTCTCTAACAGAGCTATGCTGCACTGATGTTATTAGGTACAAATCCTCGCACAGACACAGAGCTGAGCATGGAATTGTTAGATGAGATTTGTTTGTGAAGAATGAAATAATTTCTTGATGTTTCAATAATAATATAATTAAATCTATACTCAATATCCCTATCTCTAACAGAGCTGTGCTGTACTGACACACAGACACAGAGATGTTATGGATATAAATGTGAAGAATTAAATGTCTCTAACAGAGCTGTGCTGTACTGACACACAGACACAGAGATGTTATGGATATAAATGTGAAGAATTAAATGTCTCTAACAGAGCTGTGCTGTACTGATGTTATTAGGTACAAATCCCCGCACAGGCACAGAGCTGAGCATGGAATTGTTATGGAATTGTTAGATGATATTTGTTTGAAGAATAATTTCTAGATGTTTCAATAATTAAATCTATACTCAATATCCCTATCTCTAACAGAGCTGTGCTGTACTGATGTTATTAGGTACATATCCCCGCACAGACACAGAGCTGAGCTTGGAATTGTTATGGAATTGTTATGGAATTATTAGGAAGAATAATTTCTAGATGTTTCAATAATAATATAATTAAATCTATACTCTAACAGAGCTGTGCTGTACTGATGTTTTTAGGTACAAATCCCTGCACAGACACAGAGCTGAAAAAATGAGCAACAGAACTGAGCATAGAATTGTTATGGAATTGTTAGATGATATTTGTTTGAAGAATAATTTCTAGATGTTTCAATAATAATATAATTAAATCTATACTCTAACAGAGATGTGCTGTACTGATGTTATTAGGTACAAATCCCTGCACAGACACAGAGCTGAAAAGATGAGCAACAGAGCTGTGCTGTACTGATGTTTATCCCCGCACAGACACAGAGCTGAGCGGAACTGTTATAGAATTGTTAGATGAGATTGTTTGTGAAGAGATGTTTCAATAATAATATAAATCTATACTCTAACAGAGCAATGCTGTACTGATGTTATTAAGTACAAATCCCTGCACAGGCACAGAAAATGGTTCTAGATATAATAATTCTATACTCAATATTAGCTATACTTAGGTACAAATCCCCGCACAGACACATGTTTCAATAGATATTAATTAACAGAGCTGTGCTGTACTGATGTTGCTCAGACACATAGGAGCATAGAACTGTTATGAATAAGATTGAAAAATAAAATAATTTCTATATCAATAGTCTATACTTATTATCCCTATCCCTGTGCTACTGTAATTAGGTACAAATCCTTGATATTTGTTAGATGCGATCCTAACAGAGCTGTGCTGATATTATTAGGCACTATGAAAATTCTCACAGAGCTGTACAGGAACAGGTTTCAAATCTCAAAGACACAGAGCTGTACAGCTTGGAACTGATTGGGAACAGGGTTTCAAATCTCACAGACACAGAGCCTTGCTGATATTTCTACAACATGGAACTGTTATGGGCAGGAATTGTTAGATGCACTCAATATTCCTATCTATTATAAACACAGAGCTGTTATGGATATGGAGGTGAAGAATTGAATGAATCTCTAACAAAGCTATGTTGCTGTACAAATCCTACACAGACACAGAGCTGAGCATGGAACTGTTATAGAATTGTTAGATGAGATTTGTTTGTGAAGAATGAAATAATTTTTAAATTTATACTTAATATCCCTATCTCTAACAGAGCTGTGCTTGCCTCACACAGACACAGAGCTGAGCATGGAACTGTTATGGATTTGTTAGATGAGATTTGTTTGTGAAGAATGAAATAATTTTTAAATTTATAAAATATACCTATCTCTAACAGAGCTGTGCTGTTTTGCTCTACATAGACACAGAGCTGAGCATGGAACTGTTATGGAATTACACAGAGATGTTATAGATATGGAATTGAATATTCTGTCTCTAACAGAGCTGTGTTGTTTTGATGTTATTAGGTACAAATCCCCACACAGACACAGGAACTGTTATGAAGGAATGAAATATTAAGATACTTAACAGAGCCTTGCTGAGCATGAAACTGTTATGGGAATTGTTAGATGTGAAGAATAGAGCTGTTATAAAATGTGAAGAATTGAATGAAATAATATTTATACCCATCTACTCTGTCTCTAACAAAGCAAAATCCCCACACAGACACAGAGCTGAGCATTGAACTGTTATGGAATTGTTAGATGAGATTTGTTTGTGAAGAATGAAATAATTTTAAAATCTATACTTAATATTCCTACAGAGCTGTGCTTGCCTCACACAGACACAAAGCTGAGCATAGAACTGTTATGGAATTGTTAGATGAGATTTGTTTGTGAATTTTTAAATTTATACTTAATATCCCTATCTCAAACAGAGCTGTTATGGATATAGAGGTGAAGAATTGAATGAAATAATATTTATACCCATCTACTCTGTCTCTAACAAAGCTATGTTGCTGTACAAATCCCACACAGACACAGAGCTGAGCATGGAACTGTTATAGAATTGTTAGTTGTGAAGAATAAAATAATTTTTAAATCTATACTTAATATTCCTACAGAGCTGTGCTTGCCTCACACAGACACAGAGCTGAGCATGGAACTGTTATGGAATTGTTAGATGAGATTTGTTTGTGAAGAATGAAATAATTTTTAAATTTATATAATATACCTATCTCTAACAGAGCTGTGCTGTTTTGCTCTACATAGGCACAGAGCTGAGCATGGAACTGTTATGGAATTACACAGAGATGTTATAGATATGGAATTGAATATTCTGTCTCTAACAGAGCTGTGTTGTTTTGATGTTATTAGGTACAAATCCCCACACAGACACAGAGCTGAGCTTGAGAAGAATGAAATAATTTCTAGATGTTTCAATACTTAATATCCCTATCTCTAACAGAGCTGTGCTTGCCTCACACAGACACAGAGCTGAGCATGGAACTGTTATGGAATTGTTAGATGAGATTTGTTTGTGAAGAATGAAATAATTTTTAAATTTATATAATATCCCTATCTCTAACAGAGCTGTGCTCAGAAATACGCCACAAGTGGGCCGGAAGTGGACCGGAAGTAGGCAAACCGGAAGTGGACCGGAAGTGAACCGGAAGTGAACCGGAAGTGGACCGGTGTGGGTGGGTGTGGGTGGGTGTGGGTGGGTGTGGGTGGGTGTGGGTGTGGCTGAGCTGGTGCTTTTATACCCAAACAACAGCAATAACTAGGCTCTGGTGATCCCCAATATAAAATAGTTTTGCTCTTTTATGCTGTTGTACAACACACTTTACCAGGTTTCAGATCTGGGAGCTATCAGTTGTATATCAACTAGCAGTAATTATTCTCAAAATCTCACGTGTGGAGATATTATTTTGCCACATGTATTTCAATCTTACACATTTTATCAGAACTCAAACCCGAGCCTCTTGTTTACAAGGCAACAATATTAACACTTTGCAATCAGGGGAGGCTTCACATTTTATCAGGACTCAAACCCAGAAGCCTCTTGATTACAAGGCAATAAAAACCATGGAGCTATGCACCACACTCTACTGGGTCTCAGAACCCAGGAGCTATGAGCTTTATATCAATGTACACATGGCGGAATCAATCTGAGGGGGGGGGGGTCATCATTTCTACACTAGAATTCAATTCCTGGGATTTTGACAGAAAAACACACTGTAAACAATAAAATCTTATAGGAACTTGGCATAGTTTTAAGTGTAGGCAAATCTGTCTGTTGAGGATTCTTCTTTTCTACACTAGGATTCAAAATTCTTAAAGTTAAGAGCATATCACACTTGAAGAATTGGGGTATAAGCCCCTCTTGGCATTGTTTTAAGTGTGGGCAAATCGTATTGTTAGGGTTCTTCTTTTCTACACTAGAATTCAAAATTCTTAAAAATTAAGAGCATATCACACTTGAGGAATTGGGGAATAAGAGCATCTTGGCATTGTTTTAAGTGTAGTCAAATCGGGTTGTTCAATCAAATAACCTCTTCTTTTCTACACTTGTAAGTGCGCTGGTTATAGGGCCAATTACACTACTGCTAAAACATCGACAAAAAATTGTCAAAATATGTTAAAAACTGATATTCAATTGATAAAAAAAGAGGCTACAAATGCATACCTACCAAGTACGAGTGGGAAAAAAAGGGAAATTTTACTAAAACATCGCTAAACGCTAAAACATAGACAAAAAATTGTCAAAATATGTCAAAAACTGATATTCGATTGGTAAAAAACAGAGGGTACAAATGCATACCTACAAAGTACTATTTTGAAACGATACGTTTACACTACTACTGTGTAATGAGCGAAAACCAATAATTCTTGCAATTTCCATTGAAAATGTGTTCGTCGTTTGGAAAAGTGGTAGCTTGCGCAATTATAAATATGTTGCAAGGCGTTTGATACAAGCGATGTTGGAAAGTATAGGTAAAGTACTCGTGTGACAGATTCATTTATTTATTGTCGCGGGTTAAAATCCAAAACCCTCCAATTTTTGTATATTTTTTTGTAAGAACGACATTCAGATACATTGAGTGTGGAGTTTAGTAATAAGTTGAATATTGTTTTTTTCCGAATGTTCGCAAAATGTAATTTGGTGTTGAATACGACGAATGTTTCCATCAGCTCAATGTATTTGTTTCTTTTCTTTCTGGCAGTAAGGTATACAAGTCAGAGATGAGATGCATTTTAAAGCACTAACTTTCCACTCAATCTAGGCTAGCTACATGTTAGAAGTCTTACAACCCCTGTCACACACGTCGAGCATGATACTACTACACCGCTATAGATGCCACTAGTTCTAAACATGTAGTTCGAAAAATGACAGGTCACTATTTATTTCCTTTATTTTAACAAAATCTCGTATTCGTATTATTAGTTATGTGAAACTGTAACGTGCGGGGAATAATTCATGCATGTCCAAGTAGTGCGTTCGTGTGTTCAGAACTTCGACGTACTGAGAAATGTTGGCGAATGAACAGAGGCCAAACACAAACTTTCCGATCCTACCAGTAGGAAACGTGAAATTATGTTTGTATATTGATTGATTGAGAGAGAGAGATCCCAGCTGGGTATTTATAATTGTATTTGTCTTCATTTGAGAAATATGGACGTTTTGAAACTAAATGACCTAAATAGCGTACCGTCAGATTTTATAATAAATGTTTAGTACTAGTGGCAATTGTGGTGTAGTGGTAGCGTGCTCGACTCGTGTGACAGGGATCGTAAGATCGATCCTCCACTACAGTAGAGACATTTTCAAAGGGAAATAAGCCTTTCACGAAATATTTCTTCAGATTCATGTAAATAATGTTGATTTGTTCCAAGAGTTGGAAACCTTAAATTCCAGACAGCTATCTAAATTGAGGCAGACAATCTGATACCACGTGACAGGTGCAGAAACCAGATCGGAAACCATAGCTTAGTCATCGCTAGGGCTCGGAAGATATGTGCTGTAGAAATAACCTCAAAATTGTTTTAAAAAATGGCCTAAAATACTTTTCGCGCTGTAAATGAAAGCTTGATTTTCATTAATCCATTATAAGAAAATCGTTGAATAATTCCATAAAACCCGCTATTTGGAGCTTTAAACTACTAACTACTGAAGAATGGGGATAAAAGCAGTTAAGTGCTAACAAATTTAATTTTATTTATTGTAACTTCAAAGTTACATAACATGTAAAGGTGGCGCTTTTCCTTAAAGTTCTTGGGTTGTCCCCTTTCGGTTTGGCATAAGAGGAGGCACTATATTCATATTTCTTGCGCCTGAATTCATTAGAGCTTTGTTCAGTTCTCGAAGCCTAAGAAAAGAGGAAGCGAGCAGGAAAAAGAGTTTTCGAGTATGTAATGTAAACTCGGTGACGATAAGAAGAAAATATATGCTGATACATTCTTCAAAGATAGAAGAAATAGAAGATAGAAGTAATATATGATTGATGTAGATAGAATAAAATATAAGATGATACAATCTTCAAAGATGAAAGAAAATATATGCTGAGACAATCTTCAAAGATAGACGAGATACATATATGATAGATGAAATATATGATTGATGTATACAGAAGAAAATATATGGTGATACCTTATTCAAAGATAAAAGAAATATATGATTAATGCAAATAAAAGAAGGAAGAAGATGAAATCCTAATAAGATTTATCTAGAGGAAAGAGGAAGAAGACCAGGATCTTGAAAGACGAAAAGAAGAAGAAAACAAATGTCTTCCATTCCAATAGAATATAATTTATATATATTATCCTTATAATATATGTAAACTGTAGATTTTTAGATTATAGACTCGCATTTTATCATATCCTTTGGCTATTATGCTATCTGATTGGCTTTCTTATAGTAAGAATCCATTACCATGAAGATTTTATAACCGTGGTTAAGTAGTACACCTAAGGTAGGTAGCATATTAAGTGGCGACCAACGTTGCGGCCTGAGATTTGCGAATCAGAAAGCAAAGACAAAGAGAAAGCCAAAATGGAGAAAGGAAATAAAGTCGAGGACGAGAAAAGAGAATATGTATTCAAGGAAATAGAGAAAATAAAGGAAATATTAAACTGTTGCGGAGAAGAGTTAAATATGGAAGAAATTTTCATATGCAGCTCATGCAAAGAAATGAAACACTGCCTATGTAAGGGGATAAGGAAGGAAAAGTGCTTTTCATTAGACGCACTGATCCTTAGCGATCTTGGGCTGTCCCTTTTCGGTTTGACATAGGAGGTGGCGCTAAACCCACATTTGTCGTCCATGAATCCATTGAAGCTTTGGTTCAGTTATCGATGCCTAAGGATAGAAGGAAGCGAGCAGGAAAAGGAGTGTGCGTGTATGTAATGTAAAGTCGGCGACGAGAAGAAGAAAATATTTGCTGATACATCCTTAAAAGATAGAAGAAATATATGATAAAGAAATATATGATTGATGTAGGCAGAAGAAAATATATGATGATACATTCTTCGAAGATAGAATAAATATATAATTAATGCAAATAGAAGAAGGATGAAGAAGAAATCCTAATAAGATTTTTCTAGAGGGGTTTATCCTTTTCCCAGAGAAGAAATTGATAGAAGAAAGAAGAAGACAAGGGTCATAGAATAAGAATAATCCTATCCTTTTCCCAGAGACAAAATACTTATTCTTAGAAGTTCGAAAATGAAGATCAACATCTTAGAAGAAGAAGAGAAGAAGATAACAAATGTCTTCCATTCCAATATAATTTCTGTATATATATATATTATCCTTATAATATATGTAAACTGTGAGAATGTTTAGAATATAAACTCGCATTTTATCATATCCCTTGGCTATTATGCTATCTGATTGGTTTTCTTAAAGTAAGAATCCATTACCATGAAGATTTTATAACCGTGGTTATACTAAGCTAAGTAGTTCACCTAAGGTAGGTAGCATATTAAGTGGCGGCCAACGTTGCGGCCTGAGATTTGCGAATCAGAAAGCAAAGACAGAGAGAAAGCCAAAATGGAGAAAGGAAATAAAGTCGAGGACGTGAAAATAGAATATATAGTCAAGGAAATAGAGAAAATAAAGGAAATATTAAACTGTTGCGGAGAAGAGTTAAATATGGAGGAAATTATCATATGCAGCTCTTGGGAAGAAATGAAACACTGGCTATGTCAGGGGAATAAGAAAGGAAAAGTACATAGAACTAAGTGAAACAGGAGAAGGATACATATGCAAGAGCTGCAAGAAAGAAGGGACAAGTGAAAAAGGAGAATAGATGAAGGGACAAATGACAAAGAAGAAAAGATGAAGAAAAAACAAAAGAAGACAGAAGTGATGAAAATGATGATATGCTCAAAAACTTTTCGATTGAAATTTAAGAAAATAGAGCGCAGGGAGAAGAGAATATCAAAAGATTACATAGAAAAGTAGAATAAAGTAGTAAGAAAGAATGTAGAAGAGAATAGCAAAGAAATGAAAAATGAAAACAGAACATTAGAAGAGAATAACAGATAATTAAAAGAGAATATGAGACGATTAGAAGAGAAATTTATGGAAGTACATACAAGATGGAAAAGAACAACTGAGAATTAAAAGATGAATTTAACGAGAGAAATAGGAAGATAGAACAAAAGTTGGAGGACATTTTAGAGGAAAACACGCAGAAACTTAAAGTGGTCCAAGGAAAGGCAGACAATAAAGGAAATGAAGTGGAGAAAAAGATAAACAGAACGTTATCTAGGATTCATAAGACAGAGAAGAGAATGGAAGAAGTGGAATGAAGATTAGGTGATACATCAGTAAGAGGAAGGAATGTTGGGTTTAGTCTTCTAGGTAGCAAAGAAGTTGCTGACGTCAAGAGAGAGATGAAAGAAGAAAGTTCCAGTGAAGTGTTTAAGACGTAGGAAGAAAATAAACATAAGTTTAGTAGAAAATTTAATTTACTAAGATAGAGTAGAAAGAAGAGAATGAAAATGAGGCTTAGATGAATTTCCGTAAAGAAAAGAAAGAAAATGAAGAGGAAGAAATTGAAGATAGAGAAGAATTTAAACATAGCTCGTGAAATGTTTTAAATATCAACTCAGATCAGACAGATTCAGATGCGACTTTGCCGGAGAAAAGTAAGAAGAAAACGAAATAGAAAATGCAAGGAGTGTATATGAAGATGCGGAACATGAAAATCTAGACAGAAAGTAGATTGAAAGAAAAGAGAGACGATATTAGTTTCATTACTTGAAGAAAGTTGGAAGAGGAGGAAGAGGAATATTGAAAAGAAGAAAAAAGAGAATAAATGGAAGAAAAGAATTAATGAAAGAGGAAAAGAAATATGATAGTGACATCGAACAAGGATCTTCAAAGACTGGTCATTATAAGGAAAAGAGACATTATGATTTGTTGATTGATAATGAAGTGTTTCTAAGGTTAATCCATTCGAGTAGAATATCAATCTCTCTATATCACTCGAAGGAAATTTGTGAAATTATTAGTTTATGTAAGTTTTGATAAAATGATGGAAATGTTTCAAAAGTAAATAATCTATGGAAAAAGAACGTAAAACTAGTTACGGATTATTGAAAAACTATTTTGCGAGTATTACTTTAGGTATACATCTCGGGTGGTTATTTATGTCAATAGACATCTGAGTGGCCGGGTAGATAATGAAAGATATAATTTGGAAATAACTTTGTATAAAGGAAAAATTGCCGAAGAGCAAGAAAGAAGAAAGGAAGTCAGCCTCCAAAATCGTTGAGAAGAATGAAGAACAAAGAGAAAGAAGATAGAACAGTTACGCTCAGAGGAAAGTCAACCGGGAAAATTCTTCGAAAACAAACATGAAGAGTTGAACTGAATTCTAAAGGTCCTAAGGTGAACATAGATAAATCTAATCAAGTGCAGTTATGCATACCCCAGTCATTAATTGAGAAAATACTCAAAGAAGTACACGAGCAGTCTAGAGATTTCGCAATTGATAAATCATTAAGATTGGCTCGGAAATTTTACTTCTGGAAACGTATGACTAGAAACGTGGTGGACCATGCCTAAAAAAACTAAGCCATCAAAGTTAAAAATAAAAAGGGAGGAGTTACATGTAATAGCGAGAAACCATTGAGACATGTTATCTATAAATTTATTAGAACTTCTTCCAAGATCAGAAGATTTAACTTATATTTCAACATGCGTAGAAGTGTGTTGTAAGTTCATAATGTGCTATAATCTCAGGGAGGTTACGGCAAAGTATATAGTAAAGTGTTTCGAAGAAGGTTTTAACATAAAATATGGAATTCCTCGAATTCTTAATGATTTTGATAATGATACGCAATTCGTGTCTGAGAACTGTAAGTACTACTTGAATTTCAAAGGGATCAAAAAGATAAACCTAACTTGGTACCATCCAAGCTCAAATCCGATAGAGATATACAATCGGGAAATGGTAAGGATTCTGAAAATGTTCTGCAACGATAATCATACAAAGTGGTTCACAGTAGTAAATGAAGACAGAAGACTAATAAATAACTCGATATCAGTTAAGTGTTGCTGAGCTATTCTTCGGGTATATGGAGAACCTAGCATATTTAAATATTTTGATTGGCCTCAAGAGATAGTTACCAAAGAAAAATTAAGGAAATATTGCTAGGCATATATCAAGAGAACAAAGAAGAAGAGGAAAGAAAATGAGAATGGTACGAAGATAAGATTAAAGAAGGGGGGCCTAGTATTTTGTAAAACTCATCCAATTAGTAAAGCTTCAGAGAGAGCAATAAGAAACTATTCTTCATCTACGAAGGACCTTATGCTGTGATGAACATGTTTCGAAATACGGTGTTGATAAAACATGTAGAGAAAAGCATAGAGAGAAGACAGAATCTGGAGCATGTCAGAAGAAATAATTGTATAGAACAGAGAAATATATGTCTAGTAAATAGAAATGTGGAATAGTATGAAGATTTGGAGGGGAGGTCAAAAGTTAGGAAAAATGTTTTCTAATTACTAAACAATTCTTCAAGAGGAATCTTTTTCATCCCAAGGAGAGGGATATTGTGTCACGTGCCTAGTCAGCAGTACACAATCGTTAATATGTAAGGAACTAGTTAGAGAACGTGACAACAGATGGCATCGCAAAGAAAAAAATGGAAAGAATGTTGCTTAACGAAGTAAGAGGATACTGGATAATAGGAAATTGATTAAAAGAAATGCGAAATAAGGAAATATTGATGATAAAAGTATATATAGAGATTAAAAAACAGAAGTTTAAATATATATTATGATTGATAAGGATATACTCATATGTAAAACGTAGAGAAAAATTAAGAAGTTGATATGCTAGTTCAAAGCTAGTCTTATTTCGGTCTTTCGATCGAATTTGCTGGCGAGGAGTATATCGCCAGTTTTTGGTTGTTTGGACTTTGGTGGCGCTATAGTCAAGTTTAGACGCCCCAAAGGACTTCGGTTGCGCTTTTCATTAGACGCACTGGGCCACAGGCAGCGTTTCCTTAGCGATTTTGGGCTGTCCCTTTTCGGGTTGGTATAGGATGTTGCGCAATACCCACATTTGTCGTCCATGAATCCATTAAACTTTGGTTCAGTTATCGATGTCATGGAAAAGAGGTAAGCAACCAAAAAAAAAAAAAAAAAAATTTTCGTGTATGTAATGTAAAGTCGGCGACGAGAAAAAGAAAATATATGCTGATACATTCTTAAAAGATAGAATAAATATATGATAAAATAAATATATGATTGATGTAGACAGAAGAAAATATACATTCTTCGAAGATAGAATAAATATATGGTAATACAAATAGAAGAAGGATGAAGAAGAAATCCTAATAAGATTTTTCTAGAGGAAAGGTGAAGAGGTTTATCCTTTTCCCAGAGAAGAAATTTCTAGAATAAATAAGAAGAAGGCATGGGTCATAAAAGGAGGTTGAAGATATCTCAACAAGATATATCTAGAGGAGAGAAGAAGAAACCTATCCATTTCCTAAAGAAGAAATTTATCGAAGAATGAATAAGGATAATAGAGTAAGAATAATCCTATCCTTTTCCCAGAGAAGAAATTATTATTCTTAGAAGTTCGAAAATGAAGATCAAGGTCCTAGAAGAAGATAACAAATGTCTTCCATTCGAATAGAATAAAATTTATGTACACATTTATATACAGGGTGATTCTTTATGTAGTGTACAGTGGTGGAAAAAAGTTCTTCCCCATAAGACTTTAATGGCAGTAAATAATGCCGGAAAGGTAGGCAACACACATTGCACCTTTAGGTGATCGGGTGATTCTGTCTGTCTCAAGGAGCAACTCGTCTTTCATGCAATAGCCAACAGACACAGGAAATGAAGGAAAGTCACGTGACATCAGGTGGAATGTTGTTCGTCATAAAATCGCCTTTTCTCAAGACAGGTCGCAGAACCGACAAGAGTTATAGCCTATGTCCGAAAATGATTTCCCTAAAACCGTTGAACGAAACGTTAAAATAATTCTTGCCTTAATTACAAAGGCTACTATACTATATGTGCCGCGGTAGCTCGGTCGTTAGGGAGTTTGATTACCATGCGAGAGATCTGAGTTCGATCTCCGACTGGGGAGAATTGGAATTTTGTCCACCTGTTCAAGTGGCTCCGGCGCCCACCCAGCGTCGTATAAAGTGGATACCTGTAGGAAACTTGGGGGGGTAAAGGCGGGCAGGGGGCGTGGTGCTGATCACATTATCCCCACCTTCGGCCGTAACAAGAAAGTGTGGGACCCTAACTCCGCACTCCCTACACGCCTTCATGGCTTGCTGCAAAGCACAAGGTAGCACTTTGCTTTTTCATTTACTATACGTCCCGATTTTGTCGGAACAGAACTTTCTTATTTCTACGTGGACTTTCTTTCAAGTTCCGTAGGGATGTGAATAGGCTCCAGTTTTTCTTGACACAATTCATCCATGTTATATTTCGTTATAAAAACCACGGCCGATATCCTGTGTGTGTGTGTGTGTGTGGAGGGGGGGGGGCTATAATTCAAACATGTGAGGTGATACTTTTCTCACTACTCCATTCTCCGATTCCTCGTATCAGAAATAAATCTTAATTCCACACACTGAAAATGTAGCATTTCCTACATCTTAGCATGCAAATATCTAGTAGCAAAGTTATGTGTAGGCACATAGTGATTCGGATACCACTTTAAACTGTAGGTGCATTCCCGATTAGTCTTACTGTGCATAAAGTGGACTTAAGACACCAAATCAACCAACCAACACAATCCCGTTATCGTCCAGATTATCGAAACCAGAAGCTTCGTCGCGAATAACATAAGCAGGAAGACAATGTGAAATTACCGAACAGAAACAGAACCTAGAACGGCTAGATTACATTAAATCGACGATACAGCACGCGTTCTGAAATGAAGAAGAATACGAAAGTTGAAGGACCTCGACACACACACACACTTTTCCTCCGCTCAATGGTAAGATATCTTTCTTGCAGAGAAGCCTTTACGTAGGCCTTCAAGGCTACGACGAGAAAGTGTTTTACATGCAATGACGGGACCAAAACACAGGTCTAGTTTGATATGAAAGCTGTGTTCCTCCTTATTTCGTACGTCATTGATAACAGGAACATTGGCCTCGTCTGCTAACCCTAGTTTCGTAGAGCAGACGCCTGTTTGCCACCCTTTGGTTCAGTGACCTTCGCTCGTAGTTAGCAAGAGTGAATGACTCACCAGATACCTGTTGCCTGTAAGCTTATACAAGAATAGATATTTCGTTAGCGTCTGTAAGTATTGTTTCATCTGCAGTTATATCAGTTAACGTTCGAATTGTTTCCTAATGGTTACGTTATTTATAAATTAGTTCTCGAGAGTGAGCTTTCTATCTATTTGTATGGGGGGGGGGTATACAGCCTGCATGTATTATTTTTTTCCTGAAACAAGAAGAAATTCCAAGACAAAAAAAAGAGTCGTAGAAGAGTAGTTAACAAAAAAGAAAGAAGAAAACGAAAATGTAAATGTTTTAATAAATTATTGTATAGATCGAGTGAATAATATTTTCTCACGGAGTCTCTTCGATGGCGTAATGATAACGTCGTCACCTTATAATCAAGGGATCCCGGGTTCGATACACGGTGGATGCACGTAGTAGTTCGTATGTCATTTTAAACTGAAGGTCCAGTCCAGATTAGCTTATCTGTGCAGAAAAACTAAAAAGGAAATTGTCACAGTGTAAGAAAATTTCATGTTCAACCACATACAAAAGGGAATAATTTATTCCATGTTGGAGTTCACATTTATAGCATCTAACCAACACAATTATGGATCGCAACGTATTTTCTCAGATCCATTTTAATTATGCGTGCATGATAAAATAACAGTAGTTGAGGAAAGAGAAAGCCAAGCGAAACACAGATGCCTTCTCCAGAATTTCCAATCTCGTTACGTAAGGTTCTGGGTTGAAGTCCCGGGCACGCATGACTCTCTTGTTCTGGCCCTTTTATCTGCTCTACTGTATTTCATCATAAATCGTCGTTATGGTTTCCCTACAGGTTAGGAATAATGACAATAATTGCCAATACAAAGCCAATAACGAACAGAGGCAGATGTCAAGAAAGAAACAAGATTTGACAGTGTCTCCGTCTCTCGGTTTCTCGAATTGAAAATTGCTCTCCCGTTCTCGGTCTCGGCTAGTTAAATATAGAAATCGAAAAAGTATGTGAAGATACATATATTTCATATATCCCGGTTTTATAGGAGATTTCGTGAGAGATGAAATAAGTACTCTTCGATCATGTTTATTTTTATTAGTTTTGTTACGTAACATCACTTTTCTTCCTAGTCGCGGACGAGTGACCATTACATGAAATTAATGACGAAATACTCAAACACCTGTGACAAGGACGGTACTCAAACGCGAGAACTTTGGTGACGAGATCGAAGGTTGACCACTTAATGAGCTTGCCCACCGAGTCTGCTTAATGTTGCTTGTGTCAGGTAATTCGAAATAACTGTCAATATCCCACATTCATTATCATTTGTTTCATAATTTATCTTATTGATGTTATTAACCTGAAGTCGAAGAAATAGTTGAAAGGCAATAATGCAAGATTGACTATGTCTGATGTTACTTCGTGCCGAATAATATGACATGATATTATGATATGAATATATTAATAATATAATATGCCTAGTCATTCCATTGATTGATCCCAATTGCGCACACAAAATATGGTATAATGTCCACCCCTAACCAACCTCCGTGGCGGAGTGGTTAGCACAGCGCGCTACGACAGCATGGGCCCCTGGTTCGAATCTCGGCTTGGCCATGGGTGTTCTTGGTGAGTGTCCGTTAATCAATGTCATCATATCATCACTCATTACTCATCTTCATCGTCGCTATTTGCCAAAAGTGAAAGAATAGCGACACTAAATAACAAAATCCAATCAAATGGAACATCTTCACCGATTTCATTCTATACCGTACCAAATTGCCAGTTTATTAATGCTTCTTGCTTCATTTTACTGCATCTCAATTGTTTTCCGATTCCAAAAAAATTTAATGTTGTGAGCAGTTGATTGTGCATTGTTTTGTTGTTTGGATTGTTTAATTAACGTCGCATTAATTAGTTTTAGACCAATCGTGACAGGGAATCGAAAGCACAAAGGAAGGTGACATGTTAGAGACCACGGCTCTCTTTAAAGGTAGGATTCCTTGAACACGACTGAAGTGACTGCAGAATATTATGGATAAAATTTGTTTCGCTTTTTCCTTTTATTTCTGTTTCAGTTATTTTACTTCGCTTTTCTTCTACCGCTCGTGTTAATCGTGTCGGTGAGGAAGAATTATAAACTCGTGAAATGGACGATGGGCCAAAAAATATATATGCCTCTCCCACGGTTCGAAACTGTGACCACAAAATATTGTCTTATTTTTAAAATTTACGTCAAATATGGTTTCACTCGTCTCTTTCTCATGGCGTTCCATTGCCTGTCCGATGGCGTAGTGGTAACGTCTTCGACATGTAATCAAAGGCTTCCGAATTCAACACCAGATAGAGGAACATTTGGTTCGGATCCCACTTTAATCTGTAGGTCCAGTGCATAAACTGGACTTAAACCATTAGCGTGTGGCATGTGGCCTGTGATGAGAACCATCATTTCAGTGAACCTTCTTGACAATGACTAGTATCACTCGAAAAATATTTCCTTACGAGTAGATCTTGTTAAGAAACCAGTTGCTGAAATGTTCTTCTTGAGGCCACGTAGCACCCAGATGTTGTTTGTTGTTGCTGGGGCATGAGTCATGTGACTCATGCTATCAATGCTCAATCGTTCCCGAGAACTTAGATCCACCAGACAAACTTAAGCGAATAATTTGTTATTTGGGTTGCACAAACAACAGGCTTTAAGACGTTACGAAATTCTAGGTCCCGTGGCCCAGGTAATTCTTTCTCCGACTGTACAACTTCAATAATTTATAATTATTTATTGGAACCACATACAGACTTGGTTTATATGTCATTATGCAGCAAAACACTTCAAGTTTTTTATTAGAAATCTTTTATGGTTCAATGTGTGCACCGTTGGTCATCCTGGACACATCGCAACGAAAGTCAATTTCCTGCCAAACATTAACCAGCATTTCAGGGGTAACATCAGCGATGGCTGTTGTGATGCGATCTTGAAGTTCATGAAGATTATGAGGTAGGGAATGGGTGTACACCCTATATTTCACAAACCCCCACAAAAAAAAGGTCGAGTGGAGTGTAATCTGGAGACCGTGGCAGCCAGGCAATTGGTCCACCACAACCTATCCACTTGTCTGGGAAACGATGATCAAGGAATTCCCTTACCTCTGTCAGGTAGTGCGGTGGGGCGCCATATTGTTGCCACCATATGCGCCCATCATGGTCATCTTCATCCAACTTTGGAAGAAGGAAGTTCTGGAGCATATCCAGATAGACTTTGCCGGTGATGGTGCTCTCAGCAAAGAAGAATGGTCCGTAAACCTTTTCTCTGGAAACAGCGCAAAACACGTTCACTTTGGGACTGTCAGGAACCAGTTGCACGTGCTCATGTGGTTTTTCAGTGCCCCAAATGCGACAATTGTGTTTGTTGACTCGGCCGGAAAGGTGGAAAGTTGATTCGCCGCTGAATACCACATTGTGCAAGAATGACTCGTCATCACCTGTGAAAGTCGCCATTTTCAACGATAGATCGGTGGCGCCGCATGTGATCAACTCCGCAACTACACACTACGTGAGTCAAAACTTGAAGTGTTTTGCTGCATAATGACATATAAACCAAGTCTGTATGTCGTTCCAATAAATAATTATAATTTATTGAAGTTGTAAACTACATAAAGAATCACCCTGTATATATATAATCCTTATAATATATGTAAACTGTAAAGATATTTAGAATATTGACTCACATTTTATCATATCCTTTGTCTATTATGTTACCTGATTGGCTTTCTTAAAGTAAGAATCCATTACCATGAAGATTTTATAACCGTGGTTATTCTAAGCTAGGTAGTGCACCTAAGGGAGGTAGCATATTAAGTGGCGAAGACCTAGTAACAAATAAGATATGGAAGTTCTACTTTTTTATTAAATTAGTTCATATACTGCATATCAGTCAAAGTTTTATAAAAATGGACAAATACATTCACAGAGATTGAATTAACCACAGAGTCGGTTTAAAGCAAGGATAATTTTGAAAAAATGTCCGCTTGAAATCATTCACGCTGAGAATCAATCCTGCGTTTACTACGTTGCAGTCCGTCGTTAAACATTATTTTTCTTTAAGGAAGCCCGTAAACAGAATTGTCTGCCAACATTCTTTTCTCAGTTTTTCTCATATATCAGTTTTTACTCAGTTCTCTATTTTTCACATTCACATTCAAAACACAAACATTCATATCTTAGTCGGGATTCGATATGATTTGAGATCAAGAACTAGATCACTTTTATTTTTATTTAATGGTATCCCCCGTCATTCACACCTGTTCTTAACATTCGTACATACCAGATTTTCTCATTAATTTCGGTTTTCTCATTTTACGGAAAACAAAAACTCCAAGTCCTAGCCGGGATTCGAAGACGAGACCAATAGCTTTGTAGCTCGTTATGCTAACCACTCCACCATGGAGGCCGAACATTACTGGGACTTCTCATTCGTTGAAGAAAATATTTCACAATTATGTTTGTTATAAGCCACATATTGTTGTTGCAGAACTCTTTCTAATCTTCTGAGATTTTGATACGAAATGATAATATCAGCTTTTGGCAATGAAGATTGCCAATCAAACCGAACAGCAAAACCTAGGGTATGTCTCAGGAGAGAAATGACAGTGCTGGAGAAGGGGTATTTCTGCTTTACGACTTACCAGGTACCTGAGGAGGCTTGTCCATGAGGAGCTTCAGCAAGGCGGGCTGGACAAACATCTGGTATTGCAGACGCTCTGCGCTCCCTACGGACAGAAGGAAGGCGAATTCGCAAGAGAACTTTCCATGATATACCCTCTTAAGTTTGTCGAAAAAGATTGTGCTCCTTCCAGTTTGCCATTTTAAAGTGCCACTTATGAAATGTGATTTCGACAAGACAATAAAGAATGTTATTAAATATATGAGAGCAATTGGTTTATCACTACTAGACTCTGTCTACATAAGTAAACACAAACAATTGTTTACAGCAATCTTCAGTCAGTTGTCTTATGAGAAATCCAAAAATTCTCCGTGAATATCTTTGTTTCATTCTCTCAAAGTCTTGCTTCAAATGTGAATTCATTAAAATTGATTGCTAATAAACTATCGTGTGATCTGTGGTTGATAACATAAGGCCGTTTAATTTACTTTGTGTATTACGCGCGCGTGTGTATTTTTAAATATTGAGACCTTGTATTTGTATCCTATTCTAAAAGGTAAACCCAAATGTACAGTTATTAATTTCCTTACCTCATATTAAAAGTAATACATTTTAACTATTTTCATGTTAATTATGATTCCAAATTTATAAAATAGAGCAATGTGAATACTTCAATGCCAGCCACTCAGCTTATAGTTATGATTTTTATATCGATATTAACAAATGTAGCAAATTTAAGACACATTGCAGTGCAAAATTAATAATAATAATACTTTCCATGGGAACGCATTGCCGTCCTATAACGAAATTTTACACACAGATAGTGAATAGATATATTTTCAAAATAGATAGGGAATTTTAGAGATTTAAAAAAAATTCGGAATTTTTTGAAGAATTCCAAAATGCAAATAGGATAGTCATTTTCAATTCGAAATTAAAACTCACTAGAATCAGGAGAGAATGACACAAATTGTATCTTTTTAGGTCAAGCATTTCTTGATCTACAGCTATTAAAATTTGAGAGTGTTATCTTTTTTGCTTCTTTGAAAGTCAATAACTCAAAAACTAAGAGCGCAGACAAGAAATTCAGCAGTTTTTGTCCACTTGGTAGGTGCATACAATAAATGAGCAACGAATCGTAAAACTGTGAATCCTAAAGTCTCGAAAATATTTTTTTATTGTTTTGACTTGCCATGTAATGACCCTGAAATAGGTAGTATTATGCATGTTCTTCACAGAAATAAACCTAACTGTAATATCATATCCACAAGTGCATTGTGACAATATTCCTTTGCAATTAACCAAAAGGAGCAAAAAAGCGAAGTAATGCTAACCAAATCAATCAATCTATCTACTATAACAGTATTAAAAGAGAAGTCATTAAAACAAGTTTCCCTTCCTGAAATCAATAATCTGCACGAGTTTCAAATCCATTTTAACAAATATTGTGTGAGCGATACAATGAAATGAAATCTCGTCTTTCTTGCAAAGCAATCTAACTAAAATATCACCTAAACATCTGAGGAATATGCCTCGTATTGTCCAAATGCGGCGGCACTTGTTCTCAAGGTGGAGCACAACCTGATCAATGTTTCAAACAGCGAATACATTTCTTTCGTTTAAAGTCGAAGACGAATTTTGAAGATGAAATTTGATTAAGTCCGCTTTATTTACAGATATTTAAACCAACAGCAAAAATAAAAATATGAGAGATTTATATTAGGGTGTAAATGAATTTGGATAGGGGTAGTAACAAAGTTAACTTGATAAAAGATAAAAACTGTAATTTCTTGACTGACCTAAGCGATATTTTAAATAGTTTACTACTATTAAAGTAGTTAAACTACTTTAATGACCTTTTAAATGTTCATGTAGGAGATAAATCAGAAGTAAATGAAGTACATACAACAAAACCTTTAGTTCCAGAACCTAACTTGATTGAAGTTAGAGATGCTATTAAAATGATAAAGAATAACAAAGCAATTGGCACTGATTTAATATTAGCTGAGTTAATTACATATGGTGGGAATTCGTTAATTTTTCAAATTCATAAATTAATTAGTTTAATATGGAATAAAGGAGAAATCCCACAAGAATGGAAAGAATCCGAAATTTTTCCTATGTTTTAAAAATATGATAAAATGAACTACAATTCCTCTACTCTCAACAACATATAAATATTATCTAACATTATTTTAGCATGACTAACCCATATGCTAATGAAATTATAGGTGATTATCAATGTGCATTTAAAGGTAACAGATAAACAACAGATCATTTTTTTTACATCAGAGAGACACTTGAGAGAATGTGTGGAAATATAATCAAAATGTCCATCAGCTATTCATTAATTTTGAAAAGTATATGATTGAGTGAAAAGAAATATATTATATAATATATTAGTCGAGTTTGGAATACTTAAGAAGCTTGTTAATATGATAAAAGTATGCACGAGTGAAAAAGAAAGTAATATTCGTGGATATTAATATATCTGACAAATTTATTAATTCATGATGAGTTGAAATAAGGAGGTGCATTATCTCCATTGTTACATAATTTTCCCTTAGAATAGGCTGTTAGGAAGGCAAAAGAAACTAACGAAGGACTAACATTAAACGGTGTGACTCAGATGCTAACATATGCAGATGATATAGACCAGTGGCGAAGCGTCCTAAAAGGACCAGAGGCCGGGCCTACCTTAATATACTTCTATATTACGGATAATTGTTTTACTTATAAGTTCATTAAACAACGCTTAATAAAAGAAAACTGAAATTCTAGGTCTAATTGCCATAACTGAAATTTGGCTTACGGCTAATGTAACGGACTCTGAATTTAGCGATAATAGGTATGTAATTTTTCGTCAGGATAGAATGGATAAAGGGGGTGAAGGTGCTTTAATAGCTGCAAAAAGTAATTATTATGTAAGAAACATAGATGTTAATATTAAAAATGTTGAGATTGTATGCATTAAGATTGGGTTTGAAAGTTTCTCTTTAATTGTAATTTGTGTATACTTCCCGCCAAAGTCAAATTTTATAGCTTATCAAAGATTTTATGCATTTGTAGAAGATTTGTTTAATATATGTAGCTGTAAAATTATAATAATTGAAGACTTTAATATTCCGTGTATTATAGAGTCTACTCATGATTTGACACAGGCGAATCAAATTGAAATGGAATTGCATAATTTTGTGTCTCTGGCTGGTCTTGTTAGCATAAATAATATTAAAAATATCAATAATAGAACACTTGATCTAGTATTAACGAACGTACATAATTTGCCGGAAGTTCGAATGTGTACAGATCCTCTTTTGAAGATTGATAGACATCATCCACCGTTAGAATTACATGTCAACACTGGTAATGCAAAAAGTAATATTAAAAACAGAGCTACTAACATTCTTAATTTTCAGAAGGCGGACTTTTATAATATGTATAAAGACATTAAGGAAGTGAACTGGGATGCATTAGGTAACTTTGATGATCCAGATAAAGCTGTATCGTATTTTTGCAAAATATTAAATGAAGTCATCACGAGACGAGTACCTAAAAAGAAACGTAAGAAGCGGTCTTATCCATGCTGGTTCACTGAAGAAATTATAAATGTGTTAAAGTCAAAGGAAAATTATAGGAAATGAAAAAACATTCAGCTAATAATCTATCAAGATTTAAGGAGCTTCGTAAAGAATCAAAGAAGCTGATTAATGCTGCATATAGAGCATATATTAGTAACTCCGAAGAAGCTATTAAAACTAATCCGAAGTGCTTTTGGGATTTTAATAACAATAAGAAGAAAGGGAATACTCGAGTGAATACAAAGACATATAAAAGAAAGGTTCTTGATTCTTATCAGTCTATCGCAGACTTGTTTGCTGAATATTTTAGTAGTGTCTATGAAAGAGATGATACAGAGCTGTTGGATATTGGTAATTTAACCATGGATGTGAGTCACTGTCTAGTTGTAATAGAGGTCAAGGAGGATGAATGTATACAGTCTATTCGGAAAATAAAATCAAGTAAATCTTGTGGGCCAGAATACCCTCGTATGTATTTAAAGGTTTTGGTGAGTGGTTATGTTATCCTTTATGTAAAATTTATAATCTGATTTTAAAATCTGGTATGTTTCCTACTTTATGGAAGATAAGTAAAGTTTGTCCCATATTAAAATCTTGTAACCCTAGTGACATCACAAATTATAGACCGATTTCATTAATATCTGTACCTGCTAAAATATTCAAACAAATACTCTACAATAAAATATTTTTGCATGTAAAACCCTATTTATCTTCTTGTCAACATGGATTTATACCGTTGTACAGTAACTAATCTCGTTACCTTTACTCAATATATCGCTGAGGCAGTTAATCAAAATCAAGCAGTAGACGTAATTTACACTGACTTTGCAAAAGCGTTTGATAAGCTAAATCACCGCATCCTTTTACAAAAATTGGTACACTTCGGTTTCTCGGATGATTTAGTTGCTTTATTTCAGTCTTACATATTGAATATAGAGCAATATGTTCTTTATAATGCTTGTTCATCGAGTACATATATTAGTCATTCGGGTGTTCCACAGGGATCCAATCCTGGTCCCTTATTGTTCGTATTATATATTAATGACTTACCTTTTGTTGTTAATTACTCAAAGTGTCTCTTATACGCAGATGATTTAAAACTCTACAAGAATATTGTAAAATTTAAGGATCTTACAGAATTACAGTCCGATTTGAGTGAATGCCATCAATGGTGTATAAGAAATAAGCTCTATTTTAATGTTGCTAAATGCTTTTCCATGACATTTACAAGAATTTCATCTCCATTTTTATTTAATTATACTATTGGTAATGTGGGTCTTTATAGAGTCAATATAATGAAATATTTAGGAATAATTCTGGATTCTAAACTCACTTACAAGAACCATGTTGATAAACTAATAGTTAATGGTCTCAAAACTCTGGGATTTATATTTAGAAACACAAAGGAAATGCAGTGTAGTAAAGCCTTAACAGTTGTTTATAATGCTCTGGTGAGGAGTAAATTGGAATACGCTAATGTAATCTGGAGTCCTTACTTCTAATTATATATTGATAAACTCGAACGAATCCAGAATAAATTTTTAAGATATCTGTTATTTAAAAAATATAAAAAATCGTCTTATGTGTTAAGAATACCTTATAATAGGCTACTAACTGAGTTTGAATTTTCCTCTTTGAAAACTAGATCTGATATTGCAAAGCATATTTTATTATATAAAGTTGTTAATGGTCTAACCGAAAGAGAAGAAGATTTGCAAAGATTAAACTTCTGTACTAAACCTCAATCATTAAGTTTGCGTCAACCGTTTATATACACTTTTTCCAAAAATTTGGTCCATCAGAATTCTGTGGTCATTAGTATGTGTAGACTACATAATAGTATTGTTAAGGATAAAATTGATGTAGATTTTGCATTCCCTTATGCAAAGTACATATCAGTAATAAAGGGCTACTATTCAAGACAAAGTTAAGATGTAACAATAAATGGTATTTAATTTACTTATTTTTATTTTGTGTATTGTATGTATTGAATTGCACTTAACGTTATGGATTTGTATATTATCTTTTATATTTATATGTTCGATAATCTGAAAAATATTAAAATGAGAGTTGGGTGTTTATCTCTCTTATTTAGTGTGGGTTTTAATATGGAGTTTCGTTATACTGTTTGAAGTCTGAAGCTTTAGCTTCATGTATATTGGTAGTATGGTATTATTCTAGTTTTATAAGTTTTCTTTTGTTGTATTATGTTTGTAGGTGGGTATAATGTATTGTATTTTGTATTGTATTTTTTATCTTTTAGTGTTGCATAATGTGAGTATTGGGTTTCCGATATCCCATTGTAATTGGAGTATTGCTCTGTTATGGGATTGCTTATAAATAAAAATAAATAAAAATAAAATATAATTTAGGGCCAAAAGTGAGGGAGCAGCCGCCCACCTAATGGCCATCACTGTTGGAAATGAACATATTATGTACAGTTGTTTTGAATCTGCTGTATAAAACCATTTTCATATGTAAATTTGGTGGAATAATGGAAGTGGGGCAAAGAACATCGGTGCCACGGAAGTGTGTATTCTTCTAATACAGTTATTTTCAATGGTTCCATACCCACTCTATATACGCCCCTGTTCCATGCCCAACAATACAATTAAAGAGTGAGATGAAATGAACTTTTCTTTCTGCAAATGAACTTTCATCAAGGCTGCTTGCTCCTCGTCCCTAATCAGAGGGTCTGCGCACGCCTATGCCGAAATCTACAGCAAAATGAAAGTTCAGTACGGAGGCAATTATTTAAGTTAGAGGAGAGTGTACTAAATTAACTGATTCCCTGATAGATCTGCTGTTTCACTGCCTTAGTTGCTACGCAAACTGGCCTCCCACTCCGGTGTTGATCACAGACATTTCGTCTTCCATCTTTAAATCTTTCCACCCATTTATACACTCTCCCCTGACTTAAACAATTGTCTCCTTACTGAACATTCATTCAGCTCTACATTTTAGAATAATTCACTCCATATGACCACAAAAATAAATAACACTTTGCATCTCTTCAACGGTGCAAATCAACAGTGGAGCGACAATTTTCTACGAGCTACTGTGCAGGCGCATACTGATCAATTGTGACGACAACTGTATGGTGTGTTGCTAAGGAACCTTTTTGAGTGCCGAAGATAAATTTTCGTTGTGCGTAAATCTCCATGAAATTTAGAATAAATTGTCTGTTATTTAATGACCTCCCTTCGTACATTTTCATTAATCACTTCCCCTCGTATATTCTTCAATTTGCTTATCTGATATTGAAAGTGACATGTTTTAGGTACTTTCATGATATGTGTACTACAAATATTATAAAATAGATTAATATGAAAACTTCAACATCAACCATTCAGCATATAATTGTGGTTATAACATAGACGACAACAAATTTAGGAAATTTCGCACACATTACAGTACAAAAAAATAATTTACGTAGGAACCCATTGGCATCCCATTATGAAATGTTGCACACAAATAGCCAATTGATGTCTTCAAATCATACATGTGTTTCAAAAAAATTGAAAATGGTGTTTTTGCGATTTAAAAAAACAAACATTTCTTTTAACTTTCTTAAAAAATAAGAAATTGAAATACCGCAGTCATGTTGCATTTCAAATTAAAGCTCATTAAAGACATAAGGGAAAAAGTCCAATTTGAGATCTCTCGGTCAAATTGTTTTTGATCTACAACTGTTTCAAAATTCAAAATGTCGTCAAATTTTGGAATTTTTGATTCTTTGAATATCAATAACTCAAAACCTAAGAGAAGAAAAATCTGAATTTTTTTTGTCCTCTTGATAGGAGCAATGTATAAACAGAAAATCTAAAAAATCTGAATCCTTAAGGTCCAAAATATTTTTTTTTCATTTGATTTGACATAGAATGAGCCAATTACATTAACTTTTTAAATCCCTTTCCCGAATTTTTCGAAAAGCAGTAGATGAGATTCAGGAAATATGTTATATTTTGTTTTCTATAGCTATATTTGAACATACTACTTTTTTTAAAAAAAATACTTACTGGTGGATGATATACAATTAAGAATAATGCTAAAATATTTTTGAAAGCATCTAAAGAGATAGTTTTGGCAGATAGTAAAGAGAAAACTAAATATATGCTTACAGGCCCAAACCAGTGTGTTACGTAATAATCAAAATATAATTATTGATAACAACTCGTTTGAACCAGTTTCTAAATTCAAGTTAAGGAGTAATACAAACTAATGAAATTATATTAAAGAAGAAATTAAAAGCAGGTTTAATTCAGCAAATGCATGTTACTTTTCTCTGCGTAATCTTTTGTCTTCTAGCTTAATATATGTAAAAAAACAAGTTAAAATATACAAAACAGTAATTTTGCCTCTAATATTATAGGGATGCGAAACTTGGTCCCTTACATTTAAAGAGGAATATAAATTGAGAGAATTTTGAAATACGATCCTTAGGAAAATATTTGGGCCTAAAATGGATGAGGAGACAGGTGATTGAAGAAGTTTACATAATTTAGAAGTACATAATTTGTATTCATGTACAGATATTTTTAGAATGATTAAATTAAAAAGACTTAAGTGGGCAGGCCATGTTCCACGAATGGGAGAGGAGAGAGAAGTTTACAGGATTTTTGTTGGAAACCTGATGGTAATAGACGAGTGGGAAGACCAAGACGAAGATGGAGATATAATGTTGAGATGAACACTTTAATTAAATTCGTAGTAATGGAAAAGAGTATATAGATCTGCAGCCACAGGCTATTTATGTACACTGTGCAGCTCGTAGCTTGAACTTGGCAGTTGAGCTTGCGTCACCTGCTCTGTATCACAGACATAATGAATTTAGCCAACGATTTGTTAAAGACTGTTTGGGATCCAATAAAAGAATGCAAATATTTAGGAATATTATTGATGTGAACAGGAAAACTGGCCATCCTGGACTGCCAGCACTTTGCTCTCACCGGTGGATGTTGAGAGCCTCAAGTATTCAACAGATCTTAAAGAATGATGAAAACCTTCTCAATTACATTGAGAAATTTTCTGAAGAAGATTCTACTAATGCAACATCAAAATGTGGTGGATACCTGTAGACGATGATTCACTTCAAGGCATTTTTCTTTCTTTCCCTCTACTGCCATGTGATGGGAACAATATAAGAGGTAAATTGTAAGATTCAGTCTACACGAATTGGTGCTGCAGAAGTGGAACGAAAACAAAAATATTTGACTGACATATTTCAACAAAAGGGGTTTTAGCAGTTTTAGCATTTCTAGCAGAAATGCACAGAGGGAAAATCCAGCTTCGTTGATGACCCAGAATTGTCCCGGCAACGTCACGTTCCTAAGAGACTTGAAAATCCTGATGCTGCTAAACTCACAAGTTCTACTCTCCAAAAGAGTATCGTTAATCAATATAAACTGACGTGTGTGACAAAGTAAATTCATGTGTTAAACAAAAACATGAATCTACAGGATTACAAATTAACGTCAGTAGAGAAAGAATTCATCTCAGTTGTGAACGCGAGAATTCTTTCGCCAAGATTTGTAATGCGATAGGCTCTCCTTACACCTGCCCATGTTTGGTGATATCGTCAAACAGAAGAAAGTGGTCCTAACTACCATGCGTGAAATAAGGAAGTTTATTCTGGATAACAGCACCGTCCAAGAACTTCTGCCTGAAGTTGATAAATACATGAAGTTCCTCCACACTGTGACAGTGACTACAGGCACAGCCGAAAGGTTATTCAGTGCTCTTCGTCGACTAAAGACATATTTTATATCTAAGGTAGGGCAGAAGAGACTAAGCACTTTAGCGGTACTCCACATATATCAAAATGTGCTTGATGATTTGAACCTGAGACCGCTCGTTAATGAGTTCATAAAAAAGAACCAAGTGCGTAGAGCAACTTTTGCTATATTTTGAAATCATGTTCGTATGTTTTTTCTTCTGTATGTCTCTTTATATCTTAGTGTACATGGTATGTGTTTTTATACCATTGCAAAATTAAATTTAATTGTAAAATATTGTAGCAAGAACATAAAAGTAAAACTATTTTTTTGCGATTTGTGTTATGTAAATAATAAATAAGAATGTTAAATATTGTAAATATTCTTTTTTTATGGTAAGTCAATACTAAGGTTATTTGCACCCCCAAATTTTCTTTCTTTACAGGTCTGTGGTGAACATTAAAACACACCTATGTCCTCGACGGGACTCGAACCCGAGACTTCCGAGTCGACCACCCTACACGCTCGGCTATCGAGGCCGGCATAAAACTGTTAGGTTGGCCTCTTAATGTAAATACATATGTTTCAATAAAAATGTTAATTGTTATCTCAAAAACAAATGAGCAGACACAAAAGACATATAGAAACTGTTCTAAACGTTTTTCATGTTATAATTAATTTGCATGAGGAATATGATGGCTGCTTAGAAAGACGTAATTTTATATTTAAAAAGTGAGGGAGTGAGTCACTCATTCATTCATTTCAGTCATCAGGGCTGCACAATGATTTTGACAAGTCGGCGCTGCTTGAGGTACATAAGAGTCGTAAGTACTGTCCAATTGTAAACATCCTCTGCTTTATATTTTCTATCTATATGGAACGGGATAATATGTTCATCTTACATAAGTAGACCTGTATTCGATGTCCGATTGAAGCACATTCCATATACTCATATTTTCGTATCCAACTTTTAACTGTAGTCCAAGTCTGTACAACACGTGGACTTGATTAACATTTCAATGTTTATCTTTCTCTTTGTGAAATGTTTCATCTTAATCTTGGCAACTCTTTGTCCGCCTGATGTATATTTTTGCAACTATCGAAGTTCAGGAAATTTAATTTTAAGAGAAAAAATAAGATTTCGAATTTAAAAGAAAAATCCAAATTATTTATCCTGGATTGTATTTAGAATAAACATTTTAAACGTTATTTTGTAACTATTTGTAGAAGTAATATTATTAACTTTACAGAAACAGCATTAATACTTTATTTAGTACATAAAAGAGCAATTGAATTACCTTAATGCCACGTCGTGACAGTTGTGTTTGTGAATGGTCCTGTCCTTTCAGCACAATGCAGTGTATTGTATCCACTATGTGGAACGGCTCCTGAACATCACCAAGATGTCTGAGGAACTGTTACTCTAACCTTTAGTAAGACGAAGAAACACCTTGAATGTCGTAATTTGTATGACGAAATCTCGACATGCAATTTTGTAACACAGCTAGTTCACATTTCCGGAAATTGTTTTCATCACCAGTACACTTGTAGTCTCACATATTGCCCATTTGACCTTGTTTTGCCGAGATTGTAGTAAACAACATTAAAGTCCAGGATCAATTTGCTTCTTTAGAAACGTCTATTGATCCTCTGAACCCCGTCACTTTTATCAATTAAGATAATGATGTAGTAAGATACAGTACATATTGATCTTGTTAATTTCTTAACAGAAATTTCAGAGTATTTTAAAATTGGCAAACTCAAATTGTGATCGACAATAACTTGAAAACCGGACATTATATTAATATTTGCTTTTTCAGATATGAAGCTCGTTGGTTTGTATATTTAAAATACTTTACGTTGTCAATTTATTCTACACAGTTTAGTTCCAAACATTAATTCACGGAGAGATGTTTAAAAAATAATTGTTTTGTAACATTTAAGCTTTTATTGATTGATTGATAGAATTGCTTTATTTTACTTTGCATCTTGTGCCACTTTTGGCTAATTTGCCAAGATGAGGATGACTGATGAAATTGATGAATGGACACTCACAAACATCCTTGCCAAGACCAGGATTCGAACCCGGAGCCCCTGGGATCGTGGCGTGATGTGCTAACCACTCTGCCATGTGGGTTGGCTTAAGCTTTTATAATCTATGTGGCATGTTGTTCCTTAGCTTTCCACCAATCTTTTTAATGTGTCTTACGTCTTTGTAAAACACCCTTATGTAGACTAACTGAGAATGTAGAATTATGAAGAATATAACCTTTATTGCAACGCTGGTAGTTTAGGATATTGTCGACAGGCACATTTGGCACATACCTAAGTATTCGCTGAGCACTTATATAAAAATCATCAATCGAAGTTTCAGCCCCGAGGGCGGCGCCAGAAAAGTTTGACCTCGTGGCCCACGAGTCGTGGGCAGGTATAGAATCCATTGTATGAATTTCGAAAATATATTCTCTCGCTATCTTTCTCACTACCGATTTTTTTCGCATTTCTTTCATCCTTTTATTTTCATGTCTTCTTAGTTATTCTCATGATACCCTCCCCGAATTTGATTCACGGTGTTGGTACTACATAGTGATTCGCAGTGACGGTGCCAGCGTGAAATAAGTGGGAGGGGAGGTTTACAGATCTCGGACTGAAATTCTCGGATGACTAACTAATATCGGCTAAAAGGTGTAGGTTGTGGTTGGCAAGGAACTTTCTGCCCACACCTCCCACCCCCAACAAATCACATACAGAGCCAGATATAATAATTAGTTACATGTATTAAATATAGTTTATGCCAACCTTGCCCTCAAAAATTTTATTTTGAGTTCCCACCTCTACCCAAAGTTATTATATTTTATTACAGTATAATTTTTCCAGTGACAAATTTTACAGTCAGACGCAAAGATAAATTCTCGAGATGTTACATTTTGTTCCATCGTATACAAAAGTAAGGACGAGCCCTTTATGTAAAAAAAATGTAATAATTATGAACTTCTTTGTTATCTTTTCTTAAGCTATTACTGAATGTAATAATATCGCACACTCACTATTCAAATGAACAGTACAAAATACACCTTAAAACTACACTCATAATGAACTCGCTGGATATACAAATCAGTGTTACGTATGTACTACACCTAACACCAGGCCCGTACCCAATGGGGGAGGCAAAGTGGCCATGCCCCCCCCCCCTCATCGAGCATGAAATATTTAAAGCGAGCATATAAAAATTACAAAAATAACATGGACGAATTGTCAGATTTTGCAAGAATTTCAATTTTCTTCTTGCATTAATGAATGGGATGTTTCTGGAGAGAGGTAGACTCCAGAAGTCTGCAGTGTCGTATATTTAGCAATTTTAGTTTTTTAACCATTTATGCAAAGATACCAATGGTATACCAATATGGTCGGGACAGTTCAGTATTTTAATACATGTCTTGATTTTGTTCGAACTGCAGTTTTGATGAGAAAATGTAATTTGTTTTGGTTAATTCACATTCAGACATATTCTTCCTTATTAGAATCATTCCAAATACAATGTCATTTAAGTTTTAAATATAATATTAGTAAACATAGCTTATCTTTATTACAAATCAAATCAAATCAAGGCTGATCAATGGTGGTGATTTGAGAAAATTGAAAGCATTGTTAATTTGTGAATAATGTACAGGGTGTCCATAAAGTATCTTTACAACTTCAAGCTTTTATTCCAAACACATATAAAGAGATAATTAAATAAAATTTGTCACATAGTAGCAATATATATTAAATTTTTTTCTTAACTTAATAAACCTCAATATGGACACCATTGGTTGCACGAAGGACGTCAAGGCGAAATTCAATTTTGCGCCATGTCCGCTCTAGCATAGCTGCAATGGCATCAGTGATCCTTTGCTTGAGGTCAGTAATGTTCCGTACCTTTGTTCGAGACAAAGCGTCTGTAATGTAGCCCCATAGAAAGAAATCTAGGGACGTTATGTCTGGTGAACGAAGTGGCCAGGGAATAGGGTCATCCCGTCCAATCCACCTACCGGGAAATGTTTGGTCCAGGAAGTCACTTACATTTAATCCCCAATCTGGTGGTGCACCATCCTGTTGGTAAAGGACGGTTGGTTAAAGATCAGCCAGTTGTGGTGTCAGATATTCAGTCAAAAGGTCAAGGTAAACATTTGCAGTAATTGTTTGCTCCGCAAAAAAAATGGACCAATGATTCGATTGAACATCAGTCCACACCAGACATTCACCTTTGGACTGTCTCGTTTGAGGTCCATTGTCGCATGGGGGTTTTCAGAGCCCCAAATTCTCGCATTGTACTTGTTGAGTTTACCGGAAACATGAAATGTTGCCTCATCAGTAAAATACACTCGGTTGAGGAACATTGAATCCTCCGATATTCGATGAAGCATGTCCACTGCAAACATTTTGCGTTTCAGTTTATCATTGAACTCGATGGTATGCAACAGTTGCACTTCATACGCATACAATCGCAGGTTGTGGTGTAGGACCTTGTGCACTGTTCATCGTGGTGGTTGTAACTGTCTGGCAGCAGTGCTAATGGATTTCTTTGGAGAATTAACAAAAGCTCGTCTTACATATTCGATGTCTTCATCTGATACTCGTTTCCTTCCACTTCTTTGCTTTATCCAAAATTGTACCGGTCTCCATGAAATTCTTATGCCATTCACGAATTGATGGACGTTCTGGTGGTTGTTTCCCATACCTAGTCCTGTAGTTTCGCTGAGTCTTAGTGTCAGATTTTGTTTTAATAAACCACGCCACACATTGTGCCTTTTCTTGTGAAGTAGCCATTTTTCTTTCGAGGACATCTCTTTCTTCACAATGTTACCCGACATACACAAATTGACTATTAGTACAAACTTTAATAGTAAACCAGTGCAATAGAAAACAATTCACTAAAATCTCTCATCATTTGCATTTGTAGTGAATTTTTGAAGTTGTAAAGGGATTTTATGGACACCCGGTATAATTCAAGTTCTTTTGAGATTGAGAATGGAATGTAAGTAATAAGCATCGAGCTGTACGCCATGTGACAGCCTTTCTACAAGCGACTGTATTGTTGATTGTCAGGTCATGGAGAGAGGATGGGGGGCTATCACCGAGTTGATTTTTTCCCCGTTACTTTGGTTCATAATATTGCAACACGACAATTATACATCCAGCTGTAATACTATAATAGCGTTGGTAGTCACATCCAGGGTACAAATTCTCATGGCGGAGAGGGGATCTCCCACCTTCCTACCAACGATCCTTTTCTATTAAATATCAGCCCTTCCCCAAATCAAAATTTTCCGAGGGGAAGAGTTTTGTTATAACAATAGAAATAAGAGGTGATCCTTCCACGTAGGACTCGTAATTGTCAATCTCCCTTCCATGTAGTTTACCCTGGACTGCATTTTGCAAACTAACGAGGCTCTGGCGTCTGTGTTTAGTCCATATGTGTGCTGAGTGCCACTTTACAGCCTCTGCTTTCAACCGAAGTCAGACTGTTTTAATATTTTAGTAATCGACATTACAGTTAATATAGGTAAGGTAAGGGGCTGAACCCTATATAACTTGACTGCTCCAAAATAATCTTTAAGTGCTGACGCACCCAAAAATTCAAATTAAAGCAATAGAAATAAGCAATTAGTTTTGACTTCATATATACTTTACTAAGAATAATATCAGAAACACATACAAAGAAGGAGGAACAAGAATAGTGTATTTGTGTGTGTGTTGAATACATCTCTTTCTCTCTCTCTCTCTTTCTTTCTCTCTCTCTCTCTATCCCTCCCCCCCCCCTCTCTCTCTCTCTCTCTCTCTCTCTGTCTCTATCTTCCCTTAGAGCTGATAACAACATTAGGTTAAAAGGTACTTATATAGTCATACATAAGATTTTATAATTTAATCAAAATGGACCAGTGAGGAAAAAGGTCGTAGCTGCGGAGGGGGTTGTCCTTATAGTCACCCCAGACCTTTGGAACACAGAACTAGACCGACCTGCTATTTCTCCTACATTTCTCACATCTCGTCAGAAATAAAACATACCACTTACATGTTTATTTAATAGGAAAATAATGTGTTCTCGAAGTCTATTATTTTCCTCCCCTCCACTTAGTTACGTATATCAGATTTTTAATTTTATATGAAATTTGCTGATATGAAAAATACAACACACTGCTTGAATGAAGATGAGGTGGGATGCATAACGGACTGTTCTTTCATTAGCCACATTTCTTAAATGCTAAGTTTTACTTTCGTCGGATTCAACGGAGAAGAGTAGGTACATAAAGTTTCTTCAATGTCTAAGTATGCGAGCAACATCTAGGCAGAGGGGTGCAAATTCGGTGCAGTGGGAGCGAAAAATCTATTCTCGTGCTGGGCGCTGAAATCTCTAGCTACAGCTCTGATAAGGAGATATTTCCTTTGGTGAGACCATTAACAGAGTTACATCATTATAGATCCATATCACAATAAAGGAATGAAATTCTATTTATTTAATAGAAAGGAATATTTAAATCAAATCTAACACTTATTAAAAACTTTTCACCTATTGTCAAATTTCTCGTCATTTTGAACCAGTTGTTGAAAGTATTAATTTGCTAGTTTATAAATGTACCAAATTTATTTATTTATACATGTTTATTATATTAATTAATTATTTAATAAATGACATATATTTCCTGACAATTATATATATATATATATATATATACACACACACACACACACGGTTCCGGACTTGGTCCCTCCCTGAAAGAAATCCTGTGTACTGCCTGCCTAACACTATTTATATGTAAATAGTGTGGAAACTACTTTGCTAACACGAGAAAACAAACCACAGCAAGACACTCCTATAAAATAGATCTGTTTTTACAAGAAGCTACAGCCTTGTTTAAATCGAAATATTTGAAAGCTCTTTCTCAAAGGAAATAATTGATCGAACACTCAACCTCTCGTTACCAATTCAATTACTAAGGTAACACTTGATTTGGCGAAAGCATATATTTGGCGGAGGTATGCACATTTCATTAACACAGAGATTATAAAGTTCATAAAAGGCTATTTTAATGCTTTAGACATCCCAAACAGCTGCTAAAGGGTCGCTATTTTTAGTTTCCGTTCTGCCTCCTTTTGTCATAACTCTAAGTTGTCCACTTCTTAACAGCGTCGGAAGTGACAGAAGATTGCAGCTTTTTGTGCTTCAGAAAGGCGGCATTAACTTACTAACGTAGGCATCAAATAAATAATAACAAACTGCGCATTTTGAATAGTGAAAATATCTGCAGAATATTATAATTTCATTTCAAAATATCTTATGCATAAATACTGACCATAATTGGATCAATAGTTTCAGATGTGATTCAAAGTTTGATTCTGCTGCACTTAATAATAAAGTTTGGTAACTATATGTACACTCACTCTCAACTCTCTGGATATACGTATAAATACTACATGTGAAGAACATCAATGCTTTCTTGCTGAAACGAGAAAATGAATAAGGGCAGGAAACTACAATAAAATATGTCTATTTGTATTAGCAGCTGTAATATCCGAGCATAAAGGCTGATCAGAATTAGATGAATCATTTTAGATTTGAGTTTGAAATTTTGTTTATAGAATTATATGAAAAATTTTAGATGTGAGTTTGACTTTTTGTTTTTAGAATTAGATATACGATTTTTAGACGTGGGTTTGAGTTTTGTTTTTAGAATTAGGTGAAAAATTTTAGATGTGGGTTTGAGTCTTTTTTATTATATCCACTTTATGCACAGATATATTAATCGGAACTAGTAGCTTACAGTACAAGGTGGAATCCAAATCACTATTTGCCTCCACCTGGTATCGAATCAGGGACCTCTTGATTACAATGCAACTACATTATTACTAGGCAATCGGGAAGACTCAACTTTAGATATGTTTCGAAGATTGATTCTCCTCCACGCAATCATAATTAGCCACTGCGACGGTACAGCAGAAATTATTTTCTAAAATCACATATTATAAGTAATTAACATGTAGGACTGCAAGCAATGAAATTGACCAATAGTGCTGATATTCGAACCGTATTGCAGTGATTAATTGATTGGATTTGTATTAAGGTCCAGAGGCTAATCGGGATAAGATATACAGTTTCTAACGAAATCTGAATCACTTAATGAAATATTACCTCCACCTGGAATCGAACCTCGGACCCCTTGATATCGATGCAGATGTTTTATCACTAGATTATCGGGTCTGGGAGCTTAATTTAAATATTTCCAATTCATAGCATTTCAGAATTAGGTAGTTTGTACTCTTTGATTTTTTAACATCTCCCTCCCGAACATTTGCAGCGATAGGGGTAGATATATGAAACCAATGAGGGAACATCGTTAACACTCATGCAATTGTCGGTACTTCAAAATGATGAACTAACAAACAGAAGAAAAACAAAACACTTCTCCAGATTTTGAACTTCGTCCTACTTATAAACATTCATTTATCACACTTGTTAGACTTAATCCGAAATATAGTGAAACGATTTACAGAAGCTAATAAATGTACATATTTAGCTATACAACAATCAAAGAACAATATCACAGCCACTGAATAAGTCCATCTACCAGACAGAGAGCAGATTTTGTAGCAAGCTTGGCAACTCTTGATTGGCCAATTACATAGTATGAAAGTGGCCAGGCCACTGTTATCCACGCATATATGTAGCTGCCTCCCTCCCCCTTGATTTTAGAACACATCTTAGTAGAGTAGAGGAAAATAACCAAACCTGGACCCCAGTCCCTAAGCCGGACCCCCTTCCTGTTTCCGTAAGTAAGTGCTGCCGAGTGGTGACAATGGGCGAAACAAGTCAAGAATAACGAAAACATTGTGTAGGGAAGGTATCAGCAGTAACGTGCAAGTATCAGGTGCTGTAGTCCGCCATGACTTGTTTTTGTGTGAATGAAAGTTTGTACATTGGTGCACAACAGTGGGAATTTTGCTAATTAAGAGAGAGGTAAATGGCAATCTTGTTGCAATTTAGACACTAGAAGGTATTGTACTTGAAATGATGGTAATTGTTTGTTTGAAGATACGTGTGGTTTTATTGTGTAAACAATAAGACTACACGAGTGAAATGCCCTAAGTAGGACCCCTGTCTACTGCCCAAAGTCGGACCCCTCAATGAATGCCTAACATTACAATTGTAATTGAAGCAAAGGGTCGTTCGGGTAGATCGCGTCAAGTTGAGACGGAGGCAAGTTGATATATTGTCATTTACGAGTTAACGCCCATGCGCTGGGTAATGTCCGTTAAACAGAAGACGCCTTTCAGCAGTCCCTATTGTCTGAGCGTGTGAACGGCTAACGAATAATTTTGTGCGCGAAGTTATCCGACCAAGTGTATTTTTCAGGGTGTAAAGTAACTTTTCTTGGATGTTGTTTGAAGTCTCCTGGTGGACTTACATGAACTATGAATTATATTGTCTTGGTGGATGTGTGTTGTGCCACTAAAAGGTAAGAAAACTACGTTATTGTTGTTTGTCTTCTCTGTTGTATGTAATACGTTATAGTTCGTTAATCGAAATGGTGCTGGTTGGGGAAAGTTGATTCGGCTGAATTGTGTATCAACTTTCCCCAGCTGCTTCTATTTTTTTTTTGTTTGTTTACAGAAAATGGTCCGACATTCGAGGAGATATACCAATTGAAACATTAAAAAAAGCTTACGCCGAGGTCAAGAATGGTACCATGTTACTGAAAGAAGTTGCAAAGACATATGGGATCGACAAAATGTCTCTTATGAGATGTAATAAGAAAAACGAAGTAAACCAAAGTGAGGCTACCAAAATACGAATGGGTTACTCCAAACATCGTCAGGTCTTCACTGAAGATTTAGAACTGCAACTAAAGGAATACATTGTCCACTGTATCTACTATGGTTTGACCCCAAAAAACATCAGAGAGTTCGCATATGAATTAGCAGTAGCTAACAAAGTGAAAATTCCTGACACTTGGATAAATAATATAATTACCTGCATGTACTGCATATATGAAAAGGCATCCTAGACTGTATCTTAGAGAGCCGGAAGGCACGAGTCTAAGCAGTGGTACTAGCTCTAACCGACACAACGTAGGCATATTTTTCAATAACTTAAAAGCTGTTCTGGAGAAGTACAAATTTGAGAGCGAAGATATACAGGGTGACTGGTAATTAGATGTATTCCCTGAAAGGGGTTAGAGTAGAGACAATTTGCAATAAATTTGACCATATGATACCCCGTCCGAAAATTAGTAGTTTTCGAGATAATCGAATTTCAATTGTTTTTTTTAAAAAATGTCAATTTTCCAGATAAAAAGATGAATTGAGAAAAAACTGCTCATTGTATGCCACTTATTTCAGCGTTTTCTGATAGCTCACAAATAAGTGGTTCGTTAAAAAAAAAGGTTTTTCCCAAATAACAATCACATGTAAGTAACGGGTGGGTCTAAACTTACAAGTGATGATAAAAAAATGCACTCTTAGTTTACTTGGCAACGTATTAATAACAAAAATGGTATGACACGAAGCGTACAAATTACTTAAATTACTTCCTTGTGACATCTGCTATCCAACAAGGTACAAATGTTGCTAACATTCACATTTGTGTACAAGAAATAATACTTCATTCATCTTCATGTGACTGGAATCAATGAACAATACAATTAAAGAACATTATACATCTTGCTCAAAGTTGGCACCTCCATTGCGAATGTACGCACACAGGTTTTTACGGACATTTGGTCTCTTAACTCTTGATGTGATGGTGTCCTTGATGTGTTGACCAGCTGTTAAAATCCTCTCCCTGAGCTCTTCTTGCGAGTTTACCGGTGTCTTGTCATGTGGCTCCAAATGTAAAAGTCGCAAGGCGTCAAATCGATCGGGGGATCGAGTTGGGCAGTCATCATGCTGATAAATCATGTCCCGTCTTGTAGATAGAGGCACATCCTCTAACAACATTGCCATCCCGTTCCTCAATAAATGTTCATACGTGATGCCATTTAAGATTTGGGGCAGGAAAAATGTCTCGATCAAATGATGATTGTTGATTACGCCCATCCATACTTCTGCCTGGTCGTGCGACAGTGGCTGGATGAAAATTACCCAAAGAAATGGATTGGCCGAGGTGGCCCGATTCCCTGGCTGGCTCGATCCCCCGATTCGACGCCTTGCGACTTTTACATTTGGAGCCACATGACAAGACACCGGTAAACTCGCAAGAAGAGCTCAGGGAGAGGATCTTAACAGCTGGTCAACACATCAAGGACACCATCACATCACGACTTAAGAGACCAAATGTCCGTAAAACCTGTGTGCGTACATTCGCAATGGAGGTGCCCACTTTGAGCAAGATGTATAATGTTCTTTAATTGTATTGTTCATTGATTCCAGTCACATGAAGATGAATGAAGTATTATTTCTTGTACACAAATGTGAATGTTAGCAACATTTGTACCTTGTTGGATAGCAGATGTCACAAGGAAGTAATTTAAGTAATTTGTACGCTTCGTGTCATACCATTTTTGTTATTAATACGTTGCCAAGTAAACTAAGAGTGCATTTTTTTTATCATCATTTGTAAGTTTAGACCCACCCGTTACTTACATGTGATTGTTATTTGGGAAAAACCTTTTTTTTAACGAACCACTTATTTGTTAGCTATCAGAAAACGCTGAAATAAGTGGCATACAATGAGCAGTTTTTTCTCAATTCATCTTTTTATGTGGAAAATTGTCATTTTTTAAAGAAAAAACAATTGAAATTCGATTATCTCGAAAACTACTAATTTTCGGACGGGGTATCATATGGTCAAATTTATTGCAAATTGTCTCTACTTTAACCCCTTTCAGGGAATACATCTAATTACCAGTCACCCTGTATATGGAAAACCCATGAAACAGGTATTCACACTGTTCAGCGCCCTGGGTAAATCGTTGCAGAAAAGGGTGTACGTCAAGTAGCCAAGGCAACGTCAGCAGTGAGGGGCACAATTGTAACACTTGCCACTGCCGTAAATGCGATTGGAAACTCCGTGTCCCCAATGTTTATATTTCTAAGGGGCTATTTGAAAGATCACTTTATTCAAAGCGGACCCTTGGTTGTATAGGAACTTCTTATCCCACAGGATGTATGACAAAGTCTTCATTTTTGCTGTTTATGAAACACTTTCAGAGCAACGTGAAGGCAAGTAAAGATCACCCATGTCTATTGATACTGGACAAACATGATTCTCATTTGTTGATTGAAGTGTTGAATTTCTTCACGGACAAGGGAATAAATATGTAATGATTTCCGCCTCATACTTCCCACAAACTCCAACCCCTGGACAGATCGGTTTATGGACCTTTTAAGAATTTTTATTTTGCTGCAATTGACAGTTGGATGACCAGCAATCCATGGAAGACCTTTACTATATACGACATACCAGGAGTCGTTAGTAGTTTACTACCCAATGCTCTAGCACCAAATAATTTTATATCATGCTTTCAAGCAAAGGGAATCATGCCATTCAATCCAGATATTTTTACTGATGAAGATTATGTACATGTTCCGTAACTGATCGACCAATGATCGAAGAAAATGAGCAAGCTCGTTTACCTGATGGAATCTCTGAAACCAACGTTTTGGGATTAGAAGCCACCTCTCCCACCAGCAGCGACAGTCAAGAATTGCATCGTGTGTCAGTAAGCCCAATAGAGTTACCGTCCGTACCCTAAGGCTGGAGAACGAAAAGCAAATCGAAAAGGGAAACCACGAATGATATCGTCAATTCTTACAGACACACCAGTGAAGAACAGATTAGAAAATAAAGCTCGAACAAGAGTTAACAATAAATTATTGAGAGCAGAAAGAGCTAAAAAAAGATTGTGCCATTCTTTGAAAAAGGAGAAAGGGAATCAGCAAATAATAGTAGTAAGAAAATACATAATGGACCGACCGAAAGAGAAACTCAGAAGATGAAGACAGCTTGTGTCTAATGTACCTCGAACCATTTTCAGCTTCTAAGCCTGGTGAAAAGTGGATACAATGCCTTTCCTGCAGTAGATGGGCTCACTTAAAAAGCGGATACGATAGTTCTATGTACACCTGTGTTCACTGTAAATCAGATATGTGCATAACAGAAAGACACCAGGGATGAAAACAAAACGGGGGTCCTACTTTGGTCACTTCCCTCTAATATTGAGTTGTAACCGAACCAGAAAATGTACTTGAACATCAATAAAAATTTCTTAAACGAGAATTTTAACTTTTACTTTTAAACTTTCTGATCGAACAAGAAAAATCTAAGGGGGCTACACGGTGTACTGAGATTTATTTTGGGTGGGCTTCAGAATCTACTATCCCCCCCGTAGCACTGTCCCTCGTTGTTCGGATCCAACTTTAAACTGTAGGTACAGTCCCAAATAAAAAAAATTAAAAATAAAATTCTGTTACCTCACCCCAAACTTCCTCGTTACATTTTCTTAATTGATTTTCGGAACCACATTCTCTGTATTTCTCTATAATTTCCCAAATCTCACAATTTCTACCACAAGTGTGCTGTCTCTCACTCGGTCTTTCAGTCTCGACCAGAGATGGTCATTTTCGTTCAACTTTCTTCACCTTTAATGCAATGGCACTCTCTAACGGATCGTTATCGCCTTCACCCTGACGGATTCACTTAGCCCTCACAAGCCTTCGAAGGGGAGGGTAAAGTCTACGAGGGGGTATCAAAAAGTTTTAATTATCCCCATGAAATAATTGAGACAGAAAGTTTAGTTTTATATCCTTTTATTGTGATTTCTCTACATAGTCACCATGCAGAGTTACACATTTCTCCCAGCGTTTTTTGATCTGTCGAAGACCATCATTGTAGAACTCTGCAGATTGCATGGCAAACCAGCGCTCCACCTCCAATATAACATCGTTAGTGTTGTCAAAATGGCGACCCCGAAGTGGATTCTTCATATGTGGGAAAAGGAAAAAGTCACTTGGTGCTAGATCGGGAGAATAGGGCGGGTGCGGGAATAATTCATAGTCACAACGGTGAGCTTCAGGAACCGCTGCTTGCGATGAATGAGCGGGTGCATTGTCCGCAAGGAGACGGATCCCTTTGGAGAGCATGCCGCGACGTTTTTCCTTCACAGCATCTCGTAACTTCCTCAGAAGTGAGCAGTAGCATGTCCCAGTGATAATTAGTGCTCGTCTCCGCCTTAAAAGGTTCGTTACTGCTGCTATATTTTTGGAATAAGGGCCGTTCCAAAATGGGACGAGCTAAATATACGGTTTTCAAATTTTGCTTAAAACCACCGAAATTCTGCCAATCATTAGCGCTACGTTAGTGCAGTTTTCTGCCTTAAAGAGTTTTGTTAGTGCTGCTATATTTTTGGAACAAGGTCCGTTCCAAAATGGGACGAGCTAAATTCACGGTTTTCAAATTTGTTTAAAACCATCGAAATTCTGCCAATCGTTAGTGCTACGTTAATGCTGTTTTCTGCCGAAAAGAGTTTCGTTAATGCTGCTAAATTTTTGGAAGAAGGGCCGCTCCAAAATGGTGCCAGCTAACTTCACGGTTTTCAAATTTTCCACAAAACCACCGAAATTCTGCTCATCGTTAGTGCTGCGTTAGTGCAGTTTTCTGCAGCAAAGAGTTTCGTTAGTGCTGCTATATTTTTGGAACAAGGGCCATTCCAAAATGGGACGAGCTAAATTCACGGTTTTCAAATTTGGCTTAAAACCACCGAAATTCTGCCAATCATTAGCGCTACGTTAGTGCTGTTTTCTGCAGCAAAGAGTTTCGTTAGTGCTGCTATATTTTTGGAACAAGGGCCATTCCAAAATGGGACGAGCTAAATTCACGGTTTTCAAATTTGGCTTAAAACCACCGAAATTCTGCCAATCATTAGCACTACGTTAGTGCAGTTTTCCGCCGTAAAGTGTTTCGTTAGTGCTGCTATAATTTTGAACAAGGCTGTTCCAAAAAGGGACCAGCTAAATTTACGGTTTTCAAATTTTGCTTGAAACTACCGAAATTTTGCCAATCGTTAGTGCTACGTTAGTGCTGTTTCTGCCGTAAACAGTTTCGTTAGTGCTACGTTTCCGCTGTTTCTGCCGTAAACAGTTTCGTTAGTGCTTCTATAATTCCAAAATTAAGGCAATTCCAAAATGGGGCGGGCTAACTTCACGTAGCCCGCCACTTGTCTAGAAATCTCACGAAACTATGTGCATCGTTAGTGCTACGTTAGTGCTGTTTTCTGCCGTAAACAGTTTCGTTAGTGCTGCTATAGTTTTGGAACAAGGGCCGTTCCGAAATGGGGCGGGCTAAGATCACGGTTTTCGAATTTTCCATAAAACAACGGAAATTTTGCCCATCGTTAGTGCTACGTTAGTGCAGTTTTCTGCGGGAAAGAGTTTCGTTAGTGCTGCTATATTTTTGGAACATGGGTCATTCCAAAATGGGGCGGAATAACTTCACGGTTTTCATATTTCCCACAAAACCACCGAAATTTTGCTAATCGTTAGTGCTACGTTAGTGCTGTTTTCTGCCGTAAAAAGTTTCGTTAGTGCTGCAATATTTTTGGAACAAGGGCCCTTCCAAAATGGGGCAGGCTAACTTCACGGTTTTCATATTTTCCACATAATCACCGAAATTTTGCCCATCGTTAGTGCTACGTTAGTGCTGTTTTCTGCGGCAAACAGTTTCGTTAGTACTGCTAAATTTTTGTAACAAGAGCCGTTCCAAAATGGGACGAGCTAAATTCACGGTGTTCAAATTTTGCTTAAAACCACCGAAATTCTGCCAATCGTTAGTGCTACGTTAATGCTGTTTTCTGCCGTAAAGAGTTTCGATAATGCTGCTATGTTTTTGGAACAAGGGCCGCTCCAAAATGGGGCGAGCTGACATCACGGTTTTCAAATTTTCCACAAAACCACCGAAATTCTGCCCATCGTTAGTGCTACGTTAGTGCTGTTTTCTGACGTAGAGAGTTTTGTTAGTACTGCTATATTTTTGGAACAAGGCCCGTTCCAAAATGTGGCGGACTAACTTCACGGTGTTCATGAGATTTCTAGACAAGTGGCGGGCTACGTGAAGTTAGCCCGCCCCATTTTGGAATTGCCCTAATTTTGGAATTATAGGAGCACTAATGAAAATGTTTACGGCAGAAACGAGCACTAACGTAGCACTAACGATTGGCAAAGTTTCGGTAGTTTTAAGCAAAATTTGGAAACCGTGAATTTAGCTGGTCCCTTTTTGGAACGGCCTTGTTCAAAAATATAGCAGCACTAACGAAACTCTTTCCCGCAGAAAACTGCACTAACGTAGCGCTAATGATTGGGAGAATTTCGGTGGTTTTAAGCCAAATTTGAAAACCGTGAATTTAGCTCGTCCCATTTTGGAATGGCCCTTGTTCCAAAAATATAGCAGCACTAACGAAACTCTTTGCTGCAGAAAACAGCACTGACGTAGCACTAACGATGGGCAGAATTTCGGTGGTTTTGTGGAAAATTTGAAAACCGTGAAGTTAGCTCGCACAATTTTGGAGCGGCCCTTGTTCCAAAAATATAGCAGAACTGACGAACCTTTTAAGGCGGAATACAGCATTAACGTAGCACTAACGATGGGCAAAATTTCGGTGGTTTTTTGGAAAATATGAAAACCGTGAAGTTAGTCCGCCCCATTTTGGAACGGCCCTTGTTCCAAAAATATTGCAGCACTAACGAAACTTTTCACGGCAGAAAACAGCACTAACGTAGCAATAACGATTGGCAAAATTTCGGTGGTTTTGTGGGAAATATGAAAACCGTGTAGTTAGCACGCCCCATTTTGGAACGGCCCTTGTTCCAAAAATATAGCAGCACTAACAAAACTTTTCACGGCAGAAAACAGCACTAATGTAGCACTAACGATTGGCAAAATTTCTGTGGTTTTAAGCAAAATTTGTGAACCGTGAATTTAGCTGGTCCCATTTTGGACGGCCCTTGTTCCAAAAATATAGCAGTACTAACAAAACTCTTTACGTCGGAAAACTGCACTAACGTAGCTCTAATGATTGGCAGAATTTCGGTGGCTTTAAGTCAAATTTGAAAACCGTGAATTTAGCTCGTCCCATTTTGGAATGGCTTTTGTTCCAAAAATATAGCAGCACTTACAAACCTTTTAAGGCGGAAAACAGCACTAACGTAGCACTAACGATGGACAAAATGTCGGTGGTTTTGTGGAAAATATGAAAAACGTGAAGTAAGCTCGCCCCATTTTCGAAGGGCTCTTGTTCCAAAAATATAGCAGCACTAACGAAACTTTTTACGGCAGAAAACAGCACTAACGTAGCACTAACGATTGGCAAAATTTCGGTGGTTTTGTCGGAAATATGAAAACCGTGAAATTAGCCCGCCCCATTTTGGAATGACCCTTGTTCCAAAAATATAGCAGCACCAACGAAACTCTTTGCCGCACAAAACAGCACTAACGTAGCAGTAACGATGGGCAAATTTTCGGTTGTTTTGTGGAAAATTCGAAAACCATGAAGTTAGCCCGCCCCATTTTGGAACGGCCCTTGTTCCAAAACTATAGCAGCACTAACGAAACTGTTTACGGCAGAAAACAGCACTAAGGTAGCACTAACGATGGACAAAGTTTCATTAGATTTCTAGACAAGTGACGGGCTACGTGAAGTTAGCCCGCCCCATTTTGGTATTGCCCTAATTTTTTTAATTATAGGTACACTAACGAAACTGTTTACGGCAGAAACGAGCACTAACGTAGCACTAACGATGGACAAAATTTCGTTATTTTTCTAGACAAGTGGCGAGCTAAGTTCACGGACCTGTTCGAATCGACTGCCAACTTGCGTCTATGCATAATCGCGGAAACCAAGTGATTACAAGTGCGCGATAATATAACGTAATTCTATTATTACTAATCTGCGTAGAAAAATGTCACAAGGCGAAATATAATAATTAAAACGCTTTTCAGAATTCCGAAGAGAATAATCATTCAACATTTTAAAGTCTCAAGTGACTATTAGAATTGAACGCGAATTTCTCGAAAAATCAAGTTTTGATCCTATAGACGAAATGTCACTATTAAAAGGCTTTTCAGGATCTGATAAACATAATAATTCAACATTTTAATAAAAAAAATGCCAGGCTAGATCTCTATAAAAAATGAGTTTCAAACAAGTACAAGCATTGCACGCGTATTTCTGAAAAATTAAGTACTCATCGTAGAGTCCAAATGTCATAATTAAAACGTTTATGACGCTCTGAAGAGCATAATAATTCAACATATATATATAATATGTATATGTATATATAGAAAATGAGTTCCAAACGAGTACTAGCAATGAACGGGTATTTCTAAAAAAATCAAGTATTCATCCTATAAATGAAATGTAATAAATTAAACGCTTTTCAGGGTCAGAAAAGCATAAAAATTTTATATTTTAAACAAAATCGTCTCTGGCTTGGTTGTCAAAGAAAATGAGTCATAATTGACTATTGGCATTGAACGACAAATTCTCGAAAAATCAAGTATTCATCCTAGAGTACAAATGTCATAATTAAAACGCATCTCAGGCTCTGAAAAGCATAATATTTCAACATTATTCAATATCATTATCCGCGGAGGCTCAATCGGTAACGCGTCTGACTACCATGCTCAAAGTCCCGGTTTAAAGAATAACATGGGTACCTGGGGGAAACCCTGGGGTGTAAAGGCGGGCAGGGACGTTATGCTGATCACATCACCCCCACTCACGACCGGATCAAGAAAGTGTGGGGCGTTACCCCCACACCCCCTACACTCCTTCATGGCGTGGTGCTAAGCACAGAGGAACAGTTTACATTTTTTTTAACTACCAACTGGCACAAAGGTACATACCTCAGCGACGGAACAATTTTGCTCTGGCATGGTCTGTATAGAAAACGAGTCTCAAGTGACTATTACAATTGAACGCGAATATCTCGAAAAAAATAGTCTCGATCCTATAGACGAAATGTCAGAAATAAAACGCTTTTCAGGCTCTGAAAATCAATAATTCAACATTTTAATGAAAATCATCTCTGGCTTGGTCTGTATAGAAAAGGAGTCTCAAGTGACTATTAGTATTGAACGCGAAATCCTCGAAAAACCAAGTATTCATCCTATAGTCCTAATGACATAATTAAGACGCTTTTCAGGCTCTGAAGAGCATAATAATTTAACATTTAAATAAAAATCATCTATGGCTTGGTCAGCATATAAAATGAGTTTCAAAGTTGTACAAGTATTGAAAGCGTGTTTCTAGAAAAAATCAAGTATTCATCCCATAATTCAAACGCTTTTCAGGCTCTGAAAAACATAATAATTTAAAATTTTTTAGTAAAATTATCTCTGGCATGGTCTGCATATAAAATGAGTCTCAAACGAGTATTAGGATTGAAAGCATGTTTCTAAAAAAATCAAATATTCATCCTGCAGGCGTAATGTATTATTTCAAGCGCTTTTCAGACTCTGAAAAACTTAATAATTCAACATTTTACAGAAAATAATCAATGGCTTGGTCTGAAATGAAAATGAGTTTCATACAAAAATTTAACTCGAACTTCTCGAAAAATCAAATTTTGATCCTGTAAGCATAATATCATAACTAAAACGCTTTTCACGCTCTGGAAAACATAATAATTCAACATTTTAATGAAAATCATCTCTGACTTCGTCTCTATAGAAAATGCATTGAACGCGAATTTCTCAGAAAATCAACTGTTCATCCTATATGAGAAATATAATAATTAAAGCACTTTTCAAACTCTGAAAAGCATTACAGTTCATCATTTTAAGTAAAATCATCTCTGGCTTGGTCTGCATATAAAATGAGTCTCAAACAAGTATTAGCATTATAACCAAGTTTCTAAAAAGATAAAATATTCATCCTACAGGCGTAATGTAATAATTCAAACGCTTTCCCGGTTCTGAAAAGCATAATCATTCAACATTTTAAAGAAAATCTTCTATGGCTTGGTCTGTAGAGAAAATGAGTTTGATTCGAAAATTAACATTTTACTCGAATTTCTCGAAAAATCAAATTTTGATCCTGTAGGCGAAATGAAATAATAAAAACGCTTTTCAGCCTCTGAAAAGCAAAATAATTCAACATTTTAAGGATAATCATTCCTGTCTAGTTCTCTATAAAAGATTAGTTTCAAATGAGTACTAACATTGAACGCGTATATCTCAGAATATCAAGTATTCGTCCTATATTCAAAATGTCATAATCAAAAAGAATTTAAGGGTCTGAAAAGCATAATAATTAACATTTTAAGGAAAATTATCTAAGGCTAGGTGAGTACAGAATATGAGTTTCAAACAGGTACTTACATTGAACGTGAATTTCTCAAAGAATCAAGTAAAGTCCAAATGTCATAATTACAACGGTTTACACGTACTGAAAAGCATAATAATTCAACTTTAAAGGAAAATCATTCCTGGATAGGTCTTTATAAACAATTATATCAGACGAGTTCTAACATTGAACGCGTAATTCTCAGAAAATTAAGTAAAAAAGGTAAAGTGTTCCCCTGTGCATAGCACCACGCCATGAAAACGTATAGGGGGTGTGGGGGAAAAGCCCCACACTTTCTTGATCCGGTCGTGAGTGGGGAAATGTGATCAGCATCACGCCCCTTACCGCCTTTACCCCCCAGGGTTTACCGCAGGTTCCCATGTTATTCGACGCTGGGTAGGCGCCGGGGCCGCTTCCACCGTTAGAAAAGTTCCCGGATTTGAACCGGCCGGGGATCGAACCCGGGACCTTTAGCACGGTAGTCAGACGCGTTACCGACTGAGCCACCGCGGCCAGAAAATTAAGTATTCATCTTAATGCGAGATGTAAAAATTAAAGCACTTTTCAAGCTCTGGCAAGCATAATAATTGATCTTTTTAAAGAAAATCATCTATGGCTAGGTCTGTAGAGAAAATGAGTTTCATTGAACTCAAATTTCTCGAAATGTCAAGAATCCATCCGAAGGTCCAATGGTCCATAATTACAACGGTTTTCACGTTCTGAAACACGTAATATTTCAACTTTAAAGGAAAATCATTTCTGGATAGGTCTTTATAAACAATTATATCAAATAAGTACTAACATTGAACGCGTAATTCTCTGAAAATCAAGTATTCATCCTAAATGCGAGATGTAATAATTAGAGCACTTTTCAAGCTCTGGAAAGCATAATATTTCATCATTTTAAAGAAAATCATCTCTGGCCTGGTGTATATAGAAAATGAGTTCAAGTGAATATAGGCATTCAACGCGAATTTCTCGAAAAATCAAGTATTCACTCTAAAGTTCAAATTTCATAATTAAAACGCTTTTCAGGCTCTGAAAAGCATAATATTTCAACATGTTAATCAAAATCATGTCTAGCATGGTCTCTATAGAAAATTATTTTCTAACGAGTACTAGAATTGAACGCGTATTTCGCAAAAATTCAATTTTTCATCCTTTAGGCGAAATGTAATAATTAAAACGCTTTTCAGGCTATCAAAAGCTTAATAATACAACATTTTAAAGGAAGTCATCTCTGGCTTGGTCTGTATAGAAAGTGAGTCAGTAGTGGCTATTAGCATTGAACGAGAATTTAACGAAAAATCAAGTTTTGATCCTATAGACGAAATGTTCGAATTAGGACGCTTTTCAGGCTCGGAAAAGCTTAATAAATCAACATTTATAGGAAAATCATCCCTGGCTAGCTTTGTAAAAAATGATATCCAAACGAGTACTAACATTGAACGCGTTTTTCTCAGAAAATCGAGTATTCATCCTATATGCGAAATGTAATAACTAAAGCTCTTTTCAGCCTCTGGAAAGCATAAAAATTTAACAGGTTTAGAGATTATTGATTTAGAGGCCAGTCCCGTGTATTACGTGAGTAGGAGGGTGCCATTTCCTTGAGCTTTACGTTTGTGTATTTGACAATACGTGTGATTAGAGAATCCGGAAAGAAAAGTTTAAAACAGACTAGAATTGACTTCAAATTCTTGGCCCAACTATCACACCTGGTAACTATGTGACAATATTCTGTCTGGCGATTTTACTTGGTGGGGCGTTTGCTTGAACCATATTTTTGAACCATCTTTACCTCTTTTCTACAGGCGCAATGAAAATCATCTCTGGCTTGGTCTCTATAGATAATTCTTTTCTAACGTGTACTAGAATTGAACGCGTATTTCGCAAAAAATCAATTATTCATCCTAAATGCGAAATGTAATAATTAGAGCACTTTTCAAGCTCTGGAAAGAATAATAATTCCTCATTTTAAAGAAAATCATCTCTAACTTGGTGTATATAGAAAATGAGTTTCAAGTGAATATAGGCATTGAACTCGAATTTCTCGAAAAATCAAGTATTCATTCCAAAGTTTAAATGTCATAACTAAAACGCTTTTCAGGCTCTGAAAAGCATAATAATTCAACATGTTAATTAAAATCATGTCTCGCATGGTCTATATAGAAAATTATTTTCTAACGAGTACTAGAATTGAACGCGTATTTCGCAAAATATTCAATTTTTCATCCTATACGCAAAATGTAATAATTAAAACGATTTTCAAACTATCAAAAGCTTAATAATTCAACATTTTAAAGGAAGTCATCTCTGGCTTGGTCTGTATAGAAAGTGAGTCAGTAGTGGCTATTAGCATTGAACCAGAATTTAACGAGAAATCAAGTTTTGAAGCTATAGACGAAATGTCAGAATTAGAACGCTTTTCAAGCTCGCGAAAAACTTAATAATTAAACCTTTTAAATAAAATCTTCCCTAGCTAGCTTTGTAAAAAATGAAATCCAAACGTGTACTAACATTGAACGCGTTTTTCTCAGAAAATCATGTATTCATCCCATATGCGAAATGTAATAACTAAAGCTCTTTTCAGCCTCTGAAAAGCATAATAATTTAACAGGTTTAGAGATTATTGATTTAGAGGCCAGTCCCGTGTATTACGTGAGTAGGAAGGTGCCATTTCCTTGAGCTTTACGTTTGTGTATTGGACAATACGAGTGATTAGAGAATCCGGAAAGAACAGTTTAAAACAGACTAGAATTGTCTTCAAATTCTTGGCCCAACTATCACACCTGTTAACTATGTCACAATATTCTGTCTGGCGATTTTACTTGGTGGGGCGTTTGCTTGAACCATATTTTTGAACCATCTTTACCTCTTTTCTACAGGCGCAATAATTCAACATTTTAAATAAACTCTTCTATGGTTTGGTCTGTAGAGAAGATGAGTTTGATTCGAAAATTAACATTTAACTCGAATTTCTCGAAAAATCAAATCTTGATCCTGTAGGCGAAATGAAATAATTAAAACGCCTTTCAGGCACTGAAAAGCAAAATAATTCAACATTTTAAGGAAAATTATTCATGTCTAGTTCTCTATAAAAGATTAGTTTCAAACGAGTACTAACATTGAACGCGTATATATCAGAATTTCAAGTGTTCGGCCTATATTCAAAATGTCATAATTAAAAAGAATTTCATGCTCTGAAAAGCATAATAATTAACATTTTAAGAAATATCTCTGGCTAGGTGAGTACAGAATATGAGTTTCAAACGAGTACTAGCATTGAACGCGAAGTTCTCTTAAAGTGAAGCATTCATACTCTAGTACAAATGTTATAATTAAAACGCTTTTAAGACTCTGAGAATCATAATAATTTAACTCTTTAATGAAAATCATCTATGGCTAGGTCTGTAGAGAAATCGAGTTTCATAGAACGCAAATTTCTCGAAATATCAAGAATTCTTGCAATGGTCCAAATTTTATAATTACAATAGTTTTCACGTTCTGAAAAACATAATAATTCATCATTTTAAAGAAAATCATCTCTGGCTTGACGTATATAGAAAATGAGTTTCAAGTAAATATAGGATTTGAAAGCGAATTTCTCGAAAAATCAAGATTTCATTCTAAAGTTCAAATGTCCTAATTAAAACGCTTTTCAGGTTCTGAAATGCATAATAATTTAACATGTTAATGAAAATCATCTCTGGCTTGGTCTCTATAGAAAATTATTTTCTAACGAGTACTAGAATTGAACGCGTATTTCGCAAAAAATCAATTATTCATCCTATAGGCGAAATGTAATAATTAAACAATAAAAATTGAACATATCAAAGGAAACCTTCTCTGGCTTGGCCTGTGTAGAAAATGAGTCACAAGCGACTATTAGTATTGAACGCGAATTTCTCCTAAAACCAACTTTTGATCCTATAGACGAAATGTCAGAATTAGAACGCTTTCAAGGCTCTCAAAACCATAAAAATTAAACATTTCAAAGGAAATCATCTATGACTTGGTCTGTAGAGAAAATGAGTTACAAAGTAAATTAGCATTTAAAGCGAATTTCTCGAAAAATCAGGTTTTGATCCATTAGGCAAAATGCAATAATTAAACGTTTTTCAGGCTCTCAAAAGCATACACATTCAACATTTTAAGTAAAATCTTCCCTGGTTAGGTCTCTATAAAAAATGAGTTTCAAACGAGTACTGACATTGAACACGTACATCTCTGAAAATCAAGTATTCATCCCATATGCGAAATGTAATAATTAAAGCGCTTTTTGGGCTCGGAAAAGCATAATAATTCAAGATTTTAAAGGAAATCATCTCTGGCTTGGTATGTATAGGAAATGAGTCTGAAGTGAACGCGAATTTCTCGAAAAATCAACTTTTGATGCTATAGACGAAATTTATTAATCTAAACACTCTTCAGTCTTTGAACAGCTTAATAATTCAAATTTTATAAAAAAATCATCACTGAATTGGTATGTACAGAAAATGATTATCAAGCGAGTAGTATCATTCAACGTGAATTTCTTGACAGAACAAGTAATCATCCTATAGTCCAAATGTCATAATTTAAACGCTTTTCAGGCTCTAAAAAACATAATAATTTAAACTTTTTAATGAAAATCATCTCTGGCTTGGTCTCTATAGAATATGCGTTTCAAACGAGTACTACCATTGAACGCGAAATTTCTCTAAAAATTACGTATTCGTCCTAATCGTAAAAGGTAATAATGAAACGCTTTTCAGGATCTGAAAACAATATAAATTGAACATTTCAAAGGAAATCATCTATGTCTTCGTCTGTAGAGAAAATAAGTTTATCCTTAAATTAGCATTTAAAGCGAATATCTCGAAAAATCAAGTTTTGATCCTATAGGCGAAATGTAATAACTAAGACGCTTTCTGGCTATGAAAAGCATTATGATTCAAGATTTTAAAGGAAGTAATCTCTGGCTTGGTCTATAAAGGATTTGAGTCTAAAGTGACTATTAGCATTGGTCACGAAATTCTCAAAAAATTAGTTTTGTTGCTGTAGGTAAAATGTAATATTTAAAACGCTTTTCAGAATCTGAGAGGCTTAATATTTCAACATTTTAAGGAAAATCAACCCTGGCAAGGTCACTATAAAAATGAGTTTCAAACGAGTACTAACATTGAACGCTAATTTCTCAAGAAAACAAGTATTTATCCTATAGGTAAAAGATAATAATTACAACTCTTTTCAGGCTCTGAAAAGCATAATAATTCAAAACTTTAAGTAAAATCATCCCTGGTTAGTGTAGCGACCGCCATGTTAGCAGATTTCAGTTGTATATTGTCATTAATCTTATTCTTATACTTTCAAGTTAAGAACTTGGAATTAATTATTTATACTTAGTTGTTTTTATAATTAATGTATATTCACGATTTATCTTATTTTATAATATTATTTGCGTATTTTTACAACATTCAGAATGTATATTCTAATAATTATCCCAAATAATATATGCAACGTTTTCATTGTTCAAGCACAAGTTAAATGCATTTCTTCTTAATATCGATTTTTGTTCAACAATATACAAGATTGAAGTAATTTGTCATCGTTATAAACTAAATCTTTATTTAATCATTTTTATGTGCAAGGGCAAATATGATTTATTTGATAACATCAGTTTAGTTATTTCTATATAGATTAATATTGTAATATTATAGCAAGGTATTTCTCCCTCGTTTTCAATAAAATATCGTTTTCCTATTGACTGTTTATGTTAGGAGTGGGGGAACCACGTTTCGTGTTCTTGGCGATCGAAAAACTTCCACGTTTTCAGAAAAAAATAAAAATTGAACATTTCAAAGGAAACCATCTCTGGCTTGGTCTGTATAGAAAATGACTCACAAGCGACTATTAGTATTGAACGCGAATTTCTCCAAAAACCAACTTTTGATCCTATAGACGAAATGTCAGAATTTGAACGCTTTCAAGGCTCTCAAAACCATAAAAATTAAACATTTCAAAGGAAATCATCTATGACTTGGTCTGTAGAGAAAATGAGTTACAAAGTAAATTAGCATTTAAACCGAATTTCTCGAAAAATCAGGTTTTCATCCATTAGGCAAAATGCAATAATTAAACGTTTTTCAGGTTCTCAAAAGCATAAACATTCAACATTTTAAGTAAAATCTTCCCTGGTTAGGTCTCTATAAAAAATGAGTTTCAAACGAGTATAATTAATGTATATTCACGATTTATCTTATTTTATAATATTATTCGCGTATTTTTGCAACATTCAGAATGTATAGTCTAATAATTATCCCAAATAATATATGCAAGGTTTTCATTGTTCAAGCACAAGTTAAATGCATATCTTCTTAATATCGATTTTTGATCAACAATGTACAAGATTGAAGTAAAAGTTATAATCTCAATCTTTATTTAATCATTTTTATTGGCTGTTTATGTTAGGAGTGGGGGAACCACGTTTCGTGTTCTTTGGCGATGGAAAAACTTCAACGTTGGCATTTTTAATTGTTGCCAACCACAATCAAAGCTTACTATCGCTAATTAACATTGATGTGTTACATAAATTATCAGTTATTCTTGTGTTATTTTATGTTATGAGTTTGTATTGTAAGTTAGAACAATCTGTTATGCTGCGCCTCGCGCTTCAGGTAGGCAGTTGAGGTCTTGCTATTAACTGTGAAGGCGGTGCGCGGACTCTCGTGTTAAATAAGTTGTTTGTCTCTGCCTGCGTGTCCTGTGCCAAGACCGTGTTTTTCGACTTCCCCGTATGACGGACATCAACCAGCTGCCGAAGTTTGATGGAAACATGGAAGCCCATTCTGCCGAGAAATATCTCCGCGAGTTGAACCTAAATTTCGATCTGATACAAGTGCCAGATGAGTGTCGATTGGACTTGTTGTCGAGAATTTTTATTGGCACTGCAGAGCACTGGCTCTCAGCTAATTGTGACCAGTTTCTAGACTATGAGGATTTTTGTGATCAGTTTAAGGCACAATTTGCTTCTATTGAGGCCAAGCAAAGGCAACTGGCAGCCTTGCAAAGACGGCGGTACTCACGGCAGACCAATGCGTGCATGGAAAGTTATGCCTGGAGCATATACGCGGGTTTCAAAAATCTATCGGACACTCTGCGAGAACCGGAAGTTGTTACGCTAATTATCGAACAATTGCCCTTCCGTGTACGTCATCTGTGCCTGGCGAATGCACCCAGAATCATTAGTGATCTCACTGCTATCCTGAAAAGCTACGAGTCGTGCGAAGAACCCATTGGCTTCAGACAGTATGATAACGCAGGTGGTGAGCGACGACGTGATGAAGATGCTAATTCTCGTCATCCGCAGAATACCAGGTCGCCGCAGGTGCGCACGATTAGGCAGAACGCGTGGCCTAGTCGACAGGTTCAGAGACAATATCGCCCGTATCCGGAACCTCGTCGCCTAGATCAGCAAAACCGCCCGGTGCAAACAGATGAGCGCTCAGACAGGACCAGACGCTGGACTTCTCCGAGAAGAGGAAACTATTACCGCCGGAACTATGGAAACCGGTCAAGATCTGACTCACCGAAGCGCAGACCAATGGTTAACGCAGAGACCAATACTGAAGACCTGCAATTAACACCTGAGCAGCAAGAGGCCATAAATGATACAAGGCGCTACTATTGGAGTCTCGATGGTCATAGTGGCCAGGAAAACGCTCGTCTTGCTTAATTAATTCGTTCCGAGTTGGGCAAGGATTGTGCAAGGAGCAAGCCGCCTCAGTAAAACCACCTGATGTTAGTACTGCAATAGACCTGTCAAATAGTGAAGAAACTGACATAAAAGAACTATATCTATAGACTGTAATACACCAAAAGTAACACCACTTTAGCTGGACTGTTTGTTTATTCATGCTGGACACAGGAAATTTTGATGGGCATAAAGTCAACATCTATGTTGTGAAGAATCTTCTCGCTGACATGTTTTTGGAGTTTCCTTTCGATGTGGTTACTAGAGGAAAAGTAGATTTTCAAGTAAATAAGTTGACACTTCAACTATGTGATTCATCCTCCGTCACCGAAAATATTATATATAATACGAGTGCCAAAGGATGGTATAAATATGAGCATCGTATCTGTGAAGATAAGTAGACGGCATATGCACAAAACCTGGAGTGTAAATTATATGAGAGTCCAAATGTATTTCCATTACTATTGGCTTATGAAGTCGAATTTCCCGAAAGGTGAGAAAGATTTAGCGGAGTAGAGAGTGAATTAAATTTAATGAAACAGGTGCCTGTGTATCAAAACCTTTTATCGATGCTAATCACCACGCAACGCGCATGAGAAAGTTTTAGCTAAGTGGAAAAACAGCTGTTTTATAAATCGAACTGAATGTTATTGTACATGTTTTGTCTAATTCCATATTTTCAAGATCAGCTGTGGCTCGGTTTATACCAGAAATCCTATGGTCAATGAACACTTCTAGTTATGCAAACATCGTTGTTGTTTCTTCGGAACTCTTTATTCTATCCTCCTTGTCCAACAAGGATAGTAAGCATCTAGTAAAAAAAAATACTTCGATATACTCAGCCATTTTTTTTTATGCCGACAAGGGGGGAAATTGTAACGACCGCCATGTTAGGCAGATTTCAGTTGTATATTGTCATTAATCTTATTCTTATACTTTCAAGTTAAGAACTTGGATTAAATTATTTATACTTAATTGTTTTTATAATTCATGTATATATTCACGATTTATCTTATGTTATAATATTATTCGCGTATTTTTGCAACATTCAGAATGTATAGGAATAATATACGCAACGTTTTCATTGTTCAAGCACAAGTTAAATGCATATCTTCTTAATATCGATTTTTGTTCAACAATGTACAAGATTGAAGTAATTTGTCATCGTTACAAAACTAAATCTTTATTTAATCATTTTTATGTTCAAGGGCAAATATGATTTATTTGATAACATCAGTTTAGTTATTTCTGTGTAGTTTAATATTGTAATATTATAGCAAGGTATCCCTCGTTTTCAATAAAATATCGTTTTCCTATTGGCTGTTTATGTTAGGAGTGGGGGAACCACGTTTCGTGTTCTTTGGCGATGGAAAAACTTCCACGTTGGCATTTTTAATTGTTGCCAACCACAATCAAAGCTTACTATCGCTAATTAATATTGATGTGTTACATAAATTATCAGTTATTCTTGTGTTATTTTATGTTATGAGTTTGTATTGTAAGTTAGAACAATCTGTTATGCTGCGCCTCGCGCTTGAGGTAGGCAGTTGAGGTCTTGCTATTAACTGTGAAGGCGGTGCGCGGACTCTCGTGTTAAATAAGTTGTTTGTCACTGCCTGCGTGTCCTGTGCCAAGACCGTGTTTTTCGACTTCCCCGTATGACGGACATCAACCAGCTGCCGAAGTTTGATGGAAACATGGAAGCCCATTCTGCCGAGAAATATCTCCGCGAGTTGAACCTAAATTTCGATCTGATACAAGTGCCAGATGAGTGTCGATTGGACTTGTTGTCGAGAATTTTTATTGGCACTGCAGAGCACTGGCTCTCAGCTAATTGTGACCAGTTTCTAGACTATGAGGATTTTTGTGATCAGTTTAAGGCACAGTTTGCTTCTATTGAGGCCAAGCAAAGGCAACTGGCAGCCTTGCAAAGACGGCGGTACTCACGGCAGACCAATGCGTGCATGGAAAGTTATGCCTGGAGCATATACGCGGGTTTCAAAAATCTATCGGACACTCTGCGAGAACCGGAAGTTGTTACGCTAATTATGGAACAATTGCCCTTCCGTGTACGTCATCTGTGCCTGGCGAATGCACCCAGAATCATTAGTGATCTCACTGCTATCCTGAAAAGCTACGAGTCGTGCGAAGAACCCTTTGGCTTCAGACAGTATGATAACGCAGGTGGTGAGCGACGACGTGATGAAGATGCTAATTCTCGTCATCCGCAGAATACCAGTACGCCGCAGGTGCGCACGATTAGGCAGAACGCGTGGCCTAGTCGACAGGTTCAGAGACAATATCGCCCGTATCCGGAACCTCGTCGCCTAGATCAGCAAAACCGCCCGGTGCAAACAGATGAGCGCTCAGACAGGACCAGACGCTGGACTTCTCCGAGAAGAGGAAACTATTACCGCCGGAACTATGGAAACCGGTCAAGATCTGATTCACCGCAGCGCAGACCAATGGTTAACGCTGAGACCAATACTGAAGACCTGCAATTAATACCTGAGCAGCAAGAGGCCATAAATGATACAAGGCGCTACTATTGGAGTCTCGATGGTCATAGTGGCCAGGAAAAAGCTCGTCTTGCTTAATTAATTCGTTCCGAGTTGGGCAAGGATTGTGCAAGGAGCAAGCCGCCTCAGTAAAACCACCTGATGTTAGTACTACAAAGACCTGTCAAATAGTGAAGAAACTGACATAAAAGAGCTATATCTATAGACTGTAAAACACCAAAAGTAACACCACTTTAGCTGGACTGTTTGTTTATTCATGCTGGACACAGGAAATTTTGATGGGCATAAAGTCAACATCTATGTTGTGAAGAATCTCCCCGCTGACATGTTTTTGGAGTTTCCTTTCGATGTGGTTACTAGAGGAAAAGTAGATTTTCAAGTAAATAAGTTGACACTTCAACTATGTGATTCATCCTCCGTCACCGAAAATATTATATATAATACGAGTGCCAAAGGATAGTATAAATATGAGCATCGTATCTGTGAAGATAAGTAGACGGCATATGCACAAAACCTGGAGTGTAAATTATATGAGAGTCCAAATGTATTTCAATTACTATTGGCTTATGAAGTCGAATTTCCCGAAAGGTGAGAAAGATTTAGCGGAGTAGAGAGTGAATTAAATTTAATGAAACAGGTGCCTGTGTATCAAAACCTTTTATCGATGCTAATCACCACGCAACGCGCATGAGAAAGTTTTAGCTAAGTGGAAAAACAGCTGTTTTATAAATCGAACTGAATGTTATTGTACATGTTTTGTCTAATTCCATATTTTCAAGATCAGCTGTGGCTCGGTTTATACCAGAAATCCTATGGTCAATGAACACTTCTAGTTATGCAAACATCGTTGTTGTTTCTTCGGAACTCTTTATTCTATCCTCCTTGTCCAACAACCTCAAGAAACCTCGGAATACCAGTGAATTTTATTCAACAAATATTCTCTTTTTCATTTTCAACAATGATGAACAATCTAGTTCATTGTGTTCTTTAATGTACTACGATAAAAACGAAGCAAAGGAAAAGCTCTTTCTTTTCAACGCGAAACTATAAGACTTTATCTTGTAAGAAAAACATTGTTGATATATTGAGTTTCAGCGTTGTAACGATCAGTTATTTTATTATGTGTCTTGTTTATTTTTCTCTGACCGAAGCAAATTAAAGAGTTATGTAACAACAATGGTTGTAACGCGATAAAAATGCCATTGTTGACGAAACTATAAACAACTGATTTATTGATAAGCTCAAAGAAGCAAAGCTATAAGTATGTCAAACGAAATTTGTGCTCTTTATAAAAACTAGGTCAAATAACAATGACCAGAAAGGAACATAAATTTTGGATGAAAGAATTGTCAGACCTGTAAAATGTTTTGTTACACCAAGTTTATATTTACGAAGGTATATCTTACATTATTTAAGTAGATTGTTTATGCACATGCATATTAATTGAAATTTATTCAAAGTTTCGACGTTAACATGTAACCTATAAATTAGATATGCCAAATATTGTTTTTGAAAGAAAACTTGGATCAGTCAAGTACTTATGTCCTCAGTGTAATGTGAGTGTATAATTTTATAATTGTTTTAATCGAATATTATTTGTGTTATGCGATAGTAAGCATCTAGTAAAAAAAAAATACTTCGATATACTCAGCCATTTTTTTTTATGCCGACAAGGGGGGAAATTGTAACGACCGCCATGTAAGGCAGATTTCAGTTGTATAGTGTCATTAATCTTATTAGTATACTTTCAAGTTAAGAACTTGGATTAAATTATTTATACTTAATTGTTTTTATTATTCATGTATATATTCACGATTTATCTTATGTTATAATATTATTCGCGTATTTTTGCAACATTCAGAATGTATAGGAATAATATATGCAACGTTTTCATTGTTCAAGCACAAGTTAAATGCATATCTTCTTAATATCGATTGTTGTTCAACAATGTACAAGATTGAAGTAATTTGTCATCGTTATAAACTAAATCTTTATTTAATCATTTTTATGTTCAAGGGCAAATATGATTTATTTGATAACATCAGTTTAGTTATTTCTATGTAGTTTAATATTGTAATATTATAGCAAGGTATCCCTCGTTTTCAATAAAATATCGTTTTCCTATTGGCTGTTTATGTTAGGAGTGGGGGAACCACGTTTCGTGTTCTTTGGCGATGGAAAAACTTCCACGTTGGCATTTTTAATTGTTGCCAACCACAATCAAAGCTTACTATCGCTAATTAACATTAATGTGTTACATAAATTATCAGTTATTCTTGTGTTATTTTATGTTATGAGTTTGTATTGTAAGTTAGAACAATCTGTTATGCTGCGCCTCGCGCTTGAGGTAGGCAGTTGAGGTCTTGCTATTAACTGTGAAGGCGGTGCGCGGACTCTCGTGTTAAATAAGTTGTTTGTCACTGCCTGCGTGTCCTGTGCCAAGACCGTGTTTTTCGACTTCCCCGTATGACGGACATCAACCAGCTGCCGAAGTTTGATGGAAACATGGAAGCCCATTCTGCCGAGAAATATCTCCGCGAGTTGAACCTAAATTTCGATCTGATACAAGTGCCAGATGAGTGTCGATTGGACTTGTTGTCGAGAATTTTTATTGGCACTGCAGAGCACTGGCTCTCAGCTAATTGTGACCAGTTTCTAGACTATGAGGATTTTTGTGATCAGTTTAAGGCACAGTTTGCTTCTATTGAGGCCAAGCAAAGGCAACTGGCAGCCTTGCAAAGACGGCCTTACTCACGGCAGACCAATGCGTGCATGGAAAGTTATGCCTGGAGCATATACGCGGGTTTCAAAAATCTATCGGACACTCTGCGAGAACCGGAAGTTGTTACGCTAATTATCGAACAATTGCCCTTCCGTGTACGTCATCTGTGCCTGGCGAATGCACCCAGAATCATTAGTGATCTCACTGCTATCCTGAAAAGCTACGAGTCGTGCGAAGAACCCATTGGCTTCAGACAGTATGATAACGCAGGTGGTGAGCGACGACGTGATGAAGATGCTAATTCTCGTCATCCGCAGAATACCAGGTCGCCGCAGGTGCGCACGATTAGGCAGAACGCGTGGCCTAGTCGACAGGTTCAGAGACAATATCGCCCGTATCCGGAACCTCGTCGCCTAGATCAGCAAAACCGCCCGGTGCAAACAGATGAGCGCTCAGACAGGACCAGACGCTGGACTTCTCCGAGAAGAGGAAACTATTGCCGCCGGAACTATGGAAACCGGTCAAGATCTGATTCACCGCAGCGCAGACCAATGGTTAACGCAGAGACCAATATTGAAGACCTGCAATTAACACCTGAGCAGCAAGAGGCCATAAATGATACAAGGCGCTACTATTGGAGTCTCGATGGTCATAGTGGCCAGGAAAACGCTCGTCTTGCTTAATTAATTCGTTCCGAGTTGGGCAAGGATTGTGCAAGGAGCAAGCCGCCTCAGTAAAATAACCTGATGTTAGTACTGCAATAGACCTGTCAAATAGTGAAGAAACTGACATAAAAGAGCTATATCTATAGACTGTAATACACCAAAAGTAACACCACTTTAGCTGGACTGTTTGTTTATTTATGCTGGACACAGGAAATTTTGATGGGCATAAAGTCAACATCTATGTTGTGAAGAATCTTCTCGCTGACATGTTTTTGGAGTTTCCTTTCGATGTGGTTACTAGAGGAAAAGTAGATTTTCAAGTAAATAAGTTGACACTTCAACTATGTGATTCATCCTCCGTCACCGAAAATATTATATATAATACGAGTGCCAAAGGATAGTATAAATATGAGCATCGTATCTGTGAAGATAAGTAGACGGCATATGCACAAAACCTGGAGTGTAAATTATATGAGAGTCCAAATGTATTTCAATTACTATTGGCTTATGAAGTCGAATTTCCCGAAAGGTGAGAAAGATTTAGCGGAGTAGAGAGTGAATTAAATTTAATGAAACAGGTGCCTGTGTATCAAAACCTTTTATCGATGCTAATCACCACGCAACGCGCATGAGAAAGTTTTAGCTAAGTGGAAAAACAGCTGTTTTATAAATCGAACTGAATGTTATTGTACATGTTTTGTCTAATTCCATATTTTCAAGATCAGCTGTGGCTCGGTTTATACCAGAAATCCTATGGTCAATGAACACTTCTAGTTATGCAAACATCGTTGTTGTTTCTTCGGAACTCTTTATTCTATCCTCCTTGTCCAACAAGGATAGTAAGCATCTAGTAAAAAAAAATACTTCGATATACTCAGCCATTTTTTTTTATGCCGACAAGGGGGGAAATTGTAACGACCGCCATGTTAGGCAGATTTCAGTTGTATATTGTCAATAATCTTATTCTTATACTTTCAAGTTAAGAACTTGGATTAAATTATTTATACTTAATTGTTTTTATAATTCATGTATATATTCACGATTTATCTTATGTTATAATATTATTCGCGTATTTTTGCAACATTCAGAATGTATAGGAATAATATACGCAACGTTTTCATTGTTCAAGCACAAGTTAAATGCATATCTTCTTAATATCGATTTTTGTTCAACAATGTACAAGATTGAAGTAATTTGTCATCGTTATAAACTAAATCTTTATTTAATCATTTTTATGTTCAAGGGCAAATATGATTTATTTGATAACATCAGTTTAGTTATTTCTATGTAGTTTAATATTGTAATATTATAGCAAGGTATCCCTCGTTTTCAATAAAATATCGTTTTCCTATTGGCTGTTTATGTTAGGAGTGGGGGAACCACGTTTCGTGTTCTTTGGCGATGGAAAAACTTCCACGTTGGCATTTTTAATTGTTGCCAACCACAATCAAAGCTTACTATCGCTAATTAACATTGATGTGTTACATAAATTATCAGTTATTCTTGTGTTATTTTATGTTATGAGTTTGTATTGTAAGTTAGAACAATCTGTTATGCTGCGCCTCGCGCTTGAGGTAGGCAGTTGAGGTCTTGCTATTAACTGTGAAGGCGGTGCGCGGACTCTCGTGTTAAATAAGTTGTTTGTCACTGCCTGCGTGTCCTGTGCCAAGACCGTGTTTTTCGACTTCCCCGTATGACGGACATCAACCAGCTGCCGAAGTTTGATGGAAACATGGAAGCCCATTCTGCCGAGAAATATCTCCGCGAGTTGAACCTAAATTTCGATCTGATACAAGTGCCAGATGAGTGTCGATTGGACTTGTTGTCGAGAATTTTTATTGGCACTGCAGAGCACTGGCTCTCAGCTAATTGTGACCAGTTTCTAGACTATGAGGATTTTTGTGATCAGTTTAAGGCACAGTTTGCTTCTATTGAGGCCAAGCAAAGGCAACTGGCAGCCTTGCAAAGACGGCGGTACTCACGGCAGACCAATGCGTGCATGGAAAGTTATGCCTGGAGCATATACGCGGGTTTCAAAAATCTATGGGACACTCTGCGAGAACCGGAAGTTGTTACGCTAATTATCGAACAATTGCCCTTCCGTGTACGTCATCTGTGCCTGGCGAATGCACCCAGAATCATTAGTGATCTCTCTGCTATCCTGAAAAGCTACGAGTCGTGCGAAGAACCCATTGGCTTCAGACAGTATGATAACGCAGGTGGTGAGCGACGACGTGATGAAGATGCTAATTCTCGTCATCCGCAGAATACCAGGTCGCCGCAGGTGCGCACGATTAGGCAGAACGCGTGGCCTAGTCGACAGGTTCAGAGACAATATCGCCCGTATCCGGAACCTCGTCGCCTAGATCAGCAAAACCGCCCGGTGCAAACAGATGAGCGCTCAGACAGGACCAGACGCTGGACTTCTCCGAGAAGAGGAAACTATTACCGCCGGAACTATGGAAACCGGTCAAGATATGATTCACCGCAGCGCAGACCAATGGTTAACGCTGAGACCAATACTGAAGACCTGCAATTAACACCTGAGCAGCAAGAGGCCATAAATGATACAAGGCGCTACTATTGGAGTCTCGATGGTCATAGTGGCCAGGAAAACGCTCGTCTTGCTTAATTAATTCGTTCCGAGTTGGGCAAGGATTGTGCAAGGAGCAAGCCGCCTCAGTAAAACCACCTGATGTTAGTACTGCAATAGACCTGTCAAATAGTGAAGAAACTGACATAAAAGAGCTATATCTATAGACTGTAATACACCAAAAGTAACACCACTTTAGCTGGACTGTTTGTTTATTCATGCTGGACACAGGAAATTTTGATGGGCATAAAGTCAACATCTATGTTGTGAAGAATCTCCCCGCTGACATGTTTTTGGAGTTTCCTTTCGATGTGGTTACTAGAGGAAAAGTAGATTTTCAAGTAAATAAGTTGACACTTCAACTATGTGATTCATCCTCCGTCACCGAAAATATTATATATAATACGAGTGCCAAAGGATAGTATAAATATGAGCATCGTATCTCTGAAGATAAGTAGACGGCATATGCACAAAACCTGGAGTGTAAATTATATGAGAGTCCAAATGTATTTCAATTACTATTGGCTTATGAAGTCGAATTTCCCGAAAGGTGAGAAAGATTTAGCGGAGTAGAGAGTGAATTAAATTTAATAAAAGAGGTGCCTGTGTATCAAAACCTTTTATCGATGCTAATCACCACGCAACGCGCATGAGAAAGTTTTAGCTAAGTGGAAAAACAGCTGTTTTATCAATCGAACTGAATGTTATTGTACATGTTTTGTCTAATTCCATATTTTCAAGATCAGCTGTGGCTCGGTTTATACCAGAAATCCTATGGTCAATGAACACTTCTAGTTATGCAAACATCGTTGTTGTTTCTTCGGAACTCTTTATTCTATCCTCCTTGTCCAACAAGGATAGTAAGCATCTATTAAAAAAAAATACTTCGATATACTCAGCCATTTTTTTTTTATGCCGACAAGGGGGGAAATTGTAACGACCGCCATGTTAGGCAGATTTCAGTTGTATATTGTCATTAATCTTATTCTTATACTTTCAAGTTAAGAACTTGGATTAAATTATTTATACTTAATTGTTTTTATTATTCATGTATATATTCACGATTTATCTTATGTTATAATATTATTCGCGTATTTTTGCAACATTCAGAATGTATAGGAATAATATATGCAACGTTTTCATTGTTCAAGCACAAGTTAAATGCATATCTTCTTAATATCGATTTTTGTTCAACAATGTACAAGATTGAAGTAATTTGTCATCGTTATAAACTAAATCTTTATTTAATCATTTTTATGTTCAAGGGCAAATATGATTTATTTGATAACATCAGTTTAGTTATTTCTATGTAGTTTAATATTGTAATATTATAGCAAGGTATCCCTCGTTTTCAATAAAATATCGTTTTCCTATTGGCTGTTTATGTTAGGAGTGGGGGAAAAACGTTTCGTGTTCTTTGGCGATGGAAAAACTTCCACGTTGGCATTTTTAATTGTTGCCAACCACAATCAAAGCTTACTATCGCTAATTAACATTAATGTGTTACATAAATTATCAGTTATTCTTGTGTTATTTCATGTTATAAGTTTGTATTGTAAGTTAGAACAATCTGTTATGCTGCGCCTCGCGCTTGAGGTAGGCAGTTGAGGTCTTGCTATTAACTGTGAAGGCGGTGCGCGGACTCTCGTGTTAAATAAGTTGTTTGTCACTGCCTGCGTGTCCTGTGCCAAGACCGTGTTTTTCGACTTCCCCGTATGACGGACATCAACCAGCTGCCGAAGTTTGATGGAAACATGGAAGCCCATTCTGCCGAGAAATATCTCCGCGAGTTGAACCTAAATTTCGATCTGATACAAGTGCCAGATGAGTGTCGATTGGACTTGTTGTCGAGAATTTTTATTGGCACTGCAGAGCACTGGCTCTCAGCTAATTGTGACCAGTTTCTAGACTATGAGGATTTTTGTGATCAGTTTAAGGCACAGTTTGCTTCTATTGAGGCCAAGCAAAGGCAACTGGCAGCCTTGCAAAGACGGCGGTACTCACGGCAGACCAATGCGTGCATGGAAAGTTATGCCTGGAGCTTATACGCAGGTTTCAAAAATCTATGGGACACTCTGCGAGAACCGGAAGTTGTTACGCTAATTATGGAAAAAATTGCCCTTCCGTGTACGTCATCTGTGCCTGGCGAATGCACCCAGAATCATTAGTGATCTCACTGCTATCCTGAAAAACTACGAGTCGTGCGAAGAACCCATTGGCTTCAGACAATATGATAACGCAGGTGGTGAGCGACGACGTGATGAAGATGCTAATTCTCGTCATCCGCAGAATACCAGGTCGCCGCAGGTGCGCACGATTAGGCAGAACGCGTGGCCTAGTCGACAGGTTCAGAGACAATATCGCCCGTATCCGGAACCTCGTCGCCTAGATCAGCAAAACCGCCCGGTGCAAACAGATGAGTGCTCAGACAGGACCAGACGCTGGACTTCTCCGAGAAGAGGAAACTATTACCGCCGGAACTATGGAAACCGGTCAAGATATGATTCACCGCAGCGCAGACCAATGGTTAACGCTGAGACCAATACTGAAGACCTGCAATTAACACCTGAGCAGCAAGAGGCCATAAATGATACAAGGCGCTACTATTGGAGTCTCGATGGTCATAGTGGCCAGGAAAACGCTCGTCTTGCTTAATTAATTCGTTCCGAGTTGGGCAAGGATTGTGCAAGGAGCAAGCCTCCTCAGTAAAACCACCTGATGTTAGTACTGCAATAGACCTGTCAAATAGTGAAGAAACTGACATAAAAGAGCTATATCTATAGACTGTAATACACCAAAAGTAACACCACTTTAGCTGGACTGTTTGTTTATTCATGCTGGACACAGGAAATTTTGATGGGCATAAAGTCAACATCTATGTTGTGAAGAATCTCCCCGCTGACATGTTTTTGGAGTTTCCTTTCGATGTGGTTACTAGAGGAAAAGTAGATTTTCAAGTAAATAAGTTGACACTTCAACTATGTGATTCATCCTCCGTCACCGAAAATATTATATATAATACAAGTGCCAAAGGATAGTATAAATATGAGCATCGTATCTGTGAAGATAAGTAGACGGCATATGCACAAAACCTGGAGTGTAAATTATATGAGAGTCCAAATGTATTTCAATTACTATTGGCTTATGAAGTCGAATTTCCCGAAAGGTGAGAAAGATTTAGCGGAGTAGAGAGTGAATTAAATTTAATGAAACAGGTGCCTGTGTATCAAAACCTTTTATCGATGCTAATCACCACGCAACGCGCATGAGAAAGTTTTAGCTAAGTGGAAAAACAGCTGTTTTATAAATCGAACTGAATGTTATTGTACATGTTTTGTCTAATTCCATATTTTCAAGATCAGCTGTGGCTCGGTTTATACCAGAAATCCTATGGTCAATGAACACTTCTAGTTATGCAAACATCGTTGTTGTTTCTTCGGAACTCTTTATTCTATCCTCCTTGTCCAACAAGGATAGTAAGCATCTAGTAAAAAAAAATACTTCGATATACTCAGCCATTTTTTTTTATGCCGACAAGGGGGGAAATTGTAACGACCGCCATGTTAGGCAGATTTCAGTTGTATATTGTCATTAATCTTATTCTTATACTTTCAAGTTAAGAACTTGGATTAAATTATTTATACTTAATTGTTTTTATAATTCATGTATATATTCACGATTTATCTTATGTTATAATATTATTCGCGTATTTTTGCAACATTCAGAATGTATAGGAATAATATACGCAATGTTTTCATTGTTCAAGCACAAGTTAAATGCATATCTTCTTAATATCGATTTTTGTTCAACAATGTACAAGATTGAAGTAATTTGTCATCGTTATAAACTAAATCTTTATTTAATCATTTTTATGTTCAAGGGCAAATATGATTTATTTGATAACATCAGTTTAGTTATTTCTATGTAGTTTAATATTGTAATATTATAGCAAGGTATCCCTCGTTTTCAATAAAATATCGTTTTCCTATTGGCTGTTTATGTTAGGAGTGGGGGAACCACGTTTCGTGTTCTTTGGCGATGGAAAAACTTCCACGTTGGCATTTTTAATTGTTGCCAACCACAATCAAAGCTTACTATCGCTAATTAACATTGATGTGTTACATAAATTATCAGTTATTCTTGTGTTATTTTATGTTATGAGTTTGTATTGTAAGTTAGAACAATCTGTTATGCTGCGCCTCGCGCTTGAGGTAGGCAGTTGAGGTCTTGCTATTAACTGTGAAGGCGGTGCGCGGACTCTCGTGTTAAATAAGTTGTTTGTCACTGCCTGCGTGTCCTGTGCCAAGACCGTGTTTTTCGACTTCCCCGTATGACGGACATCAACCAGCTGCCGAAGTTTGATGGAAACATGGAAGCCCATTCTGCCGAGAAATATCTCCGCGAGTTGAACCTAAATTTCGATCTGATACAAGTGCCAGATGAGTGTCGATTGGACTTGTTGTCGAGAATTTTTATTGGCACTGCAGAGCACTGGCTCTCAGCTAATTGTGACCAGTTTCTAGACTATGAGGATTTTTGTGATCAGTTTAAGGCACAGTTCGCTTCTATTGAGGCCAAGCAAAGGCAACTGGCAGCCTTGCAAAGACGGCGGTACTCACGGCAGACCAATGCGTGCATGGAAAGTTATGCCTGGAGCATATACGCGGGTTTCAAAAATCTATCGGACACTCTGCGAGAACCGGAAGTTGTTACGCTAATTATTGAACAATTGCCCTTCCGTGTACGTCATCTGTGCCTGGCGAATGCACCCAGAATCATTAGTGATCTCACTGCTATCCTGAAAAGCTACGAGTCTTGGGAAGAACCCATTGGCTTCAGACAGTATGATAACGCAGGTGGTGAGCGACGACGTGATGAAGATGCTAATTCTCGTCATCCGCAGAATACCAGGTCGCCGCAGGTGCGCACGATTAGGCAGAACGCGTGGCCTAGTCGACAGGTTCAGAGACAATATCGCCCGTATCCGGAACCTCGTCGCCTAGATCAGCAAAACCGCCCGGTGCAAACAGATGAGCGCTCAGACAGGACCAGACGCTGGACTTCTCCGAGAAGAGGAAACTATTACCGCCGGAACTATGGAAACCGGTCAAGATATGATTCACCGCAGCGCAGACCAATGGTTAACGCTGAGACCAATACTGAAGACCTGCAATTAACACCTGAGCAGCAAGAGGCCATAAATGATACAAGGCGCTACTATTGGAGTCTCGATGGTCATAGTGGCCAGGAAAACGCTCGTCTTGCTTAATTAATTCGTTCCGAGTTGGGCAAGGATTGTGCAAGGAGCAAGCCGCCTCAGTAAAACCACCTGATGTTAGTACTGCAATAGACCTGTCAAATAGTGAAGAAACTGACATAAAAGAGCTATATCTATAGACTGTAATACACCAAAAGTAACACCACTTTAGCTGGACTGTTTGTTTGTTCATGCTGGACACAGGAAATTTTGATGGGCATAAAGTCAACATCTATGTTGTGAAGAATCTCCCCGCTGACATGTTTTTGGAGTTTCCTTTCGATGTGGTTACTAGAGGAAAAGTAGATTTTCAAGTAAATAAGTTGACACTTCAACTATGTGATTCATCCTCCGTCACCGAAAATATTATATATAATACGAGTGCCAAAGGATAGTATAAATATGAGCATCGTATCTGTGAAGATAAGTAGACGGCATATGCACAAAACCTGGAGTGTAAATTATATGAGAGTCCAAATGTATTTCAATTACTATTGGCTTATGAAGTCGAATTTCCCGAAAGGTGAGAAAGATTTAGCGGAGTAGAGAGTGAATTAAATTTAATGAAACAGGTGCCTGTGTATCAAAACCTTTTATCGATGCTAATCACCACGCAACGCGCATGAGAAAGTTTTAGCTAAGTGGAAAAACAGCTGTTTTATAAATCGAACTGAATGTTATTGTACATGTTTTGTCTAATTCCATATTTTCAAGATCAGCTGTGGCTCGGTTTATACCAGAAATCCTATGGTCAATGAACACTTCTAGTTATGCAAACATCGTTGTTGTTTCTTCGGAACTCTTTATTCTATCCTCCTTGTCCAACTACCTCAAGAAACCTCGGAATACCAGTGAATTTTATTCAACAAATATTCTCTTTTTCATTTTCAACAATGATGATCAATCTAGTTCATTGTGTTCTTTAATGTACTGCGATAAAAACGAAGCAAAGGAAAAGCTCTTTCTTTTCAACACGAAACTATAAGACTTTATCTTGTAAGAAAAACATTGTTGATATATTGAGTTTCAGCGTTGTAACGATCAGTTATTTTATTATGTGTCTTGTTTATTTTTCTCTGACCGAAGAAAATTAAAGAGTTATGTAACAACAATGGTTGTAACGCGATAAAAATGCCATTGTTGACGAAACTATAAACAACTGATTTATTGATAAGCTCAAAGAAGCAAAGCATTGTTCAAGCACAAGTTAAATGCATATCTTCTTAATATCGATTTTTGTTCAACAATGTACAAGATTGAAGTAATTTGTCATCGTTATAAACTAAATCTTTATTTAATCATTTTTATGTTCAAGGGCAAATATGATTTATTTGATAACATCAGTTTAGTTATTTCTATGTAGTTTAATATTGTAATATTATAGCAAGGTATCCCTCGTTTTCAATAAAATATCGTTTTCCTATTGGCTGTTTATGTTAGGAGTGGGGGAACTTCGTTTCGTGTTCTTTGGCGATGGAAAAACTTCCACGTTGGCATTTTTAATTGTTGCCAACCACAATCAAAGCTTACTATCGCTAATTAACATTGATGTGTTACATAAATTATCAGTTATTCTTGTGTTATTTTATGTTATGAGTTTGTATTGTAAGTTAGAACAATCTGTTATGCTGCGCCTCACGCTTGAGGTAGGCAGTTGAGGTCTTGCTATTAACTGTGAAGGCGGTGCGCGGACTCTCGTGTTAAATAAGTTGTTTGTCACTGCCTGCGTGTCCTGTGCCAAGACCGTGTTTTTCGACTTCCCCGTATGACGGACATCAACCAGCTGCCGAAGTTTGATGGAAACATGGAAGCCCATTCTGCCGAGAAATATCTCCGCGAGTTGAACCTAAATTTCGATCTGATACAAGTGCCAGATGAGTGTCGATTGGACTTGTTGTCGAGAATTTTTATTGGCACTGCAGAGCACTGGCTCTCAGCTAATTGTGACCAGTTTCTAGACTATGAGGATTTTTGTGATCAGTTTAAGGCACAGTTTGCTTCTATTGAGGTCAAGCAAAGGCAACTGGCAGCCTTGCAAAGACGGCGGTACTCACGGCAGACCAATGCGTGCATGGAAAGTTATGCCTGGAGCATATACGCGGGTTTCAAAAATCTATCGGACACTCTGCGAGAACCGGAAGTTGTTACGCTAATTATGGAACAATTGCCCTTCCGTGTACGTCATCTGTGCCTGGCGAATGCACCCAGAATCATTAGTGATCTCACTGCTATCCTGAAAAGCTACGAGTCGTGCGAAGAACCCATTGGCTTCAGACAGTATGATAACGCAGGTGGTGAGCGACGACGTGATGAAGATGCTAATTCTCGTCATCCGCAGAATACCAGGTCGCCGCAGGTGCGCACGATTAGGCAGAACGCGTGGCCTAGTCGACAGGTTCAGAGACAATATCGCCCGTATCCGGAACCTCGTCGCCTAGATCAGCAAAACCGCCCGGTGCAAACAGATGAGCGCTCAGACAGGACCAGACGCTGGACTTCTCCGAGAAGAGGAAACTATTACCGCCGGAACTATGGAAACCGGTCAAGATATGATTCACCGCAGCGCAGACCAATGGTTAACGCTGAGACCAATACTGAAGACCTGCAATTAATACCTGAGCAGCAAGAGGCCATAAATGATACAAGGCGCTACTATTGGAGTCTCGATGGTCATAGTGGCCAGGAAAACGCTCGTCTTGCTTAATTAATTCGTTCCGAGTTGGGCAAGGATTGTGCAAGGAGCAAGCCGCCTCAGTAAAACCACCTGATGTTAGTACTACAATAGACCTGTCAAATAGTGAAGAAACTGACATAAAAGAGCTATATCTATAGACTGTAAAACACCAAAAGTAACACCACTTTAGCTGGACTGTTTGTTTATTCATGCTGGACACAGGAAATTTTGATGGGCATAAAGTCAACATCTATGTTGTGAAGAATCTCCCCGCTGACATGTTTTTGGAGTTTCCTTTCGATGTGGTTACTAGAGGAAAAGTAGATTTTCAAGTAAATAAGTTGACACTTCAACTATGTGATTCATCCTCCGTCACCGAAAATATTATATATAATACGAGTGCCAAAGGATAGTATAAATATGAGCATCGTATCTGTGAAGATAAGTAGACGGCATATGCACAAAACCTGGAGTGTAAATTATATGAGAGTCCAAATGTATTTCAATTACTATTGGCTTATGAAGTCGAATTTCCCGAAAGGTGAGAAAGATTTAGCGGAGTAGAGAGTGAATTAAATTTAATGAAACAGGTGCCTGTGTATCAAAACCTTTTATCGATGCTAATCACCACGCAACGCGCATGAGAAAGTTTTAGCTAAGTGGAAAAACAGCTGTTTTATAAATCGAACTGAATGTTATTGTACATGTTTTGTCTAATTCCATATTTTCAAGATCAGCTGTGGCTCGGTTTATACCAGAAATCCTATGGTCAATGAACACTTCTAGTTATGCAAACATCGTTGTTGTTTCTTCGGAACTCTTTATTCTATCCTCCTTGTCCAACAACCTCAAGAAACCTCGGAATACCAGTGAATTTTATTCAACAAATATTCTCTTTTTCATTTTCAACAATGATGAACAATCTAGTTCATTGTGTTCTTTAATGTACTACGATAAAAACGAAGCAAAGGAAAAGCTCTTTCTTTTCAACGCGAAACTATAAGACTTTATCTTGTAAGAAAAACATTGTTGATATATTGAGTTTCAGCGTTGTAACGATCAGTTATTTTATTATGTGTCTTGTTTATTTTTCTCTGACCGAAGCAAATTAAAGAGTTATGTAACAACAATGGTTGTAACGCGATAAAAATGCCATTGTTGACGAAACTATAAACAACTGATTTATTGATAAGCTCAAAGAAGCAAAGCTATAAGTATGTCAAACGAAATTTGTGCTCTTTATAAAAACTAGGTCAAATAACAATGACCAGAAAGGAACATAAATTTTGGATGAAAGAATTGTCAGACCTGTAAAATGTTTTGTTACACCAAGTTTATATTTACGAAGGTATATCTTACATTATTTAAGTAGATTGTTTATGCACATGCATATTAATTGAAATTTATTCAAAGTTTCGACGTTAACATGTAACCTATAAATTAGATATGCCAAATATTGTTTTTGAAAGAAAACTTGGATCAGTCAAGTACTTATGTCCTCAGTGTAATGTGAGTGTATAATTTTATAATTGTTTTAATCGAATATTATTTGTGTGATGCGATAGTAAGCATCTAGTAAAAAAAAAATACTTCGATATACTCAGCCATTTTTTTTTATGCCGACAAGGGGGGAAATTGTAACGACCGCCATGTAAGGCAGATTTCAGTTCTATAGTGTCATTAATCTTATTCGTATACTTTCAAGTTAAGAACTTGGATTAAATTATTTATACTTAATTGTTTTTATTATTCATGTATATATTCACGATTTATCTTATGTTATAATATTATTCGCGTATTTTTGCAACATTCAGAATGTATAGGAATAATATATGCAACGTTTTCATTGTTCAAGCACAAGTTAAATGCATATCTTCTTAATATCGATTGTTGTTCAACAATGTACAAGATTGAAGTAATTTGTCATCGTTATAAACTAAATCTTTATTTAATCATTTTTATGTTCAAGGGCAAATATGATTTATTTGATAACATCAGTTTAGTTATTTCTATGTAGTTTAATATTGTAATATTATAGCAAGGTATCCCTCGTTTTCAATAAAATATCGTTTTCCTATTGGCTGTTTATGTTAGGAGTGGGGGAACCACGTTTCGTGTTCTTTGGCGATGGAAAAACTTCCACGTTGGCATTTTTAATTGTTGCCAACCACAATCAAAGCTTACTATCGCTAATTAACATTAATGTGTTACATAAATTATCAGTTATTCTTGTGTTATTTTATGTTATGAGTTTGTATTGTAAGTTAGAACAATCTGTTATGCTGCGCCTCGCGCTTGAGGTAGGCAGTTGAGGTCTTGCTATTAACTGTGAAGGCGGTGCGCGGACTCTCGTGTTAAATAAGTTGTTTGTCACTGCCTGCGTGTCCTGTGCCAAGACCGTGTTTTTCGACTTCCCCGTATGACGGACATCAACCAGCTGCCGAAGTTTGATGGAAACATGGAAGCCCATTCTGCCGAGAAATATCTCCGCGAGTTGAACCTAAATTTCGATCTGATACAAGTGCCAGATGAGTGTCGATTGGACTTGTTGTCGAGAATTTTTATTGGCACTGCAGAGCACTGGCTCTCAGCTAATTGTGACCAGTTTCTAGACTATGAGGATTTTTGTGATCAGTTTAAGGCACAGTTTGCTTCTATTGAGGCCAAGCAAAGGCAACTGGCAGCCTTGCAAAGACGGCGGTACTCACGGCAGACCAATGCGTGCATGGAAAGTTATGCCTGGAGCATATACGCGGGTTTCAAAAATCTATGGGACACTCTGCGAGAACCGGAAGTTGTTACGCTAATTATCGAACAATTGCCCTTCCGTGTACGTCATCTGTGCCTGGCGAATGCACCCAGAATCATTAGTGATCTCTCTGCTATCCTGAAAAGCTACGAGTCGTGCGAAGAACCCATTGGCTTCAGACAGTATGATAACGCAGGTGGTGAGCGACGACGTGATGAAGATGCTAATTCTCGTCATCCGCAGAATACCAGGTCGCCGCAGGTGCGCACGATTAGGCAGAACGCGTGGCCTAGTCGACAGGTTCAGAGACAATATCGCCCGTATCCGGAACCTCGTCGCCTAGATCAGCAAAACCGCCCGGTGCAAACAGATGAGCGCTCAGACAGGACCAGACGCTGGACTTCTCCGAGAAGAGGAAACTATTACCGCCGGAACTATGGAAACCGGTCAAGATATGATTCACCGCAGCGCAGACCAATGGTTAACGCTGAGACCAATACTGAAGACCTGCAATTAACACCTGAGCAGCAAGAGGCCATAAATGATACAAGGCGCTACTATTGGAGTCTCGATGGTCATAGTGGCCAGGAAAACGCTCGTCTTGCTTAATTAATTCGTTCCGAGTTGGGCAAGGATTGTGCAAGGAGCAAGCCGCCTCAGTAAAACCACGTGATGTTAGTACTGCAATAGACCTGTCAAATAGTGAAGAAACTGACATAAAAGAGCTATATCTATAGACTGTAATACACCAAAAGTAACACCACTTTAGCTGGACTGTTTGTTTATTTATGCTGGACACAGGAAATTTTGATGGGCATAAAGTCAACATCTATGTTGTGAAGAATCTTCTCGCTGACATGTTTTTGGAGTTTCCTTTCGATGTGGTTACTAGAGGAAAAGTAGATTTTCAAGTAAATAAGTTGACACTTCAACTATGTGATTCATCCTCCGTCACCGAAAATATTATATATAATACGAGTGCCAAAGGATAGTATAAATATGGGCATCGTATCTGTGAAGATAAGTAGACGGCATATGCACAAAACCTGGAGTGTAAATTATATGAGAGTCCAAATGTATTTCAATTACTATTGGCTTATGAAGTCGAATTTCCCGAAAGGTGAGAAAGATTTAGCGGAGTAGAGAGTGAATTAAATTTAATGAAACAGGTGCCTGTGTATCAAAACCTTTTATCGATGCTAATCACCACGTAACGCGCATGAGAAAGTTTTAGCTAAGTGGAAAAACAGCTGTTTTATAAATCGAACTGAATGTTATTGTACATGTTTTGTCTAATTCCATATTTTCAAGATCAGCTGTGGCTCGGTTTATACCAGAAATCCTATGGTCAATGAACACTTCTAGTTATGCAAACATCGTTGTTGTTTCTTCGGAACTCTTTATTCTATCCTCCTTGTCCAACAAGGATAGTAAGCATCTAGTAAAAAAAAATACTTCGATATACTCAGCCATTTTTTTTTATGCCGACAAGGGGGGAAATTGTAACGACCGCCATGTTAGGCAGATTTCAGTTGTATATTGTCATTAATCTTATTCTTATACTTTCAAGTTAAGAACTTGGATTAAATTATTTATACTTAATTGTTTTTATAATTCATGTATATATTCACGATTTATCTTATGTTATAATATTATTCGCGTATTTTTGCAACATTCAGAATGTATAGGAATAATATACGCAACGTTTTCATTGTTCAAGCACAAGTTAAATGCATATCTTCTTAATATCGATTTTTGTTCAACAATGTACAAGATTGAAGTAATTTGTCATCGTTATAAACTAAATCTTTATTTAATCATTTTTATGTTCAAGGGCAAATATGATTTATTTGATAACATCAGTTTAGTTATTTCTATGTAGTTTAATATTGTAATATTATAGCAAGGTATCCCTCGTTTTCAATAAAATATCGTTTTCCTATTGGCTGTTTATGTTAGGAGTGGGGGAACCACGTTTCGTGTTCTTTGGCGATGGAAAAACTTCCACGTTGGCATTTTTAATTGTTGCCAACCACAATCAAAGCTTACTATCGCTAATTAACATTGATGTGTTACATAAATTATCAGTTATTCTTGTGTTATTTTATGTTATGAGTTTGTATTGTAAGTTAGAACAATCTGTTATGCTGCGCCTCGCGCTTGAGGTAGGCAGTTGAGGTCTTGCTATTAACTGTGAAGGCGGTGCGCGGACTCTCGTGTTAAATAAGTTGTTTGTCACTGCCTGCGTGTCCTGTGCCAAGACCGTGTTTTTCGACTTCCCCGTATGACGGACATCAACCAGCTGCCGAAGTTTGATGGAAACATGGAAGCCCATTCTGCCGAGAAATATCTCCGCGAGTTGAACCTAAATTTCGATCTGATACAAGTGCCAGATGAGTGTCGATTGGACTTGTTGTCGAGAATTTTTATTGGCACTGCAGAGCACTGGCTCTCAGCTAATTGTGACCAGTTTCTAGACTATGAGGATTTTTGTGATCAGTTTAAGGCACAGTTTGCTTCTATTGAGGCCAAGCAAAGGCAACTGGCAGCCTTGCAAAGACGGCGGTACTCACGGCAGACCAATGCGTGCATGGAAAGTTATGCCTGGAGCATATACGCGGGTTTCAAAAATCTATGGGACACTCTGCGAGAACCGGAAGTTGTTACGCTAATTATCGAACAATTGCCCTTCCGTGTACGTCATCTGTGCCTGGCGAATGCACCCAGAATCATTAGTGATCTCTCTGCTATCCTGAAAAGCTACGAGTCGTGCGAAGAACCCATTGGCTTCAGACAGTATGATAACGCAGGTGGTGAGCGACGACGTGATGAAGATGCTAATTCTCGTCATCCGCAGAATACCAGGTCGCCGCAGGTGCGCACGATTAGGCAGAACGCGTGGCCTAGTCGACAGGTTCAGAGACAATATCGCCCGTATCCGGAACCTCGTCGCCTAGATCAGCAAAACCGCCCGGTGCAAACAGATGAGCGCTCAGACAGGACCAGACGCTGGACTTCTCCGAGAAGAGGAAACTATTACCGCCGGAACTATGGAAACCGGTCAAGATATGATTCACCGCAGCGCAGACCAATGGTTAACGCAGAGACCAATACTGAAGACCTGCAATTAACACCTGAGCAGCAAGAGGCCATAAATGATACAAGGCGCTACTATTGGAGTCTCGATGGTCATAGTGGCCAGGAAAACGCTCGTCTTGCTTAATTAATTCGTTCCGAGTTGGGCAAGGATTGTGCAAGGAGCAAGCCGCCTCAGTAAAACCACCTGATGTTAGTACTGCAAAAGACCTGTCAAATAGTGAAGAAACTGACATAAAAGAGCTATATCTATAGACTGTAATACACCAAAAGTAACACCACTTTAGCTGGACTGTTTGTTTATTCATGCTGGACACAGGAAATTTTGATGGGCATAAAGTCAACATCTATGTTGTGAAGAATCTCCCCGCTGACATGTTTTTGGAGTTTCCTTTCGATGTGGTTACTAGAGGAAAAGTAGATTTTCAAGTAAATAAGTTGACACTTCAACTATGTGATTCATCCTCCGTCACCGAAAATATTATATATAATACGAGTGCCAAAGGATAGTATAAATATGAGCATCGTATCTCTGAAGATAAGTAGACGGCATATGCACAAAACCTGGAGTGTAAATTATATGAGAGTCCAAATGTATTTCAATTACTATTGGCTTATGAAGTCGAATTTCCCGAAAGGTGAGAAAGATTTAGCGGAGTAGAGAGTGAATTAAATTTAATAAAAGAGGTGCCTGTGTATCAAAACCTTTTATCGATGCTAATCACCACGCAACGCGCATGACAAAGTTTTAGCTAAGTGGAAAAACAGCTGTTTTATAAATCGAACTGAATGTTATTGTACATGTTTTGTCTAATTCCATATTTTCAAGATCAGCTGTGGCTCGGTTTATACCAGAAATCCTATGGTCAATGAACACTTCTAGTTATGCAAACATCGTTGTTGTTTCTTCGGAACTCTTTATTCTATCCTCCTTGTCCAACAAGGATAGTAAGCATCTATTAAAAAAAAATACTTCGATATACTCAGCCATTTTTTTTTTATGCCGACAAGGGGGGAAATTGTAACGACCGCCATGTTAGGCAGATTTCAGTTGTATATTGTCATTAATCTTATTCTTATACTTTCAAGTTAAGAACTTGTATTAAATTATTTATACTTAATTGTTTTTATTATTCATGTATATATTCACGATTTATCTTATGTTATAATATTATTCGCGTATTTTTGCAACATTCAGAATGTATAGGAATAATATATGCAACGTTTTCATTGTTCTAGCACAAGTTAAATGCATATCTTCTTAATATTGATTTTTGTTCAACAATGTACAAGATTGAAGTAATTTGTCATCGTTATAAACTAAATCTTTATTTAATCATTTTTATGTTCAAGGGCAAATATGATTTATTTGATAACATCAGTTTAGTTATTTCTATGTAGTTTAATATTGTAATATTATAGCAAGGTATCCCTCGTTTTCAATAAAATATCGTTTTCCTATTGGCTGTTTATGTTAGGAGTGGGGGAACCACGTTTCGTGTTCTTTGGCGATGGAAAAACTTCCACGTTGGCATTTTTAATTGTTGCCAACCACAATCAAAGCTTACTATCGCTAATTAACATTAATGTGTTACATAAATTATCAGTTATTCTTGTGTTATTTCATGTTATAAGTTTGTATTGTAAGTTAGAACAATCTGTTATGCTGCGCCTCGCGCTTGAGGTAGGCAGTTGAGGTCTTGCTATTAACTGTGAAGGCGGTGCGCGGACTCTCGTGTTAAATAAGTTGTTTGTCACTGCCTGCGTGTCCTGTGCCAAGACCGTGTTTTTCGACTTCCCCGTATGACGGACATCAACCAGCTGCCGAAGTTTGATGGAAACATGGAAGCCCATTCTGCCGAGAAATATCTCCGCGAGTTGAACCTAAATTTCGATCTGATACAAGTGCCAGATGAGTGTCGATTGGACTTGTTGTCGAGAATTTTTATTGGCACTGCAGAGCACTGGCTCTCAGCTAATTGTGACCAGTTTCTAGACTATGAGGATTTTTGTGATCAGTTTAAGGCACAGTTTGCTTCTATTGAGGCCAAGCAAAGGCAACTGGCAGCCTTGCAAAGACGGCGGTACTCACGGCAGACCAATGCGTGCATGGAAAGTTATGCCTGGAGCATATACGCAGGTTTCAAAAATCTATGGGACACTCTGCGAGAACCGGAAGTTGTTACGCTAATTATGGAAAAAATTGCCCTTCCGTGTACGTCATCTGTGCCTGGCGAATGCACCCAGAATCATTAGTGATCTCACTGCTATCCTGAAAAGCTACGAGTCGTGCGAAGAACCCATTGGCTTCAGACAATATGATAACGCAGGTGGTGAGCGACGACGTGATGAAGATGCTAATTCTCGTCATCCGCAGAATACCAGATCGCCGCAGGTGCGCACGATTAGGCAGAACGCGTGGCCTAGTCGACAGGTTCAGAGACAATATCGCCCGTATCCGGAACCTCGTCGCCTAGATCAGCAAAACCGCCCGGTGCAAACAGATGAGCGCTCAGACAGGACCAGACGCTGGACTTCTCCGAGAAGAGGAAACTATTACCGCCGGAACTATGGAAACCGGTCAAGATATGATTCACCGCAGCGCAGACCAATGGTTAACGCTGAGACCAATACTGAAGACCTGCAATTAACACCTAAGCAGCAAGAGGCCATAAATGATACAAGGCGCTACTATTGGAGTCTCGATGGTCATAGTGGCCAGGAAAACGCTCGTCTTGCTTAATTAATTCGTTCCGAGTTGGGCAAGGATTGTGCAAGGAGCAAGCCGCCTCAGTAAAACCACCTGATGTTAGTACTGCAATAGACCTGTCAAATAGTGAAGAAACTGACATAAAAGAGCTATATCTATAGACTGTAATACACCAAAAGTAACACCACTTTAGCTGGACTGTTTGTTTATTCATGCTGGACACAGGAAATTTTGATGGGCATAAAGTCAACATCTATGTTGTGAAGAATCTCCCCGCTGACATGTTTTTGGAGTTTCCTTTCGATGTGGTTACTAGAGGAAAAGTAGATTTTCAAGTAAATAAGTTGACACTTCAACTATGTGATTCATCCTCCGTCACCGAAAATATTATATATAATACAAGTGCCAAAGGATAGTATAAATATGAGCATCGTATCTGTGAAGATAAGTAGACGGCATATGCACAAAACCTGGAGTGTAAATTATATGAGAGTCCAAATGTATTTCAATTACTATTGGCTTATGAAGTCGAATTTCCCGAAAGGTGAGAAAGATTTAGCGGAGTAGAGAGTGAATTAAATTTAATGAAACAGGTGCCTGTGTATCAAAACCTTTTATCGATGCTAATCACCACGCAACGCGCATGAGAAAGTTTTAGCTAAGTGGAAAAACAGCTGTTTTATAAATCGAACTGAATGTTATTGTACATGTTTTGTCTAATTCCATATTTTCAAGATCAGCTGTGGCTCGGTTTATACCAGAAATCCTATGGTCAATGAACACTTCTAGTTATGCAAACATCGTTGTTGTTTCTTCGGAACTCTTTATTCTATCCTCCTTGTCCAACAAGGATAGTAAGCATCTAGTAAAAAAAAATACTTCGATATACTCAGCCATTTTTTTTTATGCCGACAAGGGGGGAAATTGTAACGACCGCCATGTTAGGCAGATTTCAGTTGTATATTGTCATTAATCTTATTCTTATACTTTCAAGTTAAGAACTTGGATTAAATTATTTATACTTAATTGTTTTTATAATTCATGTATATATTCACGATTTATCTTATGTTATAATATTATTCGCGTATTTTTGCAACATTCAGAATGTATAGGAATAATATACGCAATGTTTTCATTGTTCAAGCACAAGTTAAATGCATATCTTCTTAATATCGATTTTTGTTCAACAATGTACAAGATTGAAGTAATTTGTCATCGTTATAAACTAAATCTTTATTTAATCATTTTTATGTTCAAGGGCAAATATGATTTATTTGATAACATCAGTTTAGTTATTTCTATGTAGTTTAATATTGTAATATTATAGCAAGGTATCCCTCGTTTTCAATAAAATATCGTTTTCCTATTGGCTGTTTATGTTAGGAGTGGGGGAACCACGTTTCGTGTTCTTTGGCGATGGAAAAACTTCCACGTTGGCATTTTTAATTGTTGCCAACCACAATCAAAGCTTACTATCGCTAATTAACATTGATGTGTTACATAAATTATCAGTTATTCTTGTGTTATTTTATGTTATGAGTTTGTATTGTAAGTTAGTACAATCTGTTATGCTGCGCCTCGCGCTTGAGGTAGGCAGTTGAGGTCTTGCTATTAACTGTGAAGGCGGTGCGCGGACTCTCGTGTTAAATAAGTTGTTTGTCACTGCCTGCGTGTCCTGTGCCAAGACCGTGTTTTTCGACTTCCCCGTATGACGGACATCAACCAGCTGCCGAAGTTTGATGGAAACATGGAAGCCCATTCTGCCGAGAAATATCTCCGCGAGTTGAACCTAAATTTCGATCTGATACAAGTGCCAGATGAGTGTCGATTGGACTTGTTGTCGAGAATTTTTATTGGCACTGCAGAGCACTGGCTCTCAGCTAATTGTGACCAGTTTCTAGACTATGAGGATTTTTGTGATCAGTTTAAGGCACAGTTTGCTTCTATTGAGGCCAAGCAAAGGCAACTGGCAGCCTTGCAAAGACGGCGGTACTCACGGCAGACCAATGCGTGCATGGAAAGTTATGCCTGGAGCATATACGCAGGTTTCAAAAATCTATGGGACACTCTGCGAGAACCGGAAGTTGTTACGCTAATTATGGAAAAAATTGCCCTTCCGTGTACGTCATCTGTGCCTGGCGAATGCACCCAGAATCATTAGTGATCTCACTGCTATCCTGAAAAGCTACGAGTCGTGCGAAGAACCCATTGGCTTCAGACAATATGATAACGCAGGTGGTGAGCGACGACGTGATGAAGATGCTAATTCTCGTCATCCGCAGAATACCAGGTCGCCGCAGGTGCGCACGATTAGGCAGAACGCGTGGCCTAGTCGACAGGTTCAGAGACAATATCGCCCGTATCCGGAACCTCGTCGCCTAGATCAGCAAAACCGCCCGGTGCAAACAGATGAGCGCTCAGACAGGACCAGACGCTGGACTTCTCCGAGAAGAGGAAACTATTACCGCCGGAACTATGGAAACCGGTCAAGATATGATTCACCGCAGCGCAGACCAATGGTTAACGCTGAGACCAATACTGAAGACCTGCAATTAACACCTGAGCAGCAAGAGGCCATAAATGATACAAGGCGCTACTATTGGAGTCTCGATGGTCATAGTGGCCAGGAAAACGCTCGTCTTGCTTAATTAATTCGTTCCGAGTTGGGCAAGGATTGTGCAAGGAGCAAGCCGCCTCAGTAAAACCACCTGATGTTAGTACTGCAATAGACCTGTCAAATAGTGAAGAAACTGACATAAAAGAGCTATATCTATAGACTGTAATACACCAAAAGTAACACCACTTTAGCTGGACTGTTTGTTTATTCATGCTGGACACAGGAAATTTTGATGGGCATATGTTGTGAAGAATCACCCCGCTGACATGTTTTTGGAGTTTCCTTTCGATGTGGTTACTAGAGGAAAAGTAGATTTTCAAGTAAATAAGTTGACACTTCAACTATGTGATTCATCCTCCGTCACCGAAAATATTATATATAATACGAGTGCCAAAGGATAGTATAAATATGAGCATCGTATCTGTGAAGATAAGTAGACGGCATATGCACAAAACCTGGAGTGTAAATTATATGAGAGTCCAAATGTATTTCAATTACTATTGGCTTATGAAGTCGAATTTCCCGAAAGGTGAGAAAGATTTAGCGGAGTAGAGAGTGAATTAAATTTAATGAAACAGGTGCCTGTGTATCAAAACCTTTTATCGATGCTAATCACCACGCAACGCGCATGAGAAAGTTTTAGCTAAGTGGAAAAACAGCTGTTTTATAAATCGAACTGAATGTTATTGTACATGTTTTGTCTAATTCCATATTTTCAAGATCAGCTGTGGCTCGGTTTATACCAGAAATCCTATGGTCAATGAACACTTCTAGTTATGCAAACATCGTTGTTGTTTCTTCGGAACTCTTTATTCTATCCTCCTTGTCCAACAAGGATAGTAAGCATCTAGTAAAAAAAAATACTTCGATATACTCAGCCATTTTTTTTTATGCCGACAAGGGGGGAAATTGTAACGACCGCCATGTTAGGCAGATTTCAGTTGTATATTGTCATTAATCTTATTCTTATACTTTCAAGTTAAGAACTTGGATTAAATTATTTATACTTAATTGTTTTTATAATTCATGTATATATTCACGATTTATCTTATGTTATAATATTATTCGCGTATTTTTGCAACATTCAGAATGTATAGGAATAATATACGCAACGTTTTCATTGTTCAAGCACAAGTTAAATGCATATCTTCTTAATATCGATTTTTGTTCAACAATGTACAAGATTGAAGTAATTTGTCATCGTTACAAAACTAAATCTTTATTTAATCATTTTTATGTTCAAGGGCAAATATGATTTATTTGATAACATCAGTTTAGTTATTTCTATGTAGTTTAATATTGTAATATTATAGCAAGGTATCCCTCGTTTTCAATAAAATATCGTTTTCCTATTGGCTGTTTATGTTAGGAGTGGGGGAACCACGTTTCGTGTTCTTTGGCGATGGAAAAACTTCCACGTTGGCATTTTTAATTGTTGCCAACCACAATCAAAGCTTACTATCGCTAATTAACATTGATGTGTTACATAAATTATCAGTTATTCTTGTGTTATTTTATGTTATGAGTTTGTATTGTAAGTTAGAACAATCTGTTATGCTGCGCCTCGCGCTTGAGGTAGGCAGTTGAGGTCTTGCTATTAACTGTGAAGGCGGTGCGCGGACTCTCGTGTTAAATAAGTTGTTTGTCACTGCCTGCGTGTCCTGTGCCAAGACCGTGTTTTTCGACTTCCCCGTATGACGGACATCAACCAGCTGCCGAAGTTTGTTGGAAACATGGAAGCCCATTCTGCCGAGAAATATCTCCGCGAGTTGAACCTAAATTTCGATCTGATACAAGTGCCAGATGAGTGTCGATTGGACTTGTTGTCGAGAATTTTTATTGGCACTGCAGAGCACTGGCTCTCAGCTAATTGTGACCAGTTTCTAGACTATGAGGATTTTTGTGATCAGTTTAAGGCACAGTTTGCTTCTATTGAGGCCAAGCAAAGGCAACTGGCAGCCTTGCAAAGACGGCGGTACTCACGGCAGACCAATGCGTGCATGGAAAGTTATGCCTGGAGCATATACGCGGGTTTCAAAAATCTATCGGACACTCTGCGAGAACCGGAAGTTGTTACGCTAATTATGGAACAATTGCCCTTCCGTGTACGTCATCTGTGCCTGGCGAATGCACCCAGAATCATTAGTGATCTCACTGCTATCCTGAAAAGCTACGAGTCGTGCGAAGAACCCATTGGCTTCAGACAATATGATAACGCAGGTGGTGAGCGACGACGTGATGAAGATGCTAATTCTCGTCATCCGCAGAATACCAGATCGCCGCAGGTGCGCACGATTAGGCAGAACGCGTGGCCTAGTCGACAGGTTCAGAGACAATATCGCCCGTATCCGGAACCTCGTCGCCTAGATCAGCAAAACCGCCCGGTGCAAACAGATGAGCGCTCAGACAGGACCAGACGCTGGACTTCTCCGAGAAGAGGAAACTATTACCGCCGGAACTATTAAAACCGGTCAAGATCTGATTCACCGCAGCGCAGACCAATGGTTAACGCAGAGACCAATACTGAAGACCTGCAATTAACACCTGAGCAGCAAGAGGCCATAAATGATACAAGGCGCTACTATTGGAGTCTCGATGGTCATAGTGGCCAGGAAAACGCTCGTCTTGCTTAATTAATTCGTTCCGAGTTGGGCAAGGATTGTGCAAGGAGCAAGCCGCCTCAGTAAAACCACCTGATGTTAGTACTGCAATAGACCTGTCAAATAGTGAAGAAACTGACATAAAAGAGCTATATCTATAGACTGTAATACACCAAAAGTAACACCACTTTAGCTGGACTGTTTGTTTATTCATGCTGGACACAGGAAATTTTGATGGGCATATGTTGTGAAGAATCTCCCCGCTGACATGTTTTTGGAGTTTCCTTTCGATGTGGTTACTAGAGGAAAAGTAGATTTTCAAGTAAATAAGTTGACACTTCAACTATGTGATTCATCCTCCGTCACCGAAAATATTATATATAATACGAGTGCCAAAGGATAGTATAAATATGAGCATCGTATCTGTGAAGATAAGTAGACGGCATATGCACAAAACCTGGAGTGTAAATTATATGAGAGTCCAAATGTATTTCAATTACTATTGGCTTATGAAGTCGAATTTCCCGAAAGGTGAGAAAGATTTAGCGGAGTAGAGAGTGAATTAAATTTAATGAAACAGGTGCCTGTGTATCAAAACCTTTTATCGATGCTAATCACCACGCAACGCGCATGAGAAAGTTTTAGCTAAGTGGAAAAACAGCTGTTTTATAAATCGAACTGAATGTTATTGTACATGTTTTGTCTAATTCCATATTTTCAAGATCAGCTGTGGCTCGGTTTATACCAGAAATCCTATGGTCAATGAACACTTCTAGTTATGCAAACATCGTTGTTGTTTCTTCGGAACTCTTTATTCTATCCTCCTTGTCCAACAAGGATAGTAAGCATCTAGTAAAAAAAAATACTTCGATATACTCAGCCATTTTTTTTTATGCCGACAAGGGGGGAAATTGTAACGACCGCCATGTTAGGCAGATTTCAGTTGTATATTGTCATTAATCTTATTCTTATACTTTCAAGTTAAGAACTTGGATTAAATTATTTATACTTAATTGTTTTTATAATTCATGTATATATTCACGATTTATCTTATGTTATAATATTATTCGCGTATTTCTGCAACATTCAGAATGTATAGGAATAATATACGCAACGTTTTCATTGTTCAAGCACAAGTTAAATGCATATCTTCTTAATATCGATTTTTGTTCAACAATGTACAAGATTGAAGTAATTTGTCATCGTTACAAAACTAAATCTTTATTTAATCATTTTTATGTTCAAGGGCAAATATGATTTATTTGATAACATCAGTTTAGTTATTTCTATGTAGTTTAATATTGTAATATTATAGCAAGGTATCCCTCGTTTTCAATAAAATATCGTTTTCCTATTGGCTGTTTATGTTAGGAGTGGGGGAACCACGTTTCGTGTTCTTTGGCGATGGAAAAACTTCCACGTTGGCATTTTTAATTGTTGCCAACCACAATCAAAGCTTACTATCGCTAATTAACATTGATGTGTTACATAAATTATCAGTTATTCTTGTGTTATTTTATGTTATGAGTTTGTATTGTAAGTTAGAACAATCTGTTATGCTGCGCCTCGCGCTTGAGGTAGGCAGTTGAGGTCTTGCTATTAACTGTGAAGGCGGTGCGCGGACTCTCGTGTTAAATAAGTTGTTTGTCACTGCCTGCGTGTCCTGTGCCAAGACCGTGTTTTTCGAGTTCCCCGTATGACGGACATCAACCAGCTGCCGAAGTTTGATGGAAACATGGAAGCCCATTCTGCCGAGAAATATCTCCGCGAGTTGAACCTAAATTTCGATCTGATACAAGTGCCAGATGAGTGTCGATTGGACTTGTTGTCGAGAATTTTTATTGGCACTGCAGAGCACTGGCTCTCAGCTAATTGTGACCAGTTTCTAGACTATGAGGATTTTTGTGATCAGTTTAAGGCACAGTTTGCTTCTATTGAGGCCAAGCAAAGGCAACTGGCAGCCTTGCAAAGACGGCGGTACTCACGGCAGACCAATGCGTGCATGGAAAGTTATGCCTGGAGCATATACGCGGGTTTCAAAAATCTATCGGACACTCTGCGAGAACCGGAAGTTGTTACGCTAATTATCGAACAATTGCCCTTCCGTGTACGTCATCTGTGCCTGGCGAATGCACCCAGAATCATTAGTGATCTCACTGCTATCCTGAAAAGCTACGAGTCGTGCGAAGAACCCATTGGCTTCAGACAGTATGATAACGCAGGTAGTGAGCGACGACGTGATGAAGATGCTAATTCTCGTCATCCGCAGAATACCAGGTCGCCGCAGGTGCGCACGATTAGGCAGAACGCGTGGCCTAGTCGACAGGTTCAGAGACAATATCGCCCGTATCCGGAACCTCGTCGCCTAGATCAGCAAAACCGCCCGGTGCAAACAGATGAGCGCTCAGACAGGACCAGACGCTGGACTTCTCCGAGAAGAGGAAACTATTACCGCCGGAACTATGGAAACCGGTCAAGATATGATTCACCGCAGCGCAGACCAATGGTTAACGCTGAGACCAATACTGAAGACCTGCAATTAACACCTGAGCAGCAAGAGGCCATAAATGATACAAGGCGCTACTATTGGAGTCTCGATGGTCATAGTGGCCAGGAAAACGCTCGTCTTGCTTAATTAATTCGTTCCGAGTTGGGCAAGGATTGTGCAAGGAGCAAGCCGCCTCAGTAAAACCACCTGATGTTAGTACTGCAATAGACCTGTCAAATAGTGAAGAAACTGACATAAAAGAGCTATATCTATAGACTGTAATACACCAAAAGTAACACCACTTTAGCTGGACTGTTTGTTTGTTCATGCTGGACACAGGAAATTTTGATGGGCATAAAGTCAACATCTATGTTGTGAAGAATCTCCCCGCTGACATGTTTTTGGAGTTTCCTTTCGATGTGGTTACTAGAGGAAAAGTAGATTTTCAAGTAAATAAGTTGACACTTCAACTATGTGATTCATCCTCCGTCACCGAAAATATTATATATAATACGAGTGCCAAAGGATAGTATAAATATGAGCATCGTATCTGTGAAGATAAGTAGACGGCATATGCACAAAACCTGGAGTGTAAATTATATGAGAGTCCAAATGTATTTCAATTACTATTGGCTTATGAAGTCGAATTTCCCGAAAGGTGAGAAAGATTTAGCGGAGTAGAGAGTGAATTAAATTTAATGAAACAGGTGCCTGTGTATCAAAACCTTTTATCGATGCTAATCACCACGCAACGCGCATGAGAAAGTTTTAGCTAAGTGGAAAAACAGCTGTTTTATAAATCGAACTGAATGTTATTGTACATGTTTTGTCTAATTCCATATTTTCAAGATCAGCTGTGGCTCGGTTTATACCAGAAATCCTATGGTCAATGAACACTTCTAGTTATGCAAACATCGTTGTTGTTTCTTCGGAACTCTTTATTCTATCCTCCTTGTCCAACAAGGATAGTAAGCATCTAGTAAAAAAAAATACTTCGTATACTCAGCCATTTTTTTTATGCCGACAAGGGGGGAAATTGTAACGACCGCCATGTTAGGCAGATTTCAGTTGTATATTGTCATTAATCTTATTCTTATACTTTCAAGTTAAGAACTTGGATTAAATTATTTATACTTAATTGTTTTTATAATTCATGTATATATTCACGATTTATCTTATGTTATATTATTATTCGCGTATTTTTGCAACATTCAGAATGTATAGGAATAATATACGCAACGTTTTCATTGTTCAAGCACAAGTTAAATGCATATCTTCTTAATATCGATTTTTGTTCAACAATGTACAAGATTGAAGTAATTTGTCATCGTTATAAACTAAATCTTTATTTAATCATTTTTATGTTCAAGGGCAAATATGATTTATTTGATAACATCAGTTTAGTTATTTCTATGTAGTTTAATATTGTAATATTATAGCAAGGTATCCCTCGTTTTCAATAAAATATCGTTTTCCTATTGGCTGTTTATGTTAGGATTGGGGGAACCACGTTTCGTGTTCTTTGGCGATGGAAAAACTTCCACGTTGGCATTTTTAATTGTTGCCAACCACAATCAAAGCTTACTATCGCTAATTAACATTGATGTGTTACATAAATTATCAGTTATTCTTGTGTTATTTTATGTTATGAGTTTGTATTGTAAGTTAGAACAATCTGTTATGCTGCGCCTCGCGCTTGAGGTAGGCTGTTGAGGTCTTGCTATTAACTGTGAAGGCGGTGCGCGGACTCTCGTGTTAAATAAGTTGTTTGTCACTGCCTGCGTGTCCTGTGCCAAGACCGTGTTTTTCGAGTTCCCCGTATGACGGACATCAACCAGCTGCCGAAGTTTGATGGAAACATGGAAGCCCATTCTGCCGAGAAATATCTCCGCGAGTTGAACCTAAATTTCGATCTGATACAAGTGCCAGATGAGTGTCGATTGGACTTGTTGTCGAGAATTTTTATTGGCACTGCAGAGCACTGGCTCTCAGCTAATTGTGACCAGTTTCTAGACTATGAGGATTTTTGTGATCAGTTTAAGGCACAGTTTGCTTCTATTGAGGCCAAGCAAAGGCAACTGGCAGCCTTGCAAAGCCGGCGGTACTCACGGCAGACCAATGCGTGCATGGAAAGTTATGCCTGGAGCATATACGCGGGTTTCAAAAATCTATCGGACACTCTGCGAGAACCGGAAGTTGTTACGCTAATTATGGAACAATTGCCCTTCCGTGTACGTCATCTGTGCCTGGCGAATGCACCCAGAATCATTAGTGATCTCACTGCTATCCTGAAAAGCTACGAGTCGTGCGAAGAACCCATTGGCTTCAGACAGTATGATAACGCAGGTGGTGAGCGACGACGTGATGAAGATGCTAATTCTCGTCATCCGCAGAATACCAGGTCGCCGCAGGTGCGCACGATTAGGCAGAACGCGTGGCCTAGTCGACAGGTTCAGAGACAATATCGCCCGTATCCGGAACCTCGTCGCCTAGATCAGCAAAACCGCCCGGTGCAAACAGATGAGCGCTCAGACAGGACCAGACGCTGGACTTCTCCGAGAAGAGGAAACTATTACCGCCGGAACTATGGAAACCGGTCAAGATCTGATTCACCGCAGCGCAGACCAATGGTTAACGCAGAGACCAATACTGAAGACCTGCAATTAACACCTGAGCAGCAAGAGGCCATAAATGATACAAGGCGCTACTATTGGAGTCTCGATGGTCATAGTGGCCAGGAAAACGCTCGTCTTGCTTAATTAATTCGTTCCGAGTTGGGCAAGGATTGTGCAAGGAGCAAGCCGCCTCAGTAAAACCACCTGATGTTAGTACTGCAATAGACCTGTCAAATAGTGAAGAAACTGACATAAAAGAGCTATATCTATAGACTGTAATACACCAAAAGTAACACCACTTTAGCTGGACTGTTTGTTTGTTCATGCTGGACACAGGAAATTTTGATGGGCATAAAGTCAACATCTATGTTGTGAAGAATCTCCCCGCTGACATGTTTTTGGAGTTTCCTTTCGATGTGGTTACTAGAGGAAAAGTAGATTTTCATGTAAATAAGTTGACACTTCAACTATTTGATTCATCCTCCGTCACCGAAAATATTATATATATAATACGAGTGCCAAAGGATAGTATAAATATGAGCATCGTATCTCTGAAGATAAGTAGACGGCATATGCACAAAACCTGGAGTGTAAATTATATGAGAGTCCAAATGTATTTCAATTACTATTGGCTTAAGAAGTCGAATTTCCCGAAAGGTGAGAAAGATTTAGCGGAGTAGAGAGTGAATTAAATTTAATGAAACAGGTGCCTGTGTATCAAAACCTTTTATCGATGCTAATCACCACGCAACGCGCATGAGAAAGTTTTAGCTAAGTGGAAAAACAGCTGTTTTATCAATCGAACTGAATGTTATTGTACATGTTTTGTCTAATTCCATATTTTCAAGATCAGCTGTGGCTCGGTTTATACCAGAAATCCTATGGTCAATGAACACTTCTAGTTATGCAAACATCGTTGTTGTTTCTTCGGAACTCTTTATTCTATCCTCCTTGTCCAACAAGGATAGTAAGCATCTAGTAAAAAAAAATACTTCGATATACTCAGCCATTTTTTTTTATGCCGACAAGGGGGGAAATTGTAACGACCGCCATGTTAGGCAGATTTTAGTTGTATAGGGTCATTAATCTTATTCGTATACTTTCAAGTTAAGAACTTGGATTAAATTATTTATACTTAATTGTTTTTATAATTCATGTTTATATTCACGATTTATCTTATGTTATAATATTATTCGCGTATTTTTGCAACATTCAGAATGTATAGGAATAATATATGCAACGTTTTCATTGTTCAAGCACAAGTTAAATGCATATCTTCTTAATATCGATTTTTGTTCAACAATGTACAAGATTGAGGTAATTTGTCATCGTTATAAACTAAATCTTTATTTAATCATTTTTATGTTCAAGGGCAAATATGATTTATTTGATAACATCAGTTTAGTTATTTCTATGTAGTTTAATATTGTAATATTATAGCAAGGTATCCCTCGTTTTCAATAAAATATCGTTTTCCTATTGGCTGTTTATGTTAGGAGTGGGGGAACCACGTTGCGTGTTCTTTGGCGATGGAAAAACTTCCACGTTGGCATTTTTAATTGTTGCCAACCACAATCAAAGCTTACTATCGCTAATTAACATTGATGTGTTTCATAAATTATCAGTTATTCTTGTGTTATTTTATGTTATGAGTTTGTATTGTAAGTTAGAACATTCTGTTATGCTGCGCCTCGCGCTTGAGGTAGGCAGTTGAGGTCTTGCTATTAACTGTGAAGGCGGTGCGCGGACTCTCGTGTTAAATAAGTTGTTTGTCACTGCCTGCGTGTCCTGAGCCTAGACCGTGTTTTTCGAGTTCTCCGTATGACGGACATCAACCAGCTGCCGAAGTTTGATGGAAACATGGAAGCCCATTCTGCCGAGAAATATCTCCGCTTGTTGAACCTAAATTTCGATCTGATACAAGTGCCAGATGAGTGTCGATTGGACTTGTTGTCGAGAATTTTTATTGGCACTGCAGAGCACTGGCTCTCAGCTAATTGTGACCAGTTTCTAGACTATGAGGATTTTTGTGATCAGTTTAAGGCACAGTTTGCTTCTATTGAGGCCAAGCAAAGGCAACTGGCAGCCTTGCAAAGACACCACTTTAGCTGGACTGTTTGGTTATTCATGCTGGACACAGGAAATTTTGATGGGCATAAAGTCAACATCTATGTTGTGAAGAATCTCCCCGCTGACATGTTTTTGGAGTTTCCTTTCGATGTGGTTACTAGAGGAAAAGTAGATTTTCAAGTAAATAAGTTGACACTTCAACTATGTCACCGAAAATATTATATATAATACGAGTGCCAAAGGATAGCATAAATATGAGCATCGTATCTGTGAAGATAAGTAGACGGCATATGCACAAAACCTGGAGTGTAAATTATATGAGAGTCCAAATGTATTTCAATTACTATTGGCTTATGAAGTCGAATTTCCCGAAAGGTGAGAAAGATTTAGCGGAGTAGAGAGTGAATTAAATTTAATGAAACAGGTGCCTGTGTATCAAAACCTTTTATCGATGCTAATCACCACGCAACGCGCATGAGAAAGTTTTAGCTAAGTGGAAAAACAGCTGTTTTATAAATAGAACTGAATGTTATTGTACATGCTTTGTCTAATTCCATATTTTCAAGATCAGCTGTGGCTCGGTTTATACCAGAAATCCTATGGTCAATGAACACTTCTAGTTATGCTAACGTCGTTGTTGTTTCTTCGGAACTCTTTATTCTATCCTTGTAAAACAACCTCAAGAAACCTCGGAATACCAGTGAATTTTATTCAACAAATATTCTCTTTTTCATTTTCAACAATGATGAACATTGTGTTCATTGTGTTCATTGTGTTCTTTAATGTACTACGATAAAAACGAAGCAAAGGGAAAGCTCTTTCTTTTCAACGCGAAACTATAAGACTTTTTCTTGTAAGAATAACATTGTTGATATATTGAGTTTCAGCTTTGTAACAATCAGTTATTTTATTTTGTGTCTTGTTTATTTTTCTCTGACCGAAGGAAATTAAAGAGTTATGTAACAACAATGGTTGTAACGCGATAAAAATGCCATTGTGGACGAAACTATAAACAACTGATTTATTGATAAGCTCAAAGAAGCAAAGCTATAAATATGTCAAATGAAGATTGTGCTCTTTATAAAAACTAGGTCAAATAACAATGACCAGAAAGGAACATAAATTTTGGATGAAAGAATTGTCAGACCTGTAAAATGTTTTGTTACACCAAGTTTATATTTACGAAGGTATATCTTACATTATTTAAGTTAATTGTTCATGCACATGCATATTAATTGAAATTATACAAAGTTTCGACGTTAACATTAAACCTATAAATTAGATATGCAAAATATTGTTTTTGAAAGAAAACTTGGATCAGTCAAGTACTTATGTCCTCAGTGTAATGTGAGTGTATAATTTTATAATTGTTTTAATCGAATATTATTTGTGTTATGCGATAGTAAGCATCTAGTAAAAAAAATACTTCGATATACTCAGCCATTTTTTTTTATGCCGACAAGGGGGGAAATTGTAACGACCGCCATGTTAGGCAGATTTCAGTTGTATATTGTCATTAATCTTATTCGTATACTTTCAAGTTAAGAACTTGGATTAAATTATTTATACTTAATTGTTTTTATAATTCATGTATATATTCACGATTTATCTTATGTTATAATATTATTCGCGTATTTTTGCAACATTCAGAATGTATAGAAATAATATATGCAACGTTTTCATTGTTCAAGCACAAGTTAAATGCATATCTTCTTAATATCGATTTTTGTTCATCAATGTACAAGATTGAAGTAATTTGTCATCGTTATAAACTAAATCTTTATTTAATCATTTTTATGTTCAAGGGCAAATATGATTTATTTGATAACATCTGTTTAGTTATTTCTATGTAGTTTAATATTGTAATATTATAGCAAGGTATCCTTCGTTTTCAATAAAATATCGTTTTCCTATTGGCTATTTATGTTAGGAGTGGGGGAACCACGTTTCGTGTTCTTGGCGATGGAAAAACTTCCACGTTGGCATTTTTAATTGTTGCCAACCACAATCAAAGCTTACTATCGCTAATTAACATTGATGTGTTACATAAATTATCAGTTATTCTTGTGTTATTTTATGTTATGAGTTTGTATTGTATTGTAAGCATAACAATGCTGCGCCTCGCGCTTGAGGTAGGCTGTTGAGGTCTTGCTATTAACTGTGAAGGCGGTGCGCGGACTCTCGTGTTAAATAAGTTGTTTGTCACTGCCTGCGTGTCCTGTGCCAAGACCGTGTTTTTCGAGTTCCCCGTATGACGGACATCAACCAGCTGCCGAAGTTTGATGGAAACATGGAAGCCCATTCTGCCGAGAAATATCTCCGCTTGTTGAACCTAAATTTCGATCTGATACAAGTGCCAGATGAGTGTCGATTGGACTTGTTGTCGAGAATTTTTATTGGCACTGCAGAGCACTGGCTCTCAGCTAATTGTGACCAGTTTCTAGACTATGAGGATTTTTGTGATCAGTTTAAGGCACAGTTTGCTTCTATTGAGGCCAAGCAAAGGCAACTGGCAGCCTTGCAAAGACGGCGGTACTCACGGCAGACCAATGCGTGCATGGAAAGTTATGCCTGGAGCATATACGCGGGTTTCAAAAATCTATCGGACACTCTGCGAGAACCGGAAGTTGTTACGCTAATTATGGAACAATTGCCCTTCCGTGTACGTCATCTGTGCCTGGCGAATGCACCCAGAATCATTAGTGATCTCACTGCTATCCTGAAAAGCTACGAGTCGTGCGAAGAACCCATTGGCTTCAGACAGTATGATAACGCAGGTGGTGAGCGACGACGTGATGAAGATGCTAATTCTCGTCATCCGCAGAATACCAGGTCGCCGCAGGTGCGCACGATTAGGCAGAACGCGTGGCCTAGTCGACAGGTTCAGAGACAATATCGCCCGTATCCGGAACCTCGTCGCCTAGATCAGCAAAACCGCCCGGTGCAAACAGATGAGCGCTCAGACAGGACCCGACGCTGGACTTCTCCGAGAAGAGGAAACTATTACCGCCGGAACTATGGAAACCGGTCAAGATCTGATTCACCGCAGCGCAGACCAATGGTTAACGCAGAGACCAATACTGAAGACCTGCAATTAACACCTGAGCAGCAAGAGGCCATAAATGATACAAGGCGCTACTATTGGAGTCTCGATGGTCATAGTGGCCAGGAAAACGCTCGTCTTGCTTAATTAATTCGTTCCGAGTTGGGCAAGGATTGTGCAAGGAGCAAGCCGCCTCAGTAAAACCACCTGATGTTAGTACTGCAATAGACCTGTCAAATAGTGAAGAAACTGACATAAAAGAGCTATATCTATAGACTGTAATACACCAAAAGTAACACCACTTTAGCTGGACTGTTTGTTTGTTCATGCTGGACACAGGAAATTTTGATGGGCATAAAGTCAACATCTATGTTGTGAAGAATCTCCCCGCTGACATGTTTTTGGAGTTTCCTTTCGATGTGGTTACTAGAGGAAAAGTAGATTTTCATGTAAATAAGTTGACACTTCAACTATTTGATTCATCCTCCGTCACCGAAAATATTATATATATAATACGAGTGCCAAAGGATAGTATAAATATGAGCATCGTATCTCTGAAGATAAGTAGACGGCATATGCACAAAACCTGGAGTGTAAATTATATGAGAGTCCAAATGTATTTCAATTACTATTGGCTTAAGAAGTCGAATTTCCCGAAAGGTGAGAAAGATTTAGCGGAGTAGAGAGTGAATTAAATTTAATGAAACAGGTGCCTGTGTATCAAAACCTTTTATCGATGCTAATCACCACGCAACGCGCATGAGAAAGTTTTAGCTAAGTGGAAAAACAGCTGTTTTATAAATCGAACTGAATGTTATTGTACATGTTTTGTCTAATTCCATATTTTCAAGATCAGCTGTGGCTCGGTTTATACCAGAAATCCTATGGTCAATGAACACTTCTAGTTATGCAAACATCGTTGTTGTTTCTTCGGAACTCTTTATTCTATCCTCCTTGTCCAACAAGGATAGTAAGCATCTAGTAAAAAAAAATACTTCGATATACTCAGCCATTTTTTTTTATGCCGACAAGGGGGGAAATTGTAACGACCGCCATGTTAGGCAGATTTTAGTTGTATCGGGTCATTAATCTTATTCGTATACTTTCAAGTTAAGAACTTGGATTAAATTATTTATACTTAATTGTTTTTATAATTCATGTTTATATTCACGATTTATCTTATGTTATAATATTATTCGCGTATTTTTGCAACATTCAGAATGTATAGGAATAATATATGCAACGTTTTCATTGTTCAAGCACAAGTTAAATGCATATCTTCTTAATATCGATTTTTGTTCAACAATGTACAAGATTGAGGTAATTTGTCATCGTTATAAACTAAATCTTTATTTAATCATTTTTATGTTCAAGGGCAAATATGATTTATTTGATAACATCAGTTTAGTTATTTCTATGTAGTTTAATATTGTAATATTATAGCAAGGTATCCCTCGTTTTCAATAAAATATCGTTTTCCTATTGGCTGTTTATGTTAGGAGTGGGGGAACCACGTTGCGTGTTCTTTGGCGATGGAAAAACTTCCACGTTGGCATTTTTAATTGTTGCCAACCACAATCAAAGCTTACTATCGCTAATTAACATTGATGTGTTTCATAAATTATCAGTTATTCTTGTGTTATTTTATGTTATGAGTTTGTATTGTAAGTTAGAACAATCTGTTATGCTGCGCCTCGCGCTTGAGGTAGGCAGTTGAGGTCTTGCTATTAACTGTGAAGGCGGTGCGCGGACTCTCGTGTTAAATAAGTTGTTTGTCACTGCCTGCGTGTCCTGAGCCTAGACCGTGTTTTTCGAGTTCTCCGTATGACGGACATCAACCAGCTGCCGAAGTTTGATGGAAACATGGAAGCCCATTCTGCCGAGAAATATCTCCGCTTGTTGAACCTAAATTTCGATCTGATACAAGTGCCAGATGAGTGTCGATTGGACTTGTTGTCGAGAATTTTTATTGGCACTGCAGAGCACTGGCTCTCAGCTAATTGTGACCAGTTTCTAGACTATGAGGATTTTTGTGATCAGTTTAAGGCACAGTTTGCTTCTATTGAGGCCAAGCAAAGGCAACTGGCAGCCTTGCAAAGACACCACTTTAGCTGGACTGTTTGGTTATTCATGCTGGACACAGGAAATTTTGATGGGCATAAAGTCAACATCTATGTTGTGAAGAATCTCCCCGCTGACATGTTTTTGGAGTTTCCTTTCGATGTGGTTACTAGAGGAAAAGTAGATTTTCAAGTAAATAAGTTGACACTTCAACTATGTCACCGAAAATATTATATATAATACGAGTGCCAAAGGATAGCATAAATATGAGCATCGTATCTGTGAAGATAAGTAGACGGCATATGCACAAAACCTGGAGTGTAAATTATATGAGAGTCCAAATGTATTTCAATTACTATTGGCTTATGAAGTCGAATTTCCCGAAAGGTGAGAAAGATTTAGCGGAGTAGAGAGTGAATTAAATTTAATGAAACAGGTGCCTGTGTATCAAAACCTTTTATCGATGCTAATCACCACGCAACGCGCATGAGAAAGTTTTAGCTAAGTGGAAAAACAGCTGTTTTATAAATAGAACTGAATGTTATTGTACATGCTTTGTCTAATTCCATATTTTCAAGATCAGCTGTGGCTCGGTTTATACCAGAAATCCTATGGTCAATGAACACTTCTAGTTATGCTAACGTCGTTGTTGTTTCTTCGGAACTCTTTATTCTATCCTTGTAAAACAACCTCAAGAAACCTCGGAATACCAGTGAATTTTATTCAACAAATATTCTCTTTTTCATTTTCAACAATGATGAACATTGTGTTCATTGTGTTCATTGTGTTCTTTAATGTACTACGATAAAAACGAAGCAAAGGGAAAGCTCTTTCTTTTCAACGCGAAACTATAAGACTTTTTCTTGTAAGAATAACATTGTTGATATATTGAGTTTCAGCTTTGTAACAATCAGTTATTTTATTTTGTGTCTTGTTTATTTTTCTCTGACCGAAGGAAATTAAAGAGTTATGTAACAACAATGGTTGTAACGCGATAAAAATGCCATTGTGGACGAAACTATAAACAACTGATTTATTGATAAGCTCAAAGAAGCAAAGCTATAAATATGTCAAATGAAGATTGTGCTCTTTATAAAAACTAGGTCAAATAACAATGACCAGAAAGGAACATAAATTTTGGATGAAAGAATTGTCAGACCTGTAAAATGTTTTGTTACACCAAGTTTATATTTACGAAGGTATATCTTACATTATTTAAGTTAATTGTTCATGCACATGCATATTAATTGAAATTATACAAAGTTTCGACGTTAACATTAAACCTATAAATTAGATATGCAAAATATTGTTTTTGAAAGAAAACTTGGATCAGTCAAGTACTTATGTCCTCAGTGTAATGTGAGTGTATAATTTTATAATTGTTTTAATCGAATATTATTTGTGTTATGCGATAGTAAGCATCTAGTAAAAAAAATACTTCGATATACTCAGCCATTTTTTTTTATGCCGACAAGGGGGGAAATTGTAACGACCGCCATGTTAGGCAGATTTCAGTTGTATATTGTCATTAATCTTATTCGTATACTTTCAAGTTAAGAACTTGGATTAAATTATTTATACTTAATTGTTTTTATAATTCATGTATATATTCACGATTTATCTTATGTTATAATATTATTCGCGTATTTTTGCAACATTCAGAATGTATAGAAATAATATATGCAACGTTTTCATTGTTCAAGCACAAGTTAAATGCATATCTTCTTAATATCGATTTTTGTTCATCAATGTACAAGATTGAAGTAATTTGTCATCGTTATAAACTAAATCTTTATTTAATCATTTTTATGTTCAAGGGCAAATATGATTTATTTGATAACATCTGTTTAGTTATTTCTATGTAGTTTAATATTGTAATATTATAGCAAGGTATCCTTCGTTTTCAATAAAATATCGTTTTCCTATTGGCTATTTATGTTAGGAGTGGGGGAACCACGTTTCGTGTTCTTGGCGATGGAAAAACTTCCACGTTGGCATTTTTAATTGTTGCCAACCACAATCAAAGCTTACTATCGCTAATTAACATTGATGTGTTACATAAATTATCAGTTATTCTTGTGTTATTTTATGTTATGAGTTTGTATTGTATTGTAAGCATAACAATGCTGCGCCTCGCGCTTGAGGTAGGCTGTTGAGGTCTTGCTATTAACTGTGAAGGCGGTGCGCGGACTCTCGTGTTAAATAAGTTGTTTGTCACTGCCTGCGTGTCCTGTGCCAAGACCGTGTTTTTCGAGTTCCCCGTATGACGGACATCAACCAGCTGCCGAAGTTTGATGGAAACATGGAAGCCCATTCTGCCGAGAAATATCTCCGCTTGTTGAACCTAAATTTCGATCTGATACAAGTGCCAGATGAGTGTCGATTGGACTTGTTGTCGAGAATTTTTATTGGCACTGCAGAGCACTGGCTCTCAGCTAATTGTGACCAGTTTCTAGACTATGAGGATTTTTGTGATCAGTTTAAGGCACAGTTTGCTTCTATTGAGGCCAAGCAAAGGCAACTGGCAGCCTTGCAAAGACGGCGGTACTCACGGCAGACCAATGCGTGCATGGAAAGTTATGCCTGGAGCATATACGCGGGTTTCAAAAATCTATCGGACACTCTGCGAGAACCGGAAGTTGTTACGCTAATTATGGAACAATTGCCCTTCCGTGTACGTCATCTGTGCCTGGCGAATGCACCCAGAATCATTAGTGATCTCACTGCTATCCTGAAAAGCTACGAGTCGTGCGAAGAACCCATTGGCTTCAGACAGTATGATAACGCAGGTGGTGAGCGACGACGTGATGAAGATGCTAATTCTCGTCATCCGCAGAATACCAGGTCGCCGCAGGTGCGCACGATTAGGCAGAACGCGTGGCCTAGTCGACAGGTTCAGAGACAATATCGCCCGTATCCGGAACCTCGTCGCCTAGATCAGCAAAACCGCCCGGTGCAAACAGATGAGCGCTCAGACAGGACCCGACGCTGGACTTCTCCGAGAAGAGGAAACTATTACCGCCGGAACTATGGAAACCGGTCAAGATCTGATTCACCGCAGCGCAGACCAATGGTTAACGCAGAGACCAATACTGAAGACCTGCAATTAACACCTGAGCAGCAAGAGGCCATAAATGATACAAGGCGCTACTATTGGAGTCTCGATGGTCATAGTGGCCAGGAAAACGCTCGTCTTGCTTAATTAATTCGTTCCGAGTTGGGCAAGGATTGTGCAAGGAGCAAGCCGCCTCAGTAAAACCACCTGATGTTAGTACTGCAATAGACCTGTCAAATAGTGAAGAAACTGACATAAAAGAGCTATATCTATAGACTGTAATACACCAAAAGTAACACCACTTTAGCTGGACTGTTTGTTTGTTCATGCTGGACACAGGAAATTTTGATGGGCACAAAGTCAACATCTATGTTGTGAAGAATCTCCCCGCTGACATGTTTTTGGAGTTTCCTTTCGATGTGGTTACTAGAGGAAAAGTAGATTTTCATGTAAATAAGTTGACACTTCAACTATTTGATTCATCCTCCGTCACCGAAAATATTATATATATAATACGAGGGCCAAAGGATAGTATAAATATGAGCATCGTATCTCTGAAGATAAGTAGACGGCATATGCACAAAACCTGGAGTGTAAATTATATGAGAGTCCAAATGTATTTCAATTACTATTGGCTTATGAAGTCGAATTTCCCGAAAGGTGAGAAAGATTTAGCGGAGTAGAGAGTGAATTAAATTTAATGAAACAGGTGCCTGTGTATCAAAACCTTTTATCGATGCTAATCACCACGCAACGCGCATGAGAAAGTTTTAGCTAAGTGGAAAAACAGCTGTTTTATAAATCGAACTGAATGTTATTGTACATGTTTTGTCTAATTCCATATTTTCAAGATCAGCTGTGGCTCGGTTTATACCAGAAATCCTATGGTCAATGAACACTTCTAGTTATGCAAACATCGTTGTTGTTTCTTCGGAACTCTTTATTCTATCCTCCTTGTCCAACAAGGATAGTAAGCATCTAGTAAAAAAAAATACTTCGATATACTCAGCCATTTTTTTTTATGCCGACAAGGGGGGAAATTGTAACGACCGCCATGTTAGGCAGATTTTAGTTGTATAGGGTCATTAATCTTATTCGTATACTTTCAAGTTAAGAACTTGGATTAAATTATTTATACTTAATTGTTTTTATAATTCATGTTTATATTCACGATTTATCTTATGTTATAATATTATTCGCGTATTTTTGCAACATTCAGAATGTATAGGAATAATATACGCAACGTTTTCATTGTTCAAGCACAAGTTAAATGCATATCTTCTTAATATCGATTTTTGTTCAACAATGTACAAGATTGAAGTAATTTGTCATCGTTATAAACTAAATCTTTATTTAATCATTTTTATGTTCAAGGGCAAATATGATTTATTTGATAACATCAGTTTAGTTATTTCTATGTAGTTTAATATTGTAATATTATAGCAAGGTATCCCTCGTTTTCAATAAAATATCGTTTTCCTATTGGCTGTTTATGTTAGGAGTGGGGGAACCACGTTGCGTGTTCTTTGGCGATGGAAAAACTTCCACGTTGGCATTTTTAATTGTTGCCAACCACAATCAAAGCTTACTATCGCTAATTAACATTGATGTGTTTCATAAATTATCAGTTATTCTTGTGTTATTTTATGTTATGAGTTTGTATTGTAAGTTAGAACATTCTGTTATGCTGCGCCTCGCGCTTGAGGTAGGCAGTTGAGGTCTTGCTATTAACTGTGAAGGCGGTGCGCGGACTCTCGTGTTAAATAAGTTGTTTGTCACTGCCTGCGTGTCCTGAGCCTAGACCGTGTTTTTCGAGTTCTCCGTATGACGGACATCAACCAGCTGCCGAAGTTTGATGGAAACATGGAAGCCCATTCTGCCGAGAAATATCTCCGCTTGTTGAACCTAAATTTCGATCTGATACAAGTGCCAGATGAGTGTCGATTGGACTTGTTGTCGAGAATTTTTATTGGCACTGCAGAGCACTGGCTCTCAGCTAATTGTGACCAGTTTCTAGACTATGAGGATTTTTGTGATCAGTTTAAGGCACAGTTTGCTTCTATTGAGGCCAAGCAAAGGCAACTGGCAGCCTTGCAAAGACACCACTTTAGCTGGACTGTTTGGTTATTCATGCTGGACACAGGAAATTTTGATGGGCATAAAGTCAACATCTATGTTGTGAAGAATCTCCCCGCTGACATGTTTTTGGAGTTTCCTTTCGATGTGGTTACTAGAGGAAAAGTAGATTTTCAAGTAAATAAGTTGACACTTCAACTATGTCACCGAAAATATTATATATAATACGAGTGCCAAAGGATAGCATAAATATGAGCATCGTATCTGTGAAGATAAGTAGACGGCATATGCACAAAACCTGGAGTGTAAATTATATGAGAGTCCAAATGTATTTCAATTACTATTGGCTTATGAAGTCGAATTTCCCGAAAGGTGAGAAAGATTTAGCGGAGTAGAGAGTGAATTAAATTTAATGAAACAGGTGCCTGTGTATCAAAACCTTTTATCGATGCTAATCACCACGCAACGCGCATGAGAAAGTTTTAGCTAAGTGGAAAAACAGCTGTTTTATAAATAGAACTGAATGTTATTGTACATGCTTTGTCTAATTCCATATTTTCAAGATCAGCTGTGGCTCGGTTTATACCAGAAATCCTATGGTCAATGAACACTTCTAGTTATGCTAACGTCGTTGTTGTTTCTTCGGAACTCTTTATTCTATCCTTGTCCAACAACCTCAAGAAACCTCGGAATACCAGTGAATTTTATTCAACAAATATTCTCTTTTTCATTTTCAACAATGATGAACATTGTGTTCATTGTGTTCATTGTGTTCTTTAATGTACTACGATAAAAACGAAGCAAAGGGAAAGCTCTTTCTTTTCAACGCGAAACTATAAGACTTTTTCTTGTAAGAATAACATTGTTGATATATTGAGTTTCAGCTTTGTAACAATCAGTTATTTTATTTTGTGTCTTGTTTATTTTTCTCTGACCGAAGGAAATTAAAGAGTTATGTAACAACAATGGTTGTAACGCGATAAAAATGCCATTGTGGACGAAACTATAAACAACTGATTTATTGATAAGCTCAAAGAAGCAAAGCTATAAATATGTCAAATGAAGATTGTGCTCTTTATAAAAACTAGGTCAAATAACAATGACCAGAAAGGAACATAAATTTTGGATGAAAGAATTGTCAGACCTGTAAAATGTTTTGTTACACCAAGTTTATATTTACGAAGGTATATCTTACATTATTTAAGTTAATTGTTCATGCACATGCATATTAATTGAAATTATACAAAGTTTCGACGTTAACATTAAACCTATAAATTAGATATGCAAAATATTGTTTTTGAAAGAAAACTTGGATCAGTCAAGTACTTATGTCCTCAGTGTAATGTGAGTGTATAATTTTATAATTGTTTTAATCGAATATTATTTGTGTTATGCGATAGTAAGCATCTAGTAAAAAAAATACTTCGATATACTCAGCCATTTTTTTTTATGCCGACAAGGGGGGAAATTGTAACGACCGCCATGTTAGGCAGATTTCAGTTGTATATTGTCATTAATCTTATTCGTATACTTTCAAGTTAAGAACTTGGATTAAATTATTTATACTTAATTGTTTTTATAATTCATGTATATATTCACGATTTATCTTATGTTATAATATTATTCGCGTATTTTTGCAACATTCAGAATGTATAGGAATAATATATGCAACGTTTTCATTGTTCAAGCACAAGTTAAATGCATATCTTCTTAATATCGATTTTTGTTCAACAATGTACAAGATTGAAGTAATTTGTCATCGTTATAAACTAAATCTTTATTTAATCATTTTTATGTTCAAGGGCAAATATGATTTATTTGATAACATCAGTTTAGTTATTTCTATGTAGTTTAATATTGTAATATTATAGCAAGGTATCCCTCGTTTTCAATAAAATATCGTTTTCCTATTGGCTGTTTATGTTAGGAGTGGGGGAACCACGTTTCGTGTTCTTGGCGATGGAAAAACTTCCACGTTGGCATTTTTAATTGTTGCCACCCTTAATCAAAGCTTACTATTGCTAATTAACATTGATGTGTTACATAAATTATCAGTTATTCTTGTGTTATTTTGTGTTATGAGTTTGTATTGTAAGTTAGAACAATCTGTTATGCTGCGCCTCGCGGTTGAGGTAGGCAGTTGAGGTCTTGCTATTAACTGTGAAGGCGGTGCGCGGACTCTCGTTTTAATAAGTTGTTTGTCACTGCCTGCGTGTCCTGTGCCAAGACCGTGTTTTTCGACTTCCCCGTATGACGGACATCAACCAGCTGCCGAAGTTTGATGGAAACATGGAAGCCCATTCTGCCGAGAAATATCTCCGCGAGTTGAACCTAAATTTCGATCTGATACAAGTGCCAGATGAGTGTCGATTGGACTTGTTGTCGAGAATTTTTATTGGCACTGCAGAGCACTGGCTCTCAGCTAATTGTGACCAGTTTCTAGACTATGAGGATTTTTGTGATCAGTTTAAGGCACAGTTTGCTTCTATTGATGCCAAGCAAAGGCAACTGGCAGCCTTTTAAAGACGGCGGTACTCACGGCAGACCAATGCGTGCATGGAAAGTTATGCCTGGAGCATATACGCGGGTTTCAAAAATCTATCGGACACTCTGCGAGAACCGGAAGTTGTTACGCTAATTATCGAACAATTGCCCTTCCGTGTACGTCATCTGTGCCTGGCGAATGCACCCAGAAACATTAGTGATCTCACTGCTATCCTGAAAAGCTACGAGTCGTGCGAAGAACCCATTGGCATAAGACGCAGGTGGTGAGCGACGACGTGATGAAGATGCTAATTCTCGTCATCCGCAGAATACCAGGTCGCCGCAGGTGCGCACGATTAGGCAGAACGCGTGGCCTAGTCGACAGGTTCAGAGACAATATCGCCCGTATCCGGAACCTCGTCTCCTAGATCAGCAAAACCGCCCGGTGCAAACAGATGAGCGCTCAGACAGGACCAGACGCTGGACTTCTCCGAGAAGAGGAAACTATTACCGCCGGAACTATGGAAACCGGTCAAGATATGATTCACCGCAGCGCAGACCAATGGTTAACGCAGAGACCAATACTGAAGACCTGCAATTAACACCTGAGCAGCAAGAGGCCATAAATGATACAAGGCGCTACTATTGGAGTCTCGATGGTCATAGTGGCCAGGAAAACGCTCGTCTTGCTTAATTAATTCGTTCCGAGTTGGGCAAGGATTGTGCAAGGAGCAAGCCGCCTCAGTAAAACCACCTGATGTTAGTACTGCAATAGACCTGTCAAATAGTGAAGAAACTGACATAAAAGAGCTATATCTATAGACTGTAATACACCAAAAGTAACACCACTTTAGCTGGACTGTTTGTTTATTCATGCTGGACACAGGAAATTTTGATGGGCATAAAGTCAACATCTATGTTGTGAAGAATCTCCCCGCTGACATGTTTTTGGAGTTTCCTTCCGATGTGGTTACTGGAGGAGAAGTAGGTTTTCAAGTAAATAAGTTGACACTTCAACTATGTGATTCATCCTCCGTCACCGAAAATATTATATATAATACGAGTGCCAAAGGATAGTATAAATATGAGCATCGTATCTGTGAAGATAAGTAGACGGCATATGCACAAAACCTGGAGTGTAAATTATATGAGAGTCCAAATGTATTTCAATTACTATTGGCTTATGAAGTCGAATTTCCCGAAAGGTGAGAAAGATTTAGCGGAGTAGAGAGTGAATTAAATTTAATGAAACAGGTGCCTGTGTATCAAAACCTTTTATCGATGCTAATCACCACGCAACGCGCATGAGAAAGTTTTAGCTAAGTGGAAAAACAGCTGTTTTATAAATCGAACTGAATGTTATTGTACATGCTTTGTCTAATTCCATATTTTCAAGATCAGCTGTTGCTCGGTTTATACCAGAAATCCTATGGTCAATGAACACTTCTAGTTATGCAAACATCGTTGTTGTTTCTTCGGAACTCTTTATTCTATCCTCCTTGTCCAACAACCTCAAGAAACCTCGGAATACCAGTGAAATTTATTCAACAAATATTCTCTTTTTCATTTTCAACAATGATGAACAATCTAGTTCACTGTGTTCTTTAATGTACTACGATAAAAACGAAGCAAAGGAAAAGCTCTTTCTTTTCAACGCGAAACTATAAGACTTTTTCTTGTAAGAAGAACATTGTTGATATATTGAGTTTCAGCGTTGTAACAATCAGTTATTTTATTTTGTGTCTTGTTTATTTTTCTCTGACCGAAGCAAATTAAAGAGTTATGTAACAACAATGGTTGTAACGCGATAAAAATGCCATTGTTGACGAAACTATAAACAACTGATTTATTGATAAGCTCAAAGAAGCAAAGCTATAAGTATGTCAAATGAAGATTGTGCTCTTTATAAAAACTAGGTCAAATAACAATGACCAGAAAGGAACATAAATTTTGGATGAAAGAATTGTCAGACCTGTAAAATGTTTTGTTACTCCAAGTTTATATTTACGAAGGTATATCTTACATTATTTAAGTAGATTGTTCATTCACATGCATATTAATTGAAATTTATTCAAAGTTTCGACGTTAACATGTAACCTATAAATTAGATATGCCAAATATTGTTTTTGAAAGAAAACTTGGATCAGTCTTGTCTTCAGTGTAATGTGAGTGTATAATTTTATAATTGTTTTAATCGAATATTATTTGTGTTATGCGATAGTAAGCATCTAGTAAAAAAAAATACTTCGATATACTCAGCCATTTTTTTTTATGCCGACAAGGGGGGAAATTGTAACGACCGCCATGTTAGGCAGATTTCAGTTGTATATTGTCATTAATCTTATTCGTATACTTTCAAGTTAAGAACTTGGATTAAATTATTTATACTTAATTGTTTTTATAATTCATGTTTATATTCACGATTTATCTTATGTTATAATATTATTCGCGTATTTTTGCAACATTCAGAATGTATAGGAATAATATATGCAACGTGTTCATTGTTCAAGCACAAGTTAAATGCATATCTTCTTAATATCGATTTTTGTTCAACAATGTACAAGATTGAAGTAATTTGTCATCGTTATAAACTAAATCTTTATTTAATCATTTTTATGTTCAAGGGCAAACATGATTTATTTGATAACATCAGTTTAGTTATTTCTATGTAGTTTAATATTGTAATATTATAGCAAGGTATCCTTCGTTTTCAATAAAATATCGTTTTCCTATTGGCTATTTATGTTAGGAGTGGGGGAACCACGTTTCGTGTTCTTGGCGATGGAAAAACTTCCACGTTGGCATTTTTAATTGTTGGCAACCACAATCAAAGCTTACTATCGCTAATTAACATTGATGTGTTACATAAATTATCAGTTATTCTTGTGTTATTTTATGTTATGATTTTGTATTGTAAGTTAGAACAATCTGTTATGCTGCGCCTCGCGCTTGAGGTAGGCAGTTGAGGTTTTGCTATTAACTGTGAAGGCGGTGCAAGGAAAATTGAAATTGAAATTGAAATTGAAAATAAGTTGTTTGTCACTGCCTGCGTGTCCTGTGCCAAGACCGTGTTTTTCGACTTCCCCGTATGACGGACATCAACCAGCTGCCGAAGTTTGATGGAAACATGGAAGCCCATTCTGCCGAGAAATATCTCCGCGAGTTGAACCTAAATTTCGATCTGATACAAGTGCCAGATGAGTGTCGATTGGACTTGTTGTCGAGAATTTTTATTGGCACTGCAGAGCACTGGCTCTCAGCTAATTGTGACCAGTTTCTAGACTATGAGGATTTTTGTGATCAGTTTAAGGCACAGTTTGCTTCTATTGATGCCAAGCAAAGGCAACTGGCAGCCTTTTAAAGACGGCGGTACTCACGGCAGACCAATGCGTGCATGGAAAGTTATGCCTGGAGCATATACGCGGGTTTCAAAAATCTATCGGACACTCTGCGAGAACCGGAAGTTGTTACGCTAATTATCGAACAATTGCCCTTCCGTGTACGTCATCTGTGTCTGGCGAATGCACCCAGAAACATTAGTGATCTCACTGCTATCCTGAAAAGCTACGAGTCGTGCGAAGAACCCATTGGCTTCAGACAGTATGATAACGCAGGTGGTGAGCGACGACGTGATGAAGATGCTAATTCTCGTCATCCGCAGAATACCAGGTCGCCGCAGGTGCGCACGATTAGGCAGAACGTGTGGCCTAGTCGACAGGTTCAGAGACAATATCGCCCGTATCCGGAACCTCGTCGCCTAGATCAGCAAAACCGCCCGGTGCAAACAGATGAGCGCTCAGACAGGACCAGACGCTGGACTTCTCCAAGAAGAGGAAACTATTACCGCCGGAACTATGGAAACAGGTCAAGATATGATTCACCGCAGCGCAGACCAATGGTTAACGCAGAGACCAATACTGAAGACCTGCAATTAACACCTGAGCAGCAGGAGGCCATAAATGATACAAGGCGCTACTATTGGAGTCTCGATGGTCATAGTGGCCAGGAAAACGCTCGTCTTGCTTAATTAATTCGTTCCGAGTTGGGCAAGGATTGTGCAAGGAGCAAGCCGCCTCAGTAAAACCACCTGATGTTAGTACTGCAATAGACCTGACAAATAGTGAAGAAACTGACATAAAAGAGCTATATCTATAGACTGTAATACACCAAAAGTAACACCACTTTAGCTGAACTCTTTGTTTATTCATGCTGGACACAGGAAATTTTGATGGGCATAAAGTCAACATCTATGTTGTGAAGAATCTCCCCGCTGACATGTTTTTGGAGTTTCCTTTCGATGTGGTTACTACAGGAAAAGTAGATTTTCAAGTAAATAAGTTGACACTTCAACTATGTGATTCATCCTCCGTCACCGAAAATATTATATATAATACGAGTGCCAAAGGATAGTATAAATATGAGCATCGTATCTGTGAAGATAAGTAGACGGCATATGCACAAAACCTGGAGTGTAAATTATATGAGAGTCCAAATGTATTTCAATTACTATTGGCTTATGAAGTCGAATTTCCCGAAAGGTGAGAAAGATTTAGCGGAGTAGAGAGTGAATTAAATTTAATGAAACAGGTGCCTGTGTATCAAAACCTTTTATCGATGCTAATCACCACGCAACGCGCATGAGAAAGTTTTAGCTAAGTGGAAAAACAGCTGTTTTATAAATCGAACTGAATGTTATTGTACATGTTTTGTCTAATTCCATATTTTCAAGATCAGCTGTGGCTCGGTTTATACCAGAAATCCTATGGTCAATGAACACTTCTAGTTATGCAAACATCGTTGTTGTTTCTTCGGAACTCTTTATTCTATCCTCCTTGTCCAACAACCTCAAGAAACCTCGGAATACCAGTGAATTTTATTCAACAAATATTCTCTTTTTCATTTTCAACAATGATGAACAATCTAGTTCATTGTGTTCTTTAATGTACTACGATAAAAACGAAGCAAAGGAAAAGCTCTTTCTTTTCAACGCGAAACTATAAGACTTTTTCTTGTAAGAAAAACATTGTTGATATATTGAGTTTCAGCGTTGTAACAATCAGTTATTTTATTTTGTGTCTTGTTTATTTTTCTCTGACCGAAGCAAATTAAAGAGTTATGTAACAACAATGGTTGTAACGCGATAAAAATGCCATTGTTGACGAAACTATAAACAACTGATTTATTGATAAGCTCAAAGAAGCAAAGCTATAAGTATGTCAAACGAAATTTGTGCTCTTTATAAAAACTAGGTCAAATAACAATGACCAGAAAGGAACATAAATTTTGGATGAAAGAATTGTCAGACCTGTAAAATGTTTTGTTACACCAAGTTTATATTTACGAAGGTATATCTTACATTATTTAAGTAGATTGTTCACGCACATGCATATTAATTGAAATTTATTCAAAGTTTCGACGTTAACATGTAACCTATAAATTAGATATGCCAAATATTGTTTTTGAAAGAAAACTTGGATCAGTCAAGTACTTATGTCGTCAGTGTAATGTGAGTGTATAATTTTATAATTGTTTTAATCGAATATTATTTGTGTAATGCGATAGTAAGCATATAGTAAAAAAAAATACTTCGATATACTCAGCCATTTTTTTTTATGCCGACAAGGGGGGAAATTGTAACGACCGCCATGTTAGGCAGATTTCAGTTGTATAGTGTCATTAATCTTATTCGTATACTTTCAAGTTAAGAACTTGGATTAAATTATTTATACTTAATTGTTTTTATAATTCATGTATATATTCACGATTTATCTTTTTATAATATTATTCGCGTATTTTTGCAACATTCAGAATGTATAGGAATAATATATGCAACGTTTTCATTGTTCAAGCACAAGTTAAATGCATATCTTCTTAATATCGATTTTTGTTCAACAATGTACAAGATTGAAGTAATTTGTCATCGTTATAAACTAAATCTTTATTTAATCATTTTTATGTTCAAGGGCAAATATGATTTATTTGATAACATCAGTTTAGTTATTTCTATGTAGTTTAATATTGTAATATTATAGCAAGGTATCCCTCGTTTTCAATAAAATATCGTTTTCCTATTGGCTGTTTATGTTAGGAGTGGGGGAACCACGTTTCGTGTTCTTGGCGATGGAAAAACTTCCACGTTGGCATTTTTAATTGTTGCCACCCATAATCAAAGCTTACTATTGCTAATTAACATTGATGTGTTACATAAATTATCAGTTATTCTTGTGTTATTTTGTGTTATGAGTTTGTATTGTAAGTTAGAACAATCTGTTATGCTGCGCCTCGCGGTTGAGGTAGGCAGTTGAGGTCTTGCTATTAACTGTGAAGGCGGTGCGCGGACTCTCGTGTTAATAAGTTTTTTGTCACTGCCTGCGTGTCCTGTGCCAAGACCGTGTTTTTCGACTTCCCCGTATGACGGACATCAACCAGCTGCCGAAGTTTGATGGAAACATGGAAGCCCATTCTGCCGAGAAATATCTCCGCGAGTTGAACCTAAATTTCGATCTGATACAAGTGCCAGATGAGTGTAGATTGGACTTGTTGTCGAGAATTTTTATTGGCACTGCAGAGCACTGGCTCTCAGCTAATTGTGACCAGTTTCTAAACTATGAGGATTTTTGTGATCAGTTTAAGGCACAGTTTGCTTCTATTGATGCCAAGCAAAGGCAACTGGCAGCCTTTTAAAGACGGCGGTACTCACGGCAGACCAATGCGTGCATGGAAAGTTATGCCTGGAGCATATACGCGGGTTTCAAAAATCTATCGGACACTCTGCGAGAACCGGAAGTTGTTACGCTAATTATCGAACAATTGCCCTTCCGTGTACGTCATCTGTGCCTGGCGAATGCACCCAGAAACATTAGTGATCTCACTGCTATCCTGAAAAGCTACGAGTCGTGCGAAGAACCCATTGGCATAAGACAGTATGATAACGCAGGTGGTGAGCGACGACGTGATGAAGATGCTAATTCTCGTCATCCGCAGAATACCAGGTCGCCGCAGGTGCGCACGATTAGGCAGAACGCGTGGCCTAGTCGACAGGTTCAGAGACAATATCGCCCGTATCCGGAACCTCGTCTCCTAGATCAGCAAAACCGCCCGGTGCAAACAGATGAGCGCTCAGACAGGACCAGACGCTGGACTTCTCCGAGAAGAGGAAACTATTACCGCCGGAACTATGGAAACCGGTCAAGATATGATTCACCGCATCGCAGACCAATGGTTAACGCAGAGACCAATACTGAAGACCTGCAATTAACACCTGAGCAGCAAGAGGCCATAAATGATACAAGGCGCTACTATTGGAGTCTCGATGGTCATAGTGGCCAGGAAAACGCTCGTCTTGCTTAATTAATTCGTTCCGAGTTGGGCAAGGATTGTGCAAGGAGCAAGCCGCCTCAGTAAAACCACCTGATGTTAGTACTGCAATAGACCTGTCAAATAGTGAAGAAACTGACATAAAAGAGCTATATCTATAGACTGTAATACACCAAAAGTAACACCACTTTAGCTGGACTGTTTGTTTATTCATGCTGGACACAGGAAATTTTGATGGGCATAAAGTCAACATCTATGTTGTGAAGAATCTCCCCGCTGACATGTTTTTGGAGTTTCCTTCCGATGTGGTTACTGGAGGAAAAGTAGGTTTTCAAGTAAATAAGTTGACACTTCAACTATGTGATTCATCCTCCGTCACCGAAAATATTATATATAATACGAGTGCCAAAGGATAGTATAAATATGAGCATCGTATCTGTGAAGATAAGTAGACGGCATATGCACAAAACCTGGAGTGTAAATTATATGAGAGTCCAAATGTATTTCAATTACTATTGGCTTATGAAGTCGAATTTCCCGAAAGGTGAGAAAGATTTAGCGGAGTAGAGAGTGAATTAAATTTAATGAAACAGGTGCCTGTGTATCAAAACCTTTTATCGATGCTAATCACCACGCAACGCGCATGAGAAAGTTTTAGCTAAGTGGAAAAACAGCTGTTTTATAAATCGAACTGAATGTTATTGTACATGCTTTGTCTAATTCCATATTTTCAAGATCAGCTGTTGCTCGGTTTATACCAGAAATCCTATGGTCAATGAACACTTCTAGTTATGCAAACATCGTTGTTGTTTCTTCGGAACTCTTTATTCTATCCTCCTTGTCCAACAACCTCAAGAAACCTCGGAATACCAGTGAAATTTATTCAACAAATATTCTCTTTTTCATTTTCAACAATGATGAACAATCTAGTTCACTGTGTTCTTTAATGTACTACGATAAAAACGAAGCAAAGGAAAAGCTCTTTCTTTTCAACGCGAAACTATAAGACTTTTTCTTGTAAGAAGAACATTGTTGATATATTGAGTTACAGCGTTGTAACAATCAGTTATTTTATTTTGTGTCTTGTTTATTTTTCTCTGACCGAAGCAAATTAAAGAGTTATGTAACAACAATGGTTGTAACGCGATAAAAATGCCATTGTTGACGAAACTATAAACAACTGATTTATTGATAAGCTCAAAGAAGCAAAGCTATAAGTATGTCAAATGAAGATTGTGCTCTTTATAAAAACTAGGTCAAATAACAATGACCAGAAAGGAACATAAATTTTGGATGAAAGAATTGTCAGACCTGTAAAATGTTTTGTTACTCCAAGTTTATATTTACGAAGGTATATCTTACATTATTTAAGTAGATTGTTCATTCACATGCATATTAATTGAAATTTATTCAAAGTTTCGACGTTAACATGTAACCTATAAATTAGATATGCCAAATATTGTTTTTGAAAGAAAACTTGGATCAGTCAAGTACTTATGACCTCAGTGTAATGTGAGTGTATAGTTTTATAATTGTTTTAATAGAATATTATTTGTCTAATGCGATAGTAGTAAAAAAAAATACTTCGATATACTCAGCCATTTTTTTTTATGCCGACAAGGGGGGAAATTGTAACGACCGCCATGTTAGGCAGATTTCAGTTGTTAATTAATTAATTAATTGTTAGTTAATTAATTAGTCTTATTCGTATACTTTCAAGTTAAGAACTTGGATTAAATTATTTATACTTAATTGTTTTTATAATTCATGTATATATTCACGATTTATCTTGTTATAATATTATTCGCGTATTTTTGCAACATTCAGAATGTATAGGAATAATATATGTAACGTTTTCATTGTTCAAGCACAAGTTAAATGCATATCTTCTTAATATCGATTTTTGTTCAACAATGTACAAGATTGAAGTAATTTGTCATCGTTATAAACTAAATCTTTATTTAATCATTTTTATGTTCAAGGGCAAATATGATTTATTTGATAACATCAGTTTAGTTATTTCTATGTAGTTTAATATTGTAATATTATAGCAAGGTATCCCTCGTTTTCAATAAAATATCGTTTTCCTATTGGCTGTTTATGTTAGGAGTGGGGGAACCACGTTTCGTGTTCTTGGCGATGGAAAAACTTCCACGTTGGCATTTTTAATTGTTGCCACCCATAATCAAAGCTTACTATTGCTAATTAACATTGATGTGTTACATAAATTATCAGTTATTCTTGTGTTATTTTGTGTTATGAGTTTGTATTGTAAGTTAGAACAATCTGTTATGCTGCGCCTCGCGGTTGAGGTAGGCAGTTGAGGTCTTGCTATTAACTGTGAAGGCGGTGCGCGGACTCTCGTGTTAATAAGTTGTTTGTCACTGCCTGCGTGTCCTGTGCCAAGACCGTGTTTTTCGACTTCCCCGTATGACGGACATCAACCAGCTGCCGAAGTTTGATGGAAACATGGAAGCCCATTCTGCCGAGAAATATCACCGCGAGTTGAACCTAAATTTCGATCTGATACAAATGCCAGATGAGTGTCGATTGGACTTGTTGTCGAGAATTTTTATTGGCACTGCAGAGCACTGGCTCTCAGCTAATTGTGACCAGTTTCTAGAATATGAGGATTTTTGTGATCAGTTTAAGGCACAGTTTGCTTCTATTGATGCCAAGCAAAGGCAACTGGCAGCCTTTTAAAGACGGCGGTACTCACGGCAGACCAATGCGTGCATGGAAAGTTATGCCTGGAGCATATACGCGGGTTTCAAAAATCTATCGGACACTCTGCGAGAACCGGAAGTTGTTACGCTAATTATCGAACAATTGCCCTTCCGTGTACGTCATCTGTGCCTGGCGAATGCACCCAGAAACATTAGTGATCTCACTGCTATCCTGAAAAGCTACGAGTCGTGCGAAGAACCCATTGGCATAAGACGCAGGTGGTGAGCGACGACGTGATGAAGATGCTAATTCTCGTCATCCGCAGAATACCAGGTCGCCGCAGGTGCGCACGATTAGGCAGAACGCGTGGCCTAGTCGACAGGTTCAGAGACAATATCGCCCGTATCCGGAACCTCGTCTCCTAGATCAGCAAAACCGCCCGGTGCAAACAGATGAGCGCTCAGACAGGACCAGACGCTGGACTTCTCCAAGAAGAGGAAACTATTACCGCCGGAACTATGGAAACCGGTCAAGATATGATTCACCGCAGCGCAGACCAATGGTAAACGCAGAGACCAATACTGAAGACCTGCAATTAACACCTGAGCAGCAAGAGGCCATAAATGATACAAGGCGCTACTATTGGAGTCTCGATGGTCATAGTGGCCAGGAAAACGCTCGTCTTGCTTAATTAATTCGTTCCGAGTTGGGCAAGGATTGTGCAAGGAGCAAGCCGCCTCAGTAAAACCACCTGATGTTAGTACTGCAATAGACCTGTCAAATAGTGAAGAAACTGACATAAAAGAGCTATATCTATAGACTGTAATACACCAAAAGTAACACCACTTTAGCTGGACTGTTTGTTTATTCATGCTGGACACAGGAAATTTTGATGGGCATAAAGTCAACATCTATGTTGTGAAGAATCTCCCCGCTGACATGTTTTTGGAGTTTCCTTTCGATGTGGTTACTGGAGGAAAAGTAGATTTTCAAGTAAATAAGTTGACACTTCAACTATGTGATTCATCCTCCGTCACCGAAAATATTATATATAATACGAGTGCCAAAGGATTGTATAAATATGAGCATCGTATCTGTGAAGATAAGTAGACGGCATATGCACAAAACCGGAGTGTAAATTATATGAGAGTCCAAATGTATTTCAATTACTATTGGCTTATGAAGTCGAATTTCCCGAAAGGTGAGAAAGATTTAGCGGAGTAGAGAGTGAATTAAATTTAATGAAACAGGTGCCTGTGTATCAAAACCTTTTATCGATGCTAATCACCACGCAACGCGCATGAGAAAGTTTTAGCTAAGTGGAAAAACAGCTGTTTTATAAATCGAACTGAATGTTATTGTACATGTTTTGTCTAATTCCATATTTTCAAGATCAGCTGTGGCTCGGTTTATACCTGAAAACCTATGGTCAATGAACACTTCTAGTTATGCAAACATCGTTGTTGTTTCTTCGGAACTCTTTATTCTATCCTCCTAGTCCAACAACCTCAAGAAACCTCGGAATACCAGTGAATTTTATTCAACAAATATTCTCTTTTTCATTTTCAACAATGATGAACAATCTAGTTCATTGTGTTCTTTAATGTACTACGATAAAAACAAAGCAAAGGAAAAGCTCTTTCTTTTCAACGCGAAACTATAAGACTTTTTCTTGTAAGAAAAACATTGTTGATATATTGAGTTTCAGCGTTGTAACAATCAGTTATTTTATTTTGTGTCTTGTTTATTTTTCTCTGACCGAAGCAAATTAAAGAGTTATGTAACAACAATGGTTGTAACGCGATAAAAATGCCATTGTTGACGAAACTATAAACAACTGATTTATTGATAAGCTCAAAGAAGCAAAGCTATAAGTATGTCAAATGAAGATTGTGCTCTTTATAAAAACTAGGTGAAATAACAATGACCAGAAAGGAACATAAATTTTGGATGAAAGAATTGTCAGACCTGTAAAATGTTTTGTTACTCCAAGTTTATATTTACGAAGGTATATCTTACATTATATAAGTAGATTGTTCATTCACATGCATATTAATTGAAATTTATTCAAAGTTTCGACGTTAACATGTAACCTATAAATTAGATATGCCAAATATTGTTTTTGAAAGAAAACTTGGATCAGTCAAGTACTTATGTCCTCAGTGTAATGTGAGTGTATAGTTTTATAATTGTTTTAATAGAATATTATTTGTGTAATGCGATAGTAGTAAAAAAAAATACTTCGATATACTCAACCATTTTTTTTATGCCGACAAGGGGTGAAATTGTAACGACCGCCATGTTAGGCAGATTTCAGTTGTATATTGTCATTAATCTTATTCGTATACTTTCAAGTTAAGAACTTGGATTAAATTATTTATACTTAATTGTTTTTATAATTCATGTATATATTCACGATTTATCTTGTTATAATATTATTCGCGTATTTTTGCAACATTCAGAATGTATAGGAATAATATATGCAACGTTTTCATTGTTCAAGCACAAGTTAAATGCATATCTTCTTAATATCGATTTTTGTTCAACAATGTACAAGATTGAAGTAATTTGTCATCGTTATAAACTAAATCTTTATTTAATCATTTTTATGTTCAAGGGCAAATATGATTTATTTGATAACATCAGTTTAGTTATTTCTATGTAGTTTAATATTGTAATATTATAGCAAGGTATCCCTCGTTTTCAATAAAATATCGTTTTCCTATTGGCTGTTTATGTTAGGAGTGGGGGAACCACGTTTCGTGTTCTTTGGCGATGGAAAAAACTTCCACGTTGGCATTTTTAATTGTTGCCAACCACAACAATTAAAATTACTATCGCTAATTAACATTGATGTGTTACATAAATTATCAGTTATTCTTGTGTTATTTTATGTTATGAGTTTGTATTGTAAGTTAGAACAATCTGTTATGCTGCGCCTCGCGCTTGAGGTAGGCAGTTGAAGTCTTGCTATTAACTGTGAAGGCGGTGAGCGGACTCTCGTGTTAAATAAGTTGTTTATCACTGCCTGCGAGCGTGTAAGACCCAAAATATTATAACTATTAACTTGTGAGAATCAGTATGTACACGCGCGATTCGTGATTAAAGTTTTTGGACTTTTTAATTATAAAGTATTTGGCATTTTATTTAGTCACGTGTCGCAATTCGGTGGTTACCTTCCCGGAGGAAGGGCGGAACGTCTTAATCCCGAAACCTGGGTGAGAACTGGAGCTCCCAAATCACCAGTCGGAGCAAGGAGCAGTGTGATGCCAATTCGAATCTCCATACCTTAGAGTTACGAGTGGAGCCAAGTTGCGTAGCTTTGCTTTTTGTGTAGCCGCAACGCAGCGTGTCTATAAAAAATGAGTTTTAAACGAGTACTGACATTGTACGCGTATTTCTCAGAAAATTAAGTATTCATTCTATATGCGACAGGTAATATTTAAAGCGTTTTTGAGGCTCTGGAAAGCATAATAATTCAACATTTTAAAAGAAAATCATCTCTGGCTTGGTGTATATCTAAAATGAGTCTCAAGTGGCTATTCGCATTGAACGCGAATTTCTCGAAACATCAAGTATTCATCCTAAAGTACAAATGTCATATTTAAAACGCTTTTTGCGCTCGGAAACGCATAATAAATCAACATTTTAAAGAAAATCGCCTATGGCTTGGTCTGTATAGAAAATTATATACAAACGTAAATTAGCATTTAAAGCGAATTTCTCGAAAAATCAAGTTTTGATCCTATAGGCAAAATGTCAAAACTAAGACGCTTTTCAGGCTCTGAAAAGCATAATAATTCAACATTTTAAGAAAAAACATCCCTGGCTAGGTCTCTATAGAAAATGAGTTTCAAGCGAGTACTAACATTGAACGCGTATTTCTCAGAAAGTCAAGTATTCATCCTATAAGCGAAATGTAATAATTAAACGCTTCTCAGGCTCTGAAAAGAATAACATTCTAATGAAAATCATCTCTGGCTTGGTCTCTATAGAAAATGAGTTTCAAACGAGTACTAGCATTGTACGCGTATTTCTTCAAAAATCAAGTATTCATCCTATAGGCGAAATGTAATAGTTAACAGGGAATGGCTCGCACCTTCATGTGACACGCAATAACTCGCGTAATAGATTTTTTCTAGCAACTTGAATTTTTTTTAGTTATCACTTAATATTTGCAAATTATATTTTATCAAACTTTTCTTTAATAAACATTGAAATCATTTTCCATTGTTACAGCATTCTTCTTTACGAATATTTAAAACATTAATGCATATAAGCACATTAAAATACAATTTATGATTGATATATATTCAAATTCAAAATGTTTAATAATTGAGGATGTTTCTAATCAGATTCAGAGTCCATATTGTTGAACGATCTTTGCCTCGATACTTTTCAGACGCTTTTCAGGATCTGAAAAGCATAATAATTCAATATTTTAAAGGTAATAATCTGTGGCTTTGTCTGTATAGAAAATGAGTCTCAAGTGACTAATTGCATTGAACGCGAATTTCTCGAAAAATCAATTATTCATCTTAAAATCCAAATGTCAGAATGAGAACGCTTTTCAGTCTCTGAAAGACTTAATAATTCAACAATTTAAAGAGAACCATCTGTGGTTTGGTCTGCATAGCAAATAAATTTCACACGAGAACTAGCATTAAACGCTTTTTTCTAAAAAAAATATCAACTATTCATCCTATATGCGAATTGTAATAAATAAGACGCTTTTTAGGCTCTGAAAACCATAATAATTCAAGATTTTCAAGGAAATCATCTCTGGTTTGGTATGTATAGAAAATGAGTCACAAGTGACTATTAGCAATGAACGCGAATTATTCGAAAAATCAAGTTTTGATCCTATTGAAGAAATGTCAGAATTAGAACGCTATTCAGGCTTTTAAAAACATAAAAATTTATCGTTTTAAGTAAAATCATCTCTGGCTTGGTCTGCATATAAAATGAGACTCAAACGAGTACTAGCATTGAAAGCGTGCTTCTAGAAAATCAAGTACTATTCCTATATGCGAAATGTAATAATTCAAACGCTTTACAGGCTCTGAAAAGCTTAATAATTCAACATTTTAATGAAAATCGTCTATGGCTTGGTCTGTAGAGAAAATGAGTTGCAAACGTAAATTAACATTTAAAGCGAATTTCTCGAAAACTCAAGTTTTGATCCTATAGGCGAAATGAAATAACTAAGGCGCTTTTCAGGCTCTGTAAAGTATAATAATTCAAGATTTTAAAGGAAATCATGTTTGGCTTGGTATGCATAGGAAATGAGTCTCAAGTGACGATTAGCTTTTTGAACGCGTATTTCTCGAAAAATCAAGTTTTGATCCTATGGACGAAATGTTCTAATTAAAACGGTTTGCAGGTTCTGAAAGCATAATAATTTAACATTTTAAAGTAAATTATGTGCGGCTTGGTCTGTAGAGAAAAAGAGTTTCATACGAATATTAACATTTAACTCGAATTTCTCGAAAAATCAAGTTTTGGTTCTGTAGGCAAAATGTAATAATTCAAACGCTTTTCAGGCTCTGAAAAGCATAATAATTCAACATATTAATGAAAATTATCCCTGGCTAGGTCTTTATAAAAACAGGCAATCCCTCGCGCCTTCATGTGTCTCGCAATAGCTCGCGTGTTAGATATTTTGTAACAACTTGTTTTTTTTTGGTTATCACTTAATATTTGCAAAATATATATTTTCAAACATGTTTTATTAAACATTGAAATCATTTTACATTGTTACAGCATTCTTCTTTACGAATTTTTAAAACATTAATGCAAATAAGCAAATTAAAATACAATTGATGATTGATATATATTCAAATTCAAAATGTTTTATAATTGAGGATGTTTCTAATCAGATTCAGAGTCAACTTCATTTGCAGCACATTCACGGCAAACATAAACAGTTGTTTTTGTATGTTCTTTACATATTGGGGATGAACATTTACTACACGAATGATATGTGAATGGTTTATTTCTTTGGGACAATGGGAACATCCGGACTTTTCCTCTGAGTTTTCAATGCTTTCAATACTTTTTATTTTCTCCTTCAGACGAAGTGATACATTTGGAACATTTGGACATCCGTCTCGTCATATGTGGTTTTGTAAGCATCATACTAAGTTGCGCATCAAATTTTCTAGGAGCAAACAAGTCGCCTGTATTTGTTTTGTAAATTATCTGAGCATGTTGAGAAGGCTGAAAAAAATTGTGAGAGGCCAGCGATTGCTTATTCTTGAAACAGAATATTCAGGTTTCAGACGACCTACAACATCCACTCCTCCTCTTGTGAAATTGTAGAAATTCTGGCTTTTTTGCCTCTCCAGAGTCAGGATCAATGCCGTCGTCATTATGCATGGTGGAAATCATCAAAACATTTTTTTCCGATTCTTCTCTGGCACATAAGAGCAGAGGATACAGTTTTAAATGGTTTCTTTCCAAACGCAAACATGCTGCTGTATCCAAGCCGTACCTTGACAGATAAAAATTCCGGTGGAATTTCTCTTTTATTCAATCGAGGAAATTCCTACTAGTGTCAATCTGTGGTTGGTGTACAGTTCATTTTCTAGAGGTATGGAGGTAAAATAATTGTCCATGGTCACATTCCTTCCGCTGTTGTCAACTGGACGTAAAAATCGCAAGACCACGTCTTGTGCATCATTGGGTACTTGGTAAGGCTCAGATGGTTGTTTTCATGCATAAATTTCCATATTTAGAGTGTAGAATGTTCTAGCAACACAGAGTGCATATATTTTTATGCCATATTTTCCAGGTTTATTTGCAATGAATTGTCTGAACTTGCATCGTCCTTTGAATGCTTGTAACATCTCATCAGTGGTAGTGTAAGCACTTGGCCTCTAACTATTTATGCAGACACTAACAAAGTCATCGAATATTTCTCTAACAGCAGTTAGGTTGTCTTCTTGCTTCCTTTGTGCTCGTGTAGTGATATCAACAAACCCAACAGTTTGGAGAAGAGTGTGAAAGCTGGACTGTTTGTTTATTCATGCTGGACACAGGAAATTTTGATGGGCATAAAGTCAACATCTATGTTGTGAAGAATCTCCCCACTGACATGTTTTTGGAGTTTCCTTTCGATGTGGTTACTAGAGGAAAAGTAGATTTTCAAGTAAATAAGTTGACACTTCAACTATGTGATTCATCCTCCGTCACCGAAAATATTATATATAATACGAGTGCCAAAGGATAGTATAAATATGAGCATCGTATCTGTGAAGATAAGTAGACGGCATATGCACAAAACCTGGAGTGTAAATTATATGAGAGTCCAAATGTATTTCAATTACTATTGGCTTATGAAATCGAATTTCCCGAAAGGTGAGAAAGATTTAGCGGAGTAGAGAGTGAATTAAATTTAATGAAACAGGTGCCTGTGTATCAAAACCTTTTATCGATGCTAATCACCGCACAACGCGCATGAGAAAGTTTTAGCTAAGTGGAAAAAAAGCTGTTTTATAAATCAAACTGAATGTTATTGTGCATGTTTTGTCTAATTCCATATTTTCAAGATCAGCTGTGGCTCGGTTTATACCAGAAATCCTATGGTCAATGAACACTTCTAGTTATGCAAACATCGTTGTTGTTTCTTCGGAACTCTTTATTCTATCCTCCTTGTCCAACAACCTCAAGAAACCTCGGAATACCAGTGAATTCTATTCAACAAATATTCTCTTTTTCATTTTCAACAATGATGAACAATCTAGTTCATTGTGTTCTTTAATGTACTACGATAAAAACAAAGCAAAGGAAAAGCTCTTTCTTTTCAACGCGAAACTATAAGACTTTTTCTTGTAAGAAAAACATTGTTGATATATTGAGTTTCAGCGTTGTAACAATCAGTTATTTTATTTTGTGTCTTGTTTATTTTTCTCTGACCGAAGAAAATTAAAGAGTTATGTAACAACAATGGTTGTAACGCGATAAAAATGCCATTGTTGTCGAAACTATAAACAACTGATTTATTGATAAGCTCAAAGAAGCAAAGCTATAAGTATGTCAAATGAAGATTGTGCTCTTTATAAAAACTAGGTCAAATAACAATGACCAGAAAGGAACATATATTTTGGATGAAAGAATTGTCAGACCTGTAAAATGTTTTGTTACTCCAAGTTTATATTTACGAAGGTATATCTTACATTATATAAGTAGATTGTTCATTCACATACATATTGATTGAAATTTATTCAAATTACGACGTTAACATGTAACCTATAAATTAGATATGCCAAATATTGTTTTTGAAAGAAAACTTGGATCAGTCAAGTACTTATGTCCTCAGTGTAATGTGAGTGTATACTTTTATAATTGTTTTAATCGAATATTATTTGTGTTATGCGATAGTAAGCATCTAGTAAAAAAAAATACTTCGATATACTCAGCCATTTTTTTTTATGCCGACAAGGGGGGAAATTGTAACGACCGCCATGTTAGGCAGATTTCAGTTGTATATTGTCATTAATCTTATTCGTATATTTCAAGTTAAGAACTTGGATTAAATTATTTATACTTAATTGTTTTTATAATTCATGTATATTTTTCACGATTTATCTTATGTTATAATATTATTCGCGTATTTTTGCAACATTCTGAATGTATAGGAATAATATATGCAACGTTTTCATTGTTCAAGCACAAGTTAAATGCATATCTTCTTAATATCGATTTTTGTTCAACAATGTACAAGATTGAAGTAATTTGTCATCGTTATAAACTAAATCTTTATTTAATCATTTTTATGTTCAAGGGCAAATATGATTTATTTGATAACATCAGTTTAGTTATTTCTATGTAGTTTAATATTGTAATATTATAGCAAGGTATCCCTCGTTTTCAATAAAATATCGTTTTTCTATTGGCTGTTTATGTTAGGAGTGGGGGAACCACGTTTCGTGTTCTTTGGCGATGGAAAAAACTTCCACGTTGGCATTTTTAATTGTTGCCAACCACAATCAAAGCTTACTATTGCTAATTAACATTGATGTGTTACATAAATTATCAGTTATTCTTGTGTTATTTTGTGTTATGAGTTTGTATTGTAAGTTAGAACAATCTGTTATGCTGCGCCTCGCGGTTGAGGTAGGCAGTTGAGGTCTTGCTATTAACTGTGAAGGCGGTGCGCGGACTCTCGTGTTAATAAGTTGTTTGTCACTGCCTGCGTGTCCTGTGCCAAGACCGTGTTTTTCGACTTCCCCGTATGACGGACATCAACCAGCTGCCGAAGTTTGATGGAAACATGGAAGCCCATTCTGCCGAGAAATATCTCCGCGAGTTGAACCTAAATTTCGATCTGATACAAGTGCCAGATGAGTGTCGATTGGACTTGTTGTCGAGAATTTTTATTGGCACTGCAGAGCACTGGCTCTCAGCTAATTGTGACCAGTTTCTAGACTATGAGGATTTTTGTGATCAGTTTAAGGCACAGTTTGCTTCTATTGATGCCAAGCAAAGGCAACTGGCAGCCTTTTAAAGACGGCGGTACTCACGGCAGACCAATGCGTGCATGGAAAGTTATGCCTGGAGCATATACGCGGGTTTCAAAAATCTATCGGACACTCTGCGAGAACCGGAAGTTGTTACGCTAATTATCGAACAATTGCCCTTCCGTGTACGTCATCTGTGCCTGGCGAATGCACCCAGAAACATTAGTGATCTCACTGCTATCCTGAAAAGCTACGAGTCGTGCGAAGAACCCATTGGCTTCAGACAGTATGATAACGCAGGTGGTGAGCGACGACGTGATGAAGATGCTAATTCTCGTCATTCGCAGAATACCAGATCGCCGCAGGTGCGCACGATTAGGCAGAACGCGTGGCCTAGTCGACAGGTTCAGAGACAATATCGCCCGTATCCGGAACCTCGTCGCCTAGATCAGCAAAACCGCCCGGTGCAAACAGATGAGCGCTCAGACAGGATCAGACGCTGGACTTCTCCGAGAAGAGGAAACTATTACCGCCGGAACTATGGAAACCGGTCAAGATCTGATTCACCGCAGCGCAGACCAATGGTTAACGCAGAGACCAATACTGAAGACCTGCAATTAACACCTGAGCAGCAAGAGGCCATAAATGATACAAGGCGCTACTATTGGAGTCTCGATGGTCATAGTGGCCAGGAAAACGCTCGTCTTGCTTAATTAATTCGTTCCGAGTTGGGCAAGGATTGTGCAAGGAGCAAGCCGCCTCAGTAAAACCACCTGATGTTAGTACTGCAATAGACCTGTCAAATATTGAAGAAACTGACATAAAAGAGCTATATCTATAGACTGTAATACACCAAAAGTAACACCACTTTACCTGGACTGTTTGTTTATTCATGCTGGACACAGGAAATTTTGATGGGCATAAAGTCAACATCTATGTTGCGAAGAATCTCCCCGCTGACATGTTTTTGGAGTTTCCTTTCGATGTGGTTACTGGAGGAAAAGTAGATTTTCAAGTAAATAAGTTGACACTTCAACTATGTGATTCATCCTCCGTCGCCGAAAATATTATATATAATACGAGTGCCAAAGGATAGTATAAATATGAGCATCGTATCTGTGAAGATAAGTAGACGGCATATGCACAAAACCTGGAGTGTAAATTATATGAGAGTCCAAATGTATTTCAATTAGTATTGGCTTATGAAGTCGAATTTCCCGAAAGGTGAGAAAGATTTAGCGGAGTAGAGAGTGAATTAAATTTAATGAAACAGGTGCCTGTGTATCAAAACCTTTTATGGATGCTAATCACCACGCAACGCGCATGAGAAAGTTTTAGCTAAGTGGAAAAACAGCTGTTTTATAAATCGAACTGAATGTTATTGTACATGTTTTGTCTAATTCCATATTTTCAAGATCAGCTGTGGCTCGGTTTATACCAGAAATCCTATGGTCAATGAACACTTCTAGTTATGCAAACATCGTTGTTGTTTCTGCCGAACTCTTTATTCTATCCTCCTAGTCCAACAACCTCAAGAAACCTCGGAATACCAGTGAATTTTTTTCAACAAATATTCTCTTTTTCATTTTCAACAATGATGAACAATCTAGTTCATTGTGTTCTTTAATGTACTACGATAAAAACGAAGCAAAGGAAAAGCTCTTTCTTTTCAACGCGAAACTATAAGACTTTTTCTTGTAAGAAAAACATTGTTGATATATTGAGTTTCAGCGTTGTAACAATCAGTTATTTTATTTTGTGTCTTGTTTATTTTTCTCTGACCGAAGCAAATTAAAGAGTTATGTAACAACAATGGTTGTAACGCGATAAAAATGCCATTGTTGACGAAACTATAAACAACTGATTTATTGATAAGCTCAAAGAAGCAAAGCTATAAGTATGTCAAACGAAATTTGTGCTCTTCATAAAAACTAGGTCAAATAACAATGACCAGAAAGGAACATAAATTTTGGATGAAAGAATTGTCAGACCTGTAAAATGTTTTGTTACACCAAGTTTATATTTACGAAGGTATATCTTACATTATTTAAGTAGATTGTTCATGCACATGCATATTAATTGAAATTTATTCAAAGTTTCGACGTTAACATGTAACCTATAAATTAGATATGCCAAATATTGTTTTTGAAAGAAAACTTGGATCAGTCAAGTACTTATGTCCTCAGTGTAATGTGAGTGTATAATTTTATAATTGTTTTAATCGAATATTATTTGTGTTATGCGATAGTAAGCATCTAGTAAAAAAAATACTTCGATATACTCAGCCATTTTTTTTTATGCCGACAAGGGGGGAAACTGTAACGACCGCCATGTTAGGCAGATTTCAGTTGTATATTGTCATTAATCTTATTCGTATACTTTCAAGTTAAGAACTTGGATTAAATTATTTATACTTAATTGTTTTTATAATTCATGTATATATTCACGATTTATCTTATGTTATAATATTATTCGCGTATTTTTGCAACATTCAGAATGTATAGGAATAATATATGTAACGTTTTCATTGTTCAAGCACAAGTTAAATGCATATCTTCTTAATATCGATTTTTGTTCAACAATGTAAAAGATTGAAGTAATTTGTCTTCGTTATAAACTAAATCTTTATTTAATCATTTTTATGTTCAAGGGCAAATATGATTTATTGGATAACATCAGTTTAGTTATTTCTATGTAGTTTAATATTGTAATATTATAGCAAGGTATCCCTCGTTTTCAATAAAATATCGTTTTCCTAAAGGCTGTTTATGTTGAGAGTGGGGGAACCACGTTTCGTGTTCTTGGCGATGGAAAAACTTCCACGTTGGCATTTTTAATTGTTGCAAACCACAATCAAAACTTACTATCGCTAATTAACATTGATGTGTTTCATAAATTATCAGTTTTTCTTGTGTTATTTATGTTATGAGTTTCTATTGTAAGTTAGAACAATCTGTTATGCTGCGCCTCGCGCTTGAGGTAGGCAGTTGAAGTCTTGCTATTAACTGTGAAGGCGGTGAGCGGACTCTCGTGTTAAATAAGTTGTTTATCACTGCCTGCGAGCGTGTAAGACCCAAAATATTATAACTATTAACTTGTGAGAATCAGTATGTACACGCGCGATTCGTGATTAAAGTTTTTGGACTTTTTAATTATAAAGTATTTGGCATTTTATTTACTGTCACGTGTCGCAATTCGGTGGTTACCTTCCCGGAGGAAGGGCGGAACGTCTTAATCCCGAAACCTGGGTGAGAACTGGAGCTCCCAAATGACCAGTCGGAGCAAGGAGCAGTGTGATGCCAATTCGAATCTGCATACCTTAGAGTTACGAGTGGAGCCAAGTTGCGTAGCTTTGCTTTTTGTGTAGCCGCAACGCAGCGTGTCTATAAAAAATGAGTTTTAAACGAGTACTGACATTGTACGCGTATTTCTCAGAAAATTAAGTATTCATCCTATATGCGACAGGTAATAATTAAAGCGTTTTTGAGGCTCTGCAAAGCATAATAATTCAACATTTTAAAAGAAAATCATCTCTGGCTTGGTGTATATCTAAAATGAGTCTCAAGTGGCTATTCGCATTGAACGCGAATTTCTCGAAACATCAAGTATTCATCCTAAAGTACAAATGTACTTTAATAATAAAACGCTTTTTGCGCTCGGAAACGCATAATAAATCAACATTTTAAAGAAAATCGCCTATGGCTTGGTCTGTAGAGAAAATGATATACATACGTAAATTAGCATTTAAAGCGAATTTCTCGAAGATTCAAGTTTTGATCCTATAGGCAAAATGTCAAAACTAAGACGCTTTTCAGGTTCTGAAAAGCATAATAATTCAACATTTTAAGAAAAAACATCCTTGGCTAGGTCTCTATAGAAAATGAGTTTCAAGCTAGTACTAACATTGAACGCGTATTTCTTAGAAAGTCAAGTATTCATCCTATAAGCGAAATGTAATAATTAAACGCTTCTCAGGCTCTGAAAAGAATAACATTCTAATGAAAATCATCTCTGGCTTGGTCTCTATAGAAAATGAGTTTCAAACGAGTACTAGCATTGTACGCGTATTTCTTCAAAAATCAAGTATTCATCCTATAGGCGAAATGTAATAGTTAACAGGGAATGGCTTGCACCTTCATGTGTCACGCAATAACTCGCGTATTAGATTTTTTCTAGCAACTTGAATTTTTTTTAGTTATCACTTAATATTTGCAAATTATATTTTATCAAACTTTTCTTTAATAAACATTGAAATCATTTTCCATTGTTACAGCATTCTTCTTTACGAACATTAATGCATATAAGCACATTAAAATACAATTTATGATTGATATATATTCAAATTCAAAATGTTTAATAATTGATGATGTTTCTAATCAGATTCAGAGTCCATATTGTTGAACCTTCTTTGCCTCGATACTTTTCAGACGCTTTTCAGGATCTGAAAAGCATAAAAATTCAATATTTTAAAGGTAATAATCTGCGGCTTTGTCTGTATAGAAAATGAGTCTCAAGTGACTAATTGCATTGAACGCGAATTTCTCGAAAAATCAATTATTCATCCTAAAGTCCAAATGTCTGAATGAGACTTAATAATTCAACAATTTAAAGAGAACCATCTGTGGCTTGGTCTGCATAGCAAATAAATTTCACACGAGAACTAGCATTAAACGCTTTTTTCTAAAAAAAATATCAAGTTTTCATCCTATATGCGAATTGTAATAAATAAGACGCTTTTTAGGCTCTGAAAACCATAATAATTCAAGATTTTCAAGGAAATCATATCTGGTTTGGTATGTATAGAAAATGAGTCTCAAGTGACTATTAGCAATGAACGCGAATTATTCGAAAAATCAAGTTTTGATCCTATTGAAGAAATGTCAGAATTAGAACGCTATTCAGGCTTTTAAAAACATAAAAATTTATCATTTTAAGTAAAATCATCTCTGGCTTGGTCTGCATATAAAATGAGACTCAAACGAGTACTAGCATTGAAAGCGTGCTTCTAGAAAATCAAGTACTATTCCTATATGCGAAATGTAATAATTCAAACGCTTTACAGGCTCTGAAAAGCTTAATAATTCAACATTTTAATGAAAATCGTCTATGGCTTGGTCTGTAGAGAAAATGAGTTGCAAACGTAAATTAACATTTAAAGCGAATTTCTCGAAAACTCAAGTTTTGATCCTATAGGCGAAATGAAATAACTAAGGCGCTTTTCATTCTCTGTAAAGTATAATAATTCAAGATTTTAAAGGAAATCATGTTTGGCTTGGTATGCATAGGAAATGAGTCTCAAGTGACGATTAGCTTTTTGAACGCGAATTTCTCGAAAAATCAAGTTTTGATCCTATGGACGAAATGTTCTAATTAAAACGGTTTGCAGGTTCTGAAAGCATAATAATTTAACATTTTAAAGAAAATTATGTGCGGCTTGGTCTGTAGAGAAAAAGAGTTTCATACGAATATTAACATTTAACTCGAATTTCTCGAAAAATCAAGTTTTGGTTCTGTAGGCAAAATGTAATAATTCAAACGCTTTTCAGGCTCTGAAAAGCATAATAATTCAACATATTAATGAAAATTATCCCTGGCTAGGTCTTTATAAAAACAGGCAATCCCTCGCACCTTCATGTGTCTCGCAATAGCTCGCGTGTTAGATATTTTGTAACAAATTGTTTTTTTTTTGGTTATCACTTAATATTTGCAAAATATATATTTTCAAACATGTTTTATTAAACATTGAAATCATTTTACATTGTTACAGCATTCTTCTTTACGAATTTTTAAAACATTAATGCAAATAAGCACATTAAAATACAATTGATGATTGATATATATTCAAATTCAAAATGTTTTATAATTGAGGATGTTTCTAATCAGATTCAGAGTCAACTTCATTTGCAGCACATTCACGGCAAACATAAACTGTTGTTTTTGTATGTTCTTTACATATTGGGGATGAACACTTACTACATGAATGATATGTGAATGGTTTATTTCTTTTGGGACAATGGGAACGTCCGGACTTTTCCTCTGATTCAAGAGTTCTCTCAGTTTTCAATGCTTTCAATACTTTTTATTTTTTCCTTCAGACGAAGTGATACCTTTGGAACATTTGGACATCCGTCTCCTCATATGTGGTTTTGTAAGCATCATACTAAGTTGCGCATCAAATTTTCTAGGAGCCAACAAGTCGCCTGTATTTGTTTTGTAAATTATCTGAGCATGTTGAGAAGGCTGGAAAATATTTTGAGAGGCCAGCGATTGCTTATTCTTGAAACAGAATATTCAGATTTCAGACGATCTACAACATCTACTCCTCCTTTTGTGAAATTGTAGAAAGTAATCACTTCTGGCTTTTTTGCCTCTCCAGAGTCAGGATCAATGCCGTCGTCATAATGCATGGTGGAAATCATCAAAACATTTTTTTCCGTTTCTTCTCTGGCACATAAGAGCAGAGGATACAGTTTTTAGATGGTTTCTTTCCAAACGCAAACATGCTGCTGTATCCAAGCCGTACCTTGACAGATAAAAATTCCGGTGGAATTTCTCTTTTATTCAATCGAGGAGTTCCTACTAGTGTCAATCTGTGGTTGGTGTACAGTTAATTTTCTAGAGGTATGGAGGTAAAATAATTGTCCATGGTCACATTCCTTCCGCTTTTGTCAATTGGACGTAAAAATCGCAAGACCACGTCTTGTGCATCATTGGGTACTTGGTAAGGCTCAGATGGTTGTTTTCATGCATAAATTTCCATATTTAGAATGTAGAATGTTCTAGCATCACAGAGTGCATATATTTTTATGCCATATTTTCCAGGTTTATTTGCAATGTATTGTCTGAACTTGCATCGTCCTTTGAATGCTTGTAACATCTCATCAGTGGTAGTGTAAGCACTTGGCCTGTAACTATTCATGCAGACACTAACAAAGTCATCGAATATTTCTCTAACAGCAGTTAGGTTGTCTTCTTGCTTCCTTTGTGCTCGTGTAGTGATATCAACAAACCCAACAGCTTGGAGAAGAGTGTGAAAGCTTTGTTTGCTCATTGGCGCGATGAAAAAGTCTGGTGCAGTTCCATCTGTGGCCGACAACTCATCTGTATTTAGGTGCTGTGACTTCTTTACTCCAGCAAGATATAGTACTCCTAGGAATGCTGAAATTTCTTCAAAGTCAGTTAGAGTGCAGTCGCGTGTATTACGTGAGTAGGAAGGTGCCATTTCCTTCAGCTTTACGTTTGTGTATTGGACAATACGTGTGATTAGAGAATCCGGAAAGAACAGTTTCCAACAGTCTAGAATTGACTTCAAATTCTTGGCCCACATGTCACACCTAGTAACAGTGTGACAATATTCTGTCTGGCGATTCTACATGGTGGAGCTTTTTGCTTGAACCCTATTGTTGAACCATCTTTGCCTCTATACGTACCACGATTCACATGTTATGAAACTGTCACAAAATCATCAGAATCACTAACTGACTGTTCTGTCTCGGTATGCACTTCCTCATGTTCTGATGGACCGTCTGTATCGGTTTCCCAACCTGTGTCCTTAGGTCCAATGTCCACTTCATCTGTGTCTTCTTCTTCCAGCCACATCACGTACTGTTTAGTTTGTTTGTCAGATATTTTACTACTATTCTCTTCAATAGCACAATGCCAATCATCAGATTAGAAGAACCAATGCACCTTTCCACTACACTGTACACAGACGGAATAATAAATGAAAGCGATATTTCCCAAAGGAAAACTGTTGTAGAATCAATCGCTGCTAATGTGACACGATAACTCGCATGTTAGAAAAATCTAACAATGCACTCGGCTAGGATCAAAGCCGCTAGTATAAGGTTTCGCTTTCAATTTCAATAACATTTGCTACAGTGTTGACAAGTAGAGACATGGAAGGAGGCATTTTAGCCTTAACGCATTGTTACCTCCAGTAACAATTTAGAAATAACAAAAGTTTTGCAATTGATTATTTTATGTAATAGCACGAGCGATCGCCGATTAAAACGCTTTTCAGGCTCTGAAAAGCATAATAATTCAACATTTTAAAGGAAATGATCTGCGGCTTGGGCTGTAAAGGAAATGAGTCTCAAGTGACTAATACCATTGAACACGAATTTCTCGAAACATGAAGTTTTGATCATATAGACGAAATGTCAGAATTAGAATGCTTTTCAGGCTCTGAAAGACTTTAAATTCAAATTTTAAGGAAAACCACCCATGGCTAAGTCTGTTCAGAAAATGAGTTTCAAACGAGTACTAGCATTGTACGCGTATTTCTTCAAAAATCAAGTATTCATCCTATAGGCGAAATGTAATAGTTAACAGGGAATGGCTCGCACCTTCATGTGTCACGCAATAACTCGCGTATTAGATTTTTTCTAGCAACTTGAATTTTTTTTAGTTATCACTTAATATTTGCAAATTATATTTTATCAAACTTTTCTTTAATAAACATTGAAATCATTTTCCATTGTTACAGCATTCTAATTTACGAATATTTAAAACATTAATGCATATAAGCACATTAAAATACAATTTATGATTGATATATATTCGAATTCAAAATGTTTAATAATTGAGGATGTTTCTAATCAGATTCAGAGTCCATATTGTTGAACCATCTTTGCCTCGATACTTTTCAGACGCTTTTCAGGATCTGAAAAGCATAAAAATTCAATATTTTAAAGGTAATAATCTGTGGCTTTGTCTGTATAGAAAATGAGTCTCAAGTGACGCGAATTTCTCGAAAAATCAATTATTCATCCTAAAGTCCAAATGTCAGAATGAGAACGCTTTTCAGTCTCTGAAAGACTTAATAATTCAACAATTTAAAGAGAACCATCTGTGGCTTGGTCTGCATAGCAAATAAATTTCACACGAGAACTAGCATTAAACGCTTTTTTCTAAAAAAAATATCAAGTTTTCATCCTATATGCGAATTGTAATAAATAAGACGCTTTTTAGGCTCTGAAAACCATAATAATTCAAGATTTTAAAGGAAATCATCTCTGGTTTGGTATGTATAGAAAATGAGTCACAAGTGACTATTAGCAATGAACGCGAATTATTCGAAAAATCAAGTTTTGATCCTATTGAAGAAATGTCAGAATTAGAACGCTATTCAGGCTTTTAAAAACATAAAAATTTATCATTTTAAGTAAAATCATCTCTGGCTTGGTCTGCATATAAAATGAGACTCAAAAGAGTACTAGCATTGAAAGCGTGCTTCTAGAAAATCAAGTACTAATCCTATATGCGAAATGTAATAATTCAAACGCTTTACAGGCTCTGAAAAGCTAATAATTCAACATTTTAATGAAAATCGTCTATGGCTTGGTCTGTAGAGAAAATGAGTTTCAAACGTAAATTAACATTTAAAGCGAATTTCTCGAAAACTCAAGTTTTGATCCTATAGGCGAAATGAAATAACTAAGGCGCTTTTCAGGCTCTGTAAAGTATAATAATTCAAGATTTTAAAGGAAATCATGTTTGGCTTGGTATGCATAGGAAATGAGTCTCAAGTGACGATTAGCTTTTTGAACGCGAATTTCTCGAAAAATCAAGTTTTGATCCTATGGACGAAATGTTCTAATTAAAACGGTTTGCAGGTTCTGAAAGCATAATAATTTAACATTTTAAAGAAAATTATGTGCGGCTTGGTCTGTAGAGAAAAAGAGTTTCATACGAATATTAACATTTAACTCGAATTTCTCGAAAAATCAAGTTTTGGTTCTGTAGGCAAAATGTAATAATTCAAACGCTTTTCAGGCTCTGAAAAGCATAATAATTCAACATATTAATGAAAATTATCCCTGGCTAGGTCTTTATAAAAACAGGCAATCCCTCGCACCTTCATGTGTCTCGCAATAGCTCGCGTGTTAGATATTTTGTAACAAATTGTTTTTTTTTTGGTTATCACTTAATATTTGCAAAATATATATTTTCAAACATGTTTTATTAAACATTGAAATCATTTTACATTGTTACAGCATTCTTCTTTACGAATTTTTAAAACATTAATGCAAATAAGCAAATTAAAATACAATTGATGATTGATATATATTCAAATTCAAAATGTTTTATAATTGAGGATGTTTCTAATCAGATTCACAGTCAACTTCATTTGCAGCACATTCACGGCAAACATAAACAGTTGTTTTTGTATGTTCTTTACATATTGGGGATGAACATTTACTACATGAATGATATGTGAATGGTTTATTTCTTTGGGACAATGGGAACATCCGGACTTTTCCTCTGAGTTTTCAATGCTTTCAATACTTTTTATTTTCTCCTTCAGACGAAGTGATACATTTGGAACATTTGGACATCCGTCTCCTCATATGTGGTTTTGTAAGCATCATACTAAGTTGCGCATCAAATTTTCTAGGAGCAAACAAGTCGCCTGTATTTGTTTTGTAAATTATCTGAGCATGTTGAGAAGGCTGAAAAATATTGTGAGAGGCCAGCGATTGCTTATTCTTGAAACAGAATATTCATGTTTCAGACGACCTACAACATCCACTCCTCCTTTTGTGAAATTGTAGAAATTCTGGCTTTTTTGCCTCTCCAGAGTCAGGATCAATGCCGTCGTCATTATGCATGGTGGAAATCATCAAAACATTTTTTTCCGTTTCTTCTCTGGCACATAAGAGCAGAGGATACAGTTTTAAATGGTTTCTTTCCAAACGCAAACATGCTGCTGTATCCAAGCCGTACCTTGACAGATAAAAATTCCGGTGGAATTTCTCTTTTATTCAATCGAGGAGTTCCTACTAGTGTCAATCTGTGGTTGGTGTACAGTTCATTTTCTAGAGGTATGGAGGTAAAATAATTGTCCATGGTCACATTCCTTCCGCTGTTGTCAACTGGACGTAAAAATCGCAAGACCACGTCTTGTGCATCATTGGGTACTTGGTAAGGCTCAGATGGTTGTTTTCATGCATAAATTTCCATATTTAGAGTGTAGAATGTTCTAGCAACACAGAGTGCATATATTTTTATGCCATATTTTCCAGGTTTATTTGCAATGAATTGTCTGAACTTGCATCGTCCTTTGAATGCTTGTAACATCTCATCAGTGGTAGTGTAAGCACTTGGCCTCTAACTATTTATGCAGACACTAACAAAGTCATCGAATATTTCTCTAACAACAGTTAGGTTGTCTTCTTGCTTCCTTTGTGCTCGTGTAGTGATATCAACAAACCCAACAGTTTGGAGAAGAGTGTGAAAGCTGGACTGTTTGTTTATTCATGCTGGACACAGGAAATTTTGATGGGCATAAAGTCAACATCTATGTTGTGAAGAATCTCCCCACTGACATGTTTTTGGAGTTTCCTTTCGATGTGGTTACTAGAGGAAAAGTAGATTTTCAAGTAAATAAGTTGACACTTGAACTATGTGATTCATCCTCCGTCACCGAAAATATTATATATAATACGAGTGCCAAAGGATAGTATAAATATGAGCATCGTATCTGTGAAGATAAGTAGACGGCATATGCACAAAACCTGGAGTGTAAATTATATGAGAGTCCAAATGTATTTCAATTACTATTGGCTTATGAAGTCGAATTTCCCGAAAGGTGAGAAAGATTTAGCGGAGTAGAGAGTGAATTAAATTTAATGAAACAGGTGCCTGTGTATCAAAACCTTTTATCGATGCTAATCACCACACAACGCGCATGAGAAAGTTTTAGCTAAGTGGAAAAACAGCTGTTTTATAAATCAAACTGAATGTTATTGTACATGTTTTGTCTAATTCCATATTTTCAAGATCAGCTGTGGCTCGGTTTATACCAGAAATCCTATGGTCAATGAACACTTCTAGTTATGCAAACATCGTTGTTGTTTCTTCGGAACTCTTTATTCTATCCTCCTTGTCCAACAACCTCAAGAAACCTCGGAATACCAGTGAATTTTTTTCAACAAATATTCTCTTTTTCATTTTCAACAATGATGAACAATCTAGTTCATTGTATTCTTTAATGTACTACGATAAAAACAAAGCAAAGGAAAAGCTCTTTCTTTTCAACGCGAAACTATAAGACTTTTTCTTGTAAGAAAAACATTGTTGATATATTGAGTTTCAGCGTTGTAACAATCAGTTATTTTATTTTGTGTCTTGTTTATTTTTCTCTGACCGAAGCAAATTAAAGAGTTATGTAACAACAATGGTTGTAACGCGATAAAAATGCCATTGTTGTCGAAACTATAAACAACTGATTTATTGATAAGCTCAAAGAAGCAAAGCTATAAGTATGTCAAACGAAATTTGTTCTCTTTATAAAAACTAGGTCAAATAACAATGACCAGAAAGGAACATAAATTTTGGATGAAAGAATTGTCAGACCTGTAAAATGTTTTGTTACACCAAGTTTATATTTACGAAGGTATATCTTACATTATTTAAGTAGATTGTTCACGCACATGCATATTAATTGAAATTTATTCAAAGTTTCGACGTTAACATGTAACCTATAAATTAGATATGCCAAATATTGTTTTTGAAAGAAAACTTGGATCAGTCAAGTACTTATGTCCTCAGTGTAATGTGAGTGTATAATTTTATAATTGTTTTAATCGAATATTATTTGTGTAATGCGATAGTAAGCATCTAGTAAAAAAAAATACTTCGATATACTCAGCCATTTTTTTTTATGCCGACAAGGGGGGAAATTGTAACGAACGCCATGTTAGGCAGATTTCAGTTGTATAGTGTCATTAATCTTATTCGTATACTTTCAAGTTAAGAACTTGGATTAAATTATTTATACTTAATTGTTTTTATAATTCATGTATATATTCACGATTTATCTTTTTATAATATTATTCGCGTATTTTTGCAACATTCAGAATGTATAGGAATAATATATGCAACGTTTTCATTGTTCAAGCACAAGTTAAATGCATATCTTCTTAATATCGATTTTTGTTCAACAATGTACAAGATTGAAGTAATTTGTCATCGTTATAAACTAAATCTTTATTTAATCATTTTTATGTTCAAGGGCAAATATGATTTATTTGATAACATCAGTTTAGTTATTTCTATGTAGTTTAATATTGTAATATTATAGCAAGGTATCCCTCGTTTTCAATAAAATATCGTTTTCCTATTGGCTGTTTATGTTAGGAGTGGGGGAACCACGTTTCGTGTTCTTGGCGATGGAAAAACTTCCACGTTGGCATTTTTAATTGTTGCCACCCATAATCAAAGCTTACTATTGCTAATTAACATTGATGTGTTACATAAATTATCAGTTATTCTTGTGTTATTTTGTGTTATGAGTTTGTATTGTAAGTTAGAACAATCTGTTATGCTGCGCCTCGCGGTTGAGGTAGGCAGTTGAGGTCTTGCTATTAACTGTGAAGGCGGTGCGCGGACTCTCGTGTTAATAAGTTGTTTGTCACTGCCTGCGTGTCCTGTGCCAAGACCGTGTTTTTCGACTTCCCCGTATGACGGACATCAACCAGCTGCCGAAGTTTGATGGAAACATGGAAGCCCATTCTGCCGAGAAATATCTCCGCGAGTTGAACCTAAATTTCGATCTGATACAAGTGCCAGATGAGTGTAGATTGGACTTGTTGTCGAGAATTTTTATTGGCACTGCAGAGCACTGGCTCTCAGCTAATTGTGACCAGTTTCTAAACTATGAGGATTTTTGTGATCAGTTTAAGGCACAGTTTGCTTCTATTGATGCCAAGCAAAGGCAACTGGCAGCCTTTTAAAGACGGCGGTACTCACGGCAGACCAATGCGTGCATGGAAAGTTATGCCTGGAGCATATACGCGGGTTTCAAAAATCTATGGGACACTCTGCGAGAACCGGAAGTTGTTACGCTAATTATCTAACAATTGCCCTTCCGTGTACGTCATCTGTGCCTTGCGAAAGCACCCAGAAACATTAGTGATCTCACTGCTATCCTGAAAAGCTACGAGTCGTGCGAAGAACCCATTGTCATAAGACAGTATGATAACGCAGGTGGTGAGCGACGACGTGATGAAGATGCTAATTCTCGTCATCCGCAGAATACCAGGTCGCCGCAGGTGCGCACGATTAGGCAGAACGCGTGGCCTAGTCGACAGGTTCAGAGACAATATCGCCCGTATCCTGAACCTCGTCTCCTAGATCAGCAAAACCGCCCGGTGCAAACAGATGAGCGCTCAGACAGGACCAGACGCTGGACTTCTCCGAGAAGAGGAAACTATTACCGCCGGAACTATGGAAACCGGTCAAGATATGATTCACCGCAGCGCAGACCAATGGTTAACGCAGAGACCAATACTGAAGACCTGCAATTAACACCTGAGCAGCAAGAGGCCATAAATGATACAAGGCGCTACTATTGGAGTCTCGATGGTCATAGTGGCCAGGAAAACGCTCGTCTTGCTTAATTAATTCGTTCCGAGTTGGGCAAGGATTGTGCAAGGAGCAAGCCGCCTCAGTAAAACCACCTGATGTTAGTACTGCAATAGACCTGTCAAATAGTGAAGAAACTGACATAAAAGAGCTATATCTATAGACTGTAATACACCAAAAGTAACACCACTTTAGCTGGACTGTTTGTTTATTCATGCTGGACACAGGAAATTTTGATGGGCATAAAGTCAACATCTATGTTGTAAAGAATCTCCCCGCTGACATGTTTTTGGAGTTTCCTTCCGATGTGGTTACTGGAGGAAAAGTAGGTTTTCAAGTAAATAAGTTGACACTTCAACTATGTGATTCATCCTCCGTCACCGAAAATATTATATATAATACGAGTGCCAAAGGATAGTATAAATATGAGCATCGTATCTGTGAAGATAAGTAGACGGCATATGCACAAAACCTGGAGTGTAAATTATATGAGAGTCCAAATGTATTTCAATTACTATTGGCTTATGAAGTCGAATTTCCCGAAAGGTGAGAAAGATTTAGCGGAGTAGAGAGTGAATTAAATTTAATGAAACAGGTGCCTGTGTATCAAAACCTTTTATCGATGCTAATCACCACGCAACGCGCATGAGAAAGTTTTAGCTAAGTGGAAAAACAGCTGTTTTATAAATCGAACTGAATGTTATTGTACATGCTTTGTCTAATTCCATATTTTCAAGATCAGCTGTTGCTCGGTTTATACCAGAAATCCTATGGTCAATGAACACTTCTAGTTATGCAAACATCGTTGTTGTTTCTTCGGAACTCTTTATTCTATCCTCCTTGTCCAACAACCTCAAGAAACCTCGGAATACCAGTGAAATTTATTCAACAAATATTCTCTTTTTCATTTTCAACAATGATGAACAATCTAGTTCACTGTGTTCTTTAATGTACTACGATAAAAACGAAGCAAAGGAAAAGCTCTTTCTTTTCAACGCGAAACTATAAGACTTTTTCTTGTAAGAAGAACATTGTTGATATATTGAGTTTCAGCGTTGTAACAATCAGTTATTTTATTTTGTGTCTTGTTTATTTTTCTCTGACCGAAGCAAATTAAAGAGTTATGTAACAACAATGGTTGTAACGCGATAAAAATGCCATTGTTGACGAAACTATAAACAACTGATTTATTGATAAGCTCAAAGAAGCAAAGCTATAAGTATGTCAAATGAAGATTGTGCTCTTTATAAAAACTAGGTCAAATAACAATGACCAGAAAGGAACATAAATTTTGGATGAAAGAATTGTCAGACCTGTAAAATGTTTTGTTACTCCAAGTTTATATTTACGAAGGTATATCTTACATTATTTAAGTAGATTGTTCATTCACATGCACATTAATTGAAATTTATTCAAAGTTTCGACGTTAACATGTAACCTATAAATTAGATATGCCAAATATTGTTTTTGAAAGAAAACTTGGATCAGTCAAGTACTTATGTCCTCAGTGTAATGTGAGTGTATAGTTTTATAATTGTTTTAATAGAATATTATTTGTCTAATGCGATAGTAGTAAAAAAAAATACTTCGATATACTCAGCCATTTTTTTTTATGCCGACAAGGGGGGAAATTGTAACGACCGCCATGTTAGGCAGATTTCAGTTGTTAATTAATTAATTAATTGTTAGTTAATTAATTAGTCTTATTCGTATACTTTCAAGTTAAGAACTTGGATTAAATTATTTATACTTAATTGTTTTTATAATTCATGTATATATTCACGATTTATCTTGTTATAATATTATTCGCGTATTTTTGCAACATTCAGAATGTATAGGAATAATATATGCTACGTTTTCATTGTTCAGGCACAAGTTAAATGCATATCTTCTTAATATCGATTTTTGTTCAACAATGTACAAGATTGAAGTAATTTGTCATCGTTATAAACTAAATCTTTATTTAATCATTTTTATGTTCAAGGGCAAATATGATTTATTTGATAACATCAGTTTAGTTATTTCTATGTAGTTTAATATTGTAATATTATAGCAAGGTATCCCTCGTTTTCAATAAAATATCGTTTTCCTATTGGCTGTTTATGTTAGGAGTGGGGGAACCACGTTTCGTGTTCTTGGCGATGGAAAAACTTCCACGTTGGCATTTTTAATTGTTGCCACCCATAATCAAAGCTTACTATTGCTAATTAACATTGATGTGTTACATAAATTATCAGTTATTCTTGTGTTATTTTGTGTTATGAGTTTGTATTGTAAGTTAGAACAATCTGTTATGCTGCGCCTCGCGGTTGAGGTAGGCAGTTGAGGTCTTGCTATTAACTGTGAAGGCGGTGCGCGGACTCTCGTGTTAATAAGTTGTTTGTCACTGCCTGCGTGTCCTGTGCCAAGACCGTGTTTTTCGACTTCCCCGTATGACGGACATCAACCAGCTGCCGAAGTTTGATGGAAACATGGAAGCCCATTCTGCCGAGAAATATCTCCGCGAGTTGAACCTAAATTTCGATCTGATACAAATGCCAGATGAGTGTCGATTGGACTTGTTGTCGAGAATTTTTATTGGCACTGCAGAGCACTGGCTCTCAGCTAATTGTGACCAGTTTCTAGAATATGAGGATTTTTGTGATCAGTTTAAGGCACAGTTTGCTTCTATTGATGCCAAGCAAAGGCAACTGGCAGCCTTTTAAAGACGGCGGTACTCACGGCAGACCAATGCGTGCATGGAAAGTTATGCCTGGAGCATATACGCGGGTTTCAAAAATCTATCGGACACTCTGCGAGAACCGGAAGTTGTTACGCTAATTATCGAACAATTGCCCTTCCGTGTACGTCATCTGTGCCTGGCGAATGCACCCAGAAACATTAGTGATCTCACTGCTATCCTGAAAAGCTACGAGTCGTGCGAAGAACCCATTGGCATAAGACGCAGGTGGTGAGCGACGACGTGATGAAGATGCTAATTCTCGTCATCCGCAGAATACCAGGTCGCCGCAGGTGCGCACGATTAGGCAGAACGCGTGGCCTAGTCGACAGGTTCAGAGACAATATCGCCCGTATCCGGAACCTCGTCTCCTAGATCAGCAAAACCGCCCGGTGCAAACAGATGAGCGCTCAGACAGGACCAGACGCTGGACTTCTCCAAGAAGAGGAAACTATTACCGCCGGAACTATGGAAACCGGTCAAGATATGATTCACCGCAGCGCAGACCAATGGTAAACGCAGAGACCAATACTGAAGACCTGCAATTAACACCTGAGCAGCAAGAGGCCATAAATGATACAAGGCGCTACTATTGGAGTCTCGATGGTCATAGTGGCCAGGAAAACGCTCGTCTTGCTTAATTAATTCGTTCCGAGTTGGGCAAGGATTGTGCAAGGAGCAAGCCGCCTCAGTAAAACCACCTGATGTTAGTACTGCAATAGACCTGTCAAATAGTTAAGAAACTGACATAAAAGAGCTATATCTATAGACTGTAATACACCAAAAGTAACACCACTTTAGCTGGACTGTTTGTTTATTCATGCTGGACACAGGAAATTTTGATGGGCATAAAGTCAACATCTATGTTGTGAAGAATCTCCCCGCTGACATGTTTTTGGAGTTTCCTTTCGATGTGGTTACTAGAGGAAAAGTAGATTTTCAAGTAAATAAGTTGACACTTCAACTATGTGATTCATCCTCCGTCACCGAAAATATTATATATAATACGAGTGCCAAAGGATGGTATAAATATGAGCATCGTATCTGTGAAGATAAGTAGACGGCATATGCACAAAACCTGGAGTGTAAATTATATGAGAGTCCAAATGTATTTCAATTACTATTGGCTTATGAAGTCGAATTTCCCGAAAGGTGAGAAAGATTTAGCGGAGAAGAGAGTGAATTAAATTTAATGAAACAGGTGCCTGTGTATCAAAACCTTTTATCGATGCTAATCACCACGCAACGCGCATGAGAAAGTTTTAGCTAAGTGGAAAAACAGCTGTTTTATAAATCGAACTGAATGTTATTGTACATGCTTTGTCTAATTCCATATTTTCAAGATCAGCTGTGGCTAGGTTTATACCAGAAATCCTATGGTCAATGAACACTTCTAGTTATGCAAACATCGTTGTTGTTTCTTCGGAACTCTTTATTCTATCCTCCTTGTCCAACAACCTCAAGAAACCTCGGAATACCAGTGAATTTTATTCAACAAATATTCTCTTTTTCATTTTCAACAATGATGAACAATCTAGTTCATTGTGTTCTTTAATGTACTACGATAAAAACGAAGCAAAGGAAAAGCTCTTTCTTTTCAACGCGAAACTATAAGACTTTTTCCTTGTAAGAAAAACATTGTTGATATATTGAGTTTCAGCGTTGTAACAATCAGTTATTTTATTTTGTGTCTTGTTTATTTTTCTCTGACCGAAGGAAATTAAAGAGTTATGTAACAACAATGGTTGTAACGCGATAAAAATGCCATTGTTGACGAAACTATAAACAACTGATTTATTGATAAGCTCAAAGAAGCAAAGCTATAAGTATGTCAAATGAAGATTGTGCTCTTTATAAAAACTAGGTCAAATAACAATGACCAGAAAGGAACATAAATTTTGGATGAAAGAATTGTCAGACCTGTAAAATGTTTTGTTACACCAAGTTTATATTTACGAAGGTATATCTTACATTATTTAAGTAGATTGTTCATGCACATGCATATTAATTGAAATTTATTCAAAGTTTCGACGTTAACATGTAACCTATAAATTAGATATGCCAAATATTGTTTTTGAAAGAAAACTTGGATCAGTCAAGTACTTATGTCCTCAGTGTAATGTGAGTGTATAATTTTATAATTGTTTTAATCGAATATTATTTGTGTAATGCGATAGTAAGCATCTAGTAAAAAAAAATACTTCGATATACTCAGCCATTTTTTTTTATGCCGACAAGGGGGGAAATTGTAACGACCGCCATGTTAGGCAGATTTCAGTTGTATAGTGTCATTAATCTTATTCGTATACTTTCAAGTTAAGAACTTGGATTAAATTATTTATACTTAATTGTTTTTATAATTCATGTATATATTCACGATTTATCTTTTTATAATATTATTCGCGTATTTTTGCAACATTCAGAATGTATAGGAATAATATATGCAACGTTTTCATTGTTCAAGCACAAGTTAAATGCATATCTTCTTAATATCGATTTTTGTTCAACAATGTACAAGATTGAAGTAATTTGTCATCGTTATAAACTAAATCTTTATTTAATCATTTTTATGTTCAAGGGCAAATATGATTTATTTGATAACATCAGTTTAGTTATTTCTATGTAGTTTAATATTGTAATATTATAGCAAGGTATCCCTCGTTTTCAATAAAATATCGTTTTCCTATTGGCTGTTTATGTTAGGAGTGGGGGAACCACGTTTCGTGTTCTTGGCGATGGAAAAACTTCCACGTTGGCATTTTTAATTGTTGCCACCCATAATCAAAGCTTACTATTGCTAATTAACAATGATGTGTTACATAAATTATTAGTTATTCTTGTGTTATTTTGTGTTATGAGTTTGTATTGTAAGTTAGAACAATCTGTTATGCTGCGCCTCGCGGTTGAGGTAGGCAGTTGAGGTCTTGCTATTAACTGTGAAGGCGGTGAGCGGACTCTCGTGTTAAATAAGTTGTTTATCACTGCCTGCGAGCGTGTAAGACCCAAAATATTATAACTATTAACTTGTGAGAATCAGTATGTACACGCGCGATTCGTGATTAAAGTTTTTGGACTTTTTAATTATAAAGTATTTGGCATTTTATTTAGTCACGTGATGATTGATATATATTCAAATTCAAAATGTTTTATAATTGAGGATGTTTCTAATCAGATTCACAGTCAACTTCATTTGCAGCACATTCACGGCAAACATAAACAGGTGTTTTTGTATGTTCTTTACATATTGGGGATGAACATTTACTACATGAATGATATGTGAATGGTTTATTTCTTTGGGACAATGGGAACATCCGGACTTTTCCTCTGAGTTTTCAATGCTTTCAATACTTTTTATTTTCTCCTTCAGACGAAGTGATACATTTGGAACATTTGGACATCCGTCTCCTCATATGTGGTTTTGTAAGCATCAAACTAAGTTGCGCATCAAATTTTCTAGGAGCAAACAAGTCGCCTGTATTTGTTTTGTAAATTATCTGAGCATGTTGAGAAGGCTGAAAAATATTGTGAGAGGCCAGCGATTGCTTATTCTTGAAACAGAATATTCATGTTTCAGACGACCTACAACATCCACTCCTCCTCTTGTGAAATTGTAGAAATTCTGGCTTTTTTGCCTCTCCAGAGTCAGGATCAATGCCGTCGTCATTATGCATGGTGGAAATCATCAAAACATTTTTTTCCGTTTCTTCTCTGGCACATAAGAGCAGAGGATACAGTTTTAAATGGTTTCTTTCCAAACGCAAACATGCTGCTGTATCCAAGCCGTACCTTGACAGATAAAAATTCCGGTGGAATTTCTCTTTTATTCAATCGAGGAGTTCCTACTAGTGTCAATCTGTGGTTGGTGTACAGTTCATTTTCTAGAGGTATGGAGGTAAAATAATTGTCCATGGTCACATTCCTTCCGCTGTTGTCAACTGGACGTAAAAATCGCAAGACCACGTCTTGTGCATCATTGGGTACTTGGTAAGGCTCAGATGGTTGTTTTCATGCATAAATTTCCATATTTAGAGTGTAGAATGTTCTAGCAACACAGAGTGCATATATTTTTATGCCATATTTTCCAGGTTTATTTGCAATGAATTGTCTGAACTTGCATCGTCCTTTGAATGCTTGTAACATCTCATCAGTGGTAGTGTAAGCACTTGGCCTCTAACTATTTATGCAGACACTAACAAAGTCATCGAATATTTCTCTAACAGCAGTTAGGTTGTCTTCTTGCTTCCTTTGTGCTCGTGTAGTGATATCAACAAACCCAACAGTTTGGAGAAGAGTGTGAAAGCTGGACTGTTTGTTTATTCATGCTGGACACAGGAAATTTTGATGGGCATAAAGTCAACATCTATGTTGTGAAGAATCTCCCCACTGACATGTTTTTGGAGTTTCCTTTCGATGTGGTTACTAGAGGAAAAGTAGATTTTCAAGTAAATAAGTTGACACTTCAACTATGTGATTCATCCTCCGTCACCGAAAATATTATATATAATACGAGTGCCAAAGGATAGTATAAATATGAGCATCGTATCTGTGAAGATAAGTAGACGGCATATGCACAAAACCTGGAGTGTAAATTATATGAGAGTCCAAATGTATTTCAATTACTATTGGCTTATGAAGTCGAATTTCCCGAAAGGTGAGAAAGATTTAGCGGAGTAGAGAGTGAATTAAATTTAATGAAACAGGTGCCTGTGTATCAAAACCTTTTATCGATGCTAATCACCACACAACGCGCATGAGAAAGTTTTAGCTAAGTGGAAAAACAGCTGTTTTATAAATCAAACTGAATGTTATTGTACATGTTTTGTCTAATTCCATATTTTCAAGATCAGCTGTGGCTCGGTTTATACCAGAAATCCTATGGTCAATGAACACTTCTAGTTATGCAAACATCGTTGTTGTTTCTTCGGAACTTTTTATTCTATCCTCCTTGTCCAACAACCTCAAGAAACCTCGGAATACCAGTGAATTTTTTTCAACAAATATTCTCTTTTTCATTTTCAACAATGATGAACAATCTAGTTCATTGTGTTCTTTAATGTACTACGATAAAAACAAAGCAAAGGAAAAGCTCTTTCTTTTCAACGCGAAACTATAAGACTTTTTCTTGTAAGAAAAACATTGTTGATATATTGAGTTTCAGCGTTGTAACAATCAGTTATTTTATTTTGTGTCTTGTTTATTTTTCTCTGACCGAAGCAAATTAAAGAGTTATGTAACAACAATGGTTGTAACGCGATAAAAATGCCATTGTTGTCGAAACTATAAACAACTGATTTATTGATAAGCTCAAAGAAGCAAAGCTATAAGTATGTCAAATGAAGATTGTGCTCTTTATAAAAACTAGGTCAAATAACAATGACCAGAAAGGAACATATATTTTGGATGAAAGAATTGTCAGACCTGTAAAATGTTTTGTTACACCAAGTTTATATTTACGAAGGTATATCTTACATTATATAAGTAAATTGTTCATTCACATGCATATTAATTGAAATTTATTCAAATTTCGACGTTAACATGTAACCTATAAATTAGATATGCCAAATATTGTTTTTGAAAGAAAACTTGGATCAGTCAAGTACTTATGTCCTCAGTGTAATGTGAGTGTATACTTTTATAATTGTTTTAATCGAATATTATTTGTGTTATGCGATAGTAAGCATCAAGTAAAAAAAAATACTTCGATATACTCAGCCATTTTTTTTTATGCCGACAAGGGGGGAAATTGTAACGACCGCCATGTTAGGCAGATTTCAGTTGTATATTGTCATTAATCTTATTCGTATATTTCAAGTTAAGAACTTGGATTAAATTATTTATACTTAATTGTTTTTAAAATTCATGTATATATTCACGATTTATCTTATGTTATAATATTATTCGCGTATTTTTGCAACATTCAGAATGTATAAGAATAATATATGCAACGTTTTCATTGTTCAAGCACAAGTTAAATGCATATCTTCTTAATATCGATTTTTGTTCAACAATGTACAAGATTGAAGTAATTTGTCATCGTTATAAACTAAATCTTTATTTAATCATTTTTATGTTCAAGGGCAAATATGATTTATTTGATAACATCAGTTTAGTTATTTCTATGTAGTTTAATATTGTAATATTATAGCAAGGTATCCCTCGTTTTCAATAAAATATCGTTTTCCTATTGGCTGTTTATGTTAGGAGTGGTGGAATCACGTTTCGTGTTCTTGGCGATGGAAAAAACTTCCACGTTGGCATTTTTATTTGTTGCCAACCATAATCAAAGCTTACTATCGCTAATTAACATTGATGTGTTACATAAATTATCAGTTATTCTTGTGTTATTTTATGTTATGAGTTTGTATTGCAAGTTAGAACAATCTGTTATGCTGCGCCTCGCGCTTGAGGTAGGCAGTTGAGGTCTTGCTATTAACTGTGAAGGCGGTGCGCGGACTCTCGTGTTAAATAAGTTGTTTGTCACTGCCTGCGTGTCCTGTGCCAAGACCGTGTTTTTCGACTTCCCCGTATGACGGACATCAACCAGCTGCCGAAGTTTGATGGAAACATGGAAGCCCATTCTGCCGAGAAATATCTCCGCGAGTTGAACCTAAATTTCGATCTGATACAAGTGCCAGATGAGTGTCGATTGGACTTGTTGTCGAGAATTTTTATTGGCACTGCAGAGCACTGGCTCTCAGCTAATTGTGACCAGTTTCTAGACTATGAGGATTTTTGTGATCAGTTTAAGGCACAGTTCGCTTCTATTGATGCCAAGCAAAGGCAACTGGCAGCCTTGGAAAGACGGCGGTACTCACGGCAGACCAATGCGTGCATGGAAAGTTATGCCTGGAGCATATACGCGGGTTTCAAAAATCTATCGGACACTCTGCGAGAACCGGAAGTTGTTACGCTAATTATCGAACAATTGCCCTTCCGTGTACGTCATCTGTGCCTGGCGAATGCACCCAGAAACATTAGTGATCTCACTGCTATCCTGAAAAGCTACGAGTCGTGCGAAGAATCCATTGGCTTCAGACAGTATGATAACGCAGGTGGTGAGCGACGACGTGATGAAGATGCTAATTCTCGTCATCCGCAGAATACCAGGTCGCCGCAGGTGCGCACGATTAGGCAGAACGCGTGGCCTAGTCGACAGGTTCAGAGACAATATCGCCCGTATCCGGAACCTCGTCGCCTAGATCAGCAAAACCGCCCGGTGCAAACAGATGAGCGCTCAGACAGGACCAGACGCTGGACTTCTCCGAGAAAAGGAAACTATTACCGCCGGAACTAAGGAAACCGGTCAAGATATGATTCACCGCAGCGCAGACCAATGGTTAACGCAGAGACCAATACTGAAGACCTGCAATTAACACCTGAGCAGCAAGAGGCCATAAATGATACAAGGCGCTACTATTGGAGTCTCGAAGGTCATAGTGGCCAGGAAAACGCTCGTCTTGCTTAATTAATTCGTTCCGAGTTGGGCAAGGATTGTGCAAGGAGCAAGCATCAAAACCACCTGATGTTAGTACTGCAATAGACCTGTCAAATAGTGAAGAAACTGACATAAAAGAGCTATATCTATAGACTGTAATACACCAAAAGTAACACCACTTTAGCTGGACTGTTTGTTTATTCATGCTGGTCACAGGAAATTTTGATGGGCATAAAGTCAACATCTATGTTGTGAAAAACTCCCCGCTGACATGTTTTTGGAGTTTCCTTTCGATGTGGTTACTAGAGGAAAAGTAGATTTTCAAGTAAATAAGTTGACACTTCAACTATGTGATTCATCCTCCGTCACCGAAAATATTATATATAATACGAGTGCCAAAGGATAGTATAAATATGAGCATCGTATCTGTGAAGATAAGTAGACGGCATATGCATAAAACCTGGAGTGTAAATTATATGAGAGTCCAAATGTATTTCAATTACTATTGGCTTTTGAAGTCGAATTTCCCGAAAGGTGAGAAAGATTTAGCGGAGTAGAGAGTGAATTAAATTTAATGAAACAGGTGCCTGTGTATCAAAACCTTTTATCGATGCTAATCACCACGCAACGCGCATGAGAAAGTTTTAGCTAAGTGGAAAAACAGCTGTTTTATAAATCGAACTGAATGTTATTGTACATGTTTTGTCTAATTCCATATTTTCAAGATCAGCTGTGGCTCGGTTTATACCAGAAATCCTATGGTCAATGAACACTTCTAGTTATGCAAACATCGTTGTTGTTTCTGCCAAACTCTTTATTCTATCCTCCTTGTCCAACAACCTCAAGAAACCTCGGAATACCAGTGAATTTTTTTCAACAAATATTCTCTTTTTCATTTTCAACAATGATGAACAATCTAGTTCATTGTGTTCTTTAATGTACTACGATAAAAACGAAGCAAAGGAAAATCTCTTTCTTTTCAACGCGAAACTATTGTAAGAAAAACATTGTTGATATATTGAGTTTCAGCGTTGTAACAATCAGTTATTTTATTTTGTGTCTTGTTTATTTTTCTCTGACCGAAGAAAATTAAAGAGTTATGTAACAACAATGGTTGTAACGCGATAAAAATGCCATTGTTGACGAAACTATAAACAACTGATTTATTGATAAGCTCAAAGAAGCAAAGCTATAAGTATGTCAAACGAAATTTGTGCTCTTCATAAAAACTAGGTCAAATAACAATGACCAGAAAGGAACATAAATTTTGGATGAAAGAATTGTCAGACCTGTAAAATGTTTTGTTACACCAAGTTTATATTTACGAAGGTATACCTTACATTATTTAAGTAGATTGTTCATGCACATGCATATTAATTGAAAATTATTCCAAGTTTCGACGTTAACATGTAACCTATAAATTAGATATGCCAAATATTGTTTTTGAAAGAAAACTTGGATCAGTCAAGTACTTATGTCCTCAGTGTAATGTGAGTGTATAATTTTATAATTGTTTTAATCGAATATTATTTGTGTTATGCGATAGTAAGCATCTAGTAAAAAAAATACTTCGATATAGTCAGCCATTTTTTTTTATGCCGACAAGGGGGGAAACTGTAACGACCGCCATGTTAGGCAGATTTCAGTTGTATATTGTCATTAATCTTATTCGTATACTTTCAAGTTAAGAACTTGGATTAAATTATTTATACTTAATTGTTTTTATAATTCATGTATATATTCACGATTTATCTTATGTTATAATATTATTCGCGTATTTTTGCAACATTCAGAATGTATAGGAATAATATATGTAACGTTTTCATTGTTCAAGCACAAGTTAAATGCATATCTTCTTAATATCGATTTTTGTTCAACAATGTACAAGATTGAAGTAATTTGTCTTCGTTATAAACTAAATCTTTATTTAATCATTTTTATGTTCAAGGGCAAATATGATTTATTGGATAACATCAGTTTAGTTATTTCTATGTAGTTTAATATTGTAATATTATAGCAAGGTATCCCTCGTTTTCAATAAAATATCGTTTTCCTAAAGGCTGTTTATGTTGATAGTGGGGGAACCACGTTTCGTGTTCTTGGCGATGGAAAAACTTCCACGTTGGCATTTTTAATTGTTGCCAACCATAATCAAAGCTTACTATCGCTAATTAACATTGATGTGTTACATAAATTATCAGTTATTCTTGTGTTATTTTATGTTATGAGTTTGTATTGTAAGTTAGAACAATCTGTTATGCTGCGCCTCGCGCTTGAGGTAGGCAGTTGAGGTCTTGCTATTAACTGTGAAGGCGGTGCGCGGACTCTCGTGTTAAATAAGTTGTTTGTCACTGCCTGCGTGTCCTGTGCCAAGACCGTGTTTTTCGACTTCCCCGTATGACGGACATCAACCAGCTGCCGAAGTTTGATGGAAACATGGAAGCCCATTCTGCCGAGAAATATCTCCGCGAGTTGAACCTAAATTTCGATCTGATACAAGTGCCAGATGAGTGTCGATTGGACTTGTTGTCGAGAATTTTTATTGGCACTGCAGAGCACTGGCTCTCAGCTAATTGTGACCAGTTTCTAGACTATGAGGATTTTTGTGATCAGTTTAAGGCACAGTTCGCTTCTATTGATGCCAAGCAAAGGCAACTGGCAGCCATGGCAAGACGGCGGTACTCACGGCAGACCTATGCGTGCATGGAAAGTTATGCCTGGAGCATATACGCGGGTTTCAAAAATCTATCGGACACTCTGCGAGAACCGGAAGTTGTTACGCTAATTATCGAACAATTGCCCTTCCGTGTACGTCATCTGTGCCTGGCGAATGCACCCAGAAACATTAGTGATCTCACTGCTATCCTGAAAAGCTACGAGTCGTGCGAAGAATCCATTGGCTTCAGACAGTATGATAACGCAGGTGGTGAGCGACGACGTGATGAAGATGCTAATTCTCGTCATCCGCAGAATACCAGGTCGCCGCAGGTGCGCACGATTAGGCAGAACGCGTGGCCTAGTCGACAGGTTCAGAGACAATATCGCCCGTTTCCGGAACCTCGTCGCCTAGATCAGCAAAACCGCCCGGTGCAAACAGATGAGCGCTCAGACAGGACCAGACGCTGGACTTCTCCGAGAAAAGGAAACTATTACCGCCGGAACTAAGGAAACCGGTCAAGATATGATTCACCGCAGCGCAGACCAATGGTTAACGCAGAGACCAATACTGAAGACCTGCAATTAACACCTGAGCAGCAAGAGGCCATAAATGATACAAGGCGCTACTATTGGAGTCTCGAAGGTCATAGTGGCCAGGAAAACGCTCGTCTTGCTTAATTAATTCGTTCCGAGTTGGGCAAGGATTGTGCAAGGAGCAAGCATCAAAACCACCTGATGTTAGTACTGCAATAGACCTGTCAAATAGTGAAGAAACTGACATAAAAGAGCTATATCTATAGACTGTAATACACCAAAAGTAACACCACTTTAGCTGGACTGTTTGTTTATTCATGCTGGACACAGGAAATTTTGATGGGCATAAAGTCAACATCTATGTTGTGAAAAACTCCCCGCTGACATGTTTTTGGAGTTTCCTTTCGATGTGGTTACTAGAGGAAAAGTAGATTTTCAAGTAAATAAGTTGACACTTCAACTATGTGATTCATCCTCCGTCACCGAAAATATTATATATAATACGAGTGCCAAAGGATAGTATAAATATGAGCATCGTATCTGTGAAGATAAGTAGACGGCATATGCATAAAACCTGGAGTGTAAATTATATGAGAGTCCAAATGTATTTCAATTACTATTGGCTTTTGAAGTCGAATTTCCCGAAAGGTGAGAAAGATTTAGCGGAGTAGAGAGTGAATTAAATTTAATGAAACAGGTGCCTGTGTATCAAAACCTTTTATCGATGCTAATCACCACGCAACGCGCATGAGAAAGTTTTAGCTAAGTGGAAAAACAGCTGTTTTATAAATCGAACTGAATGTTATTGTACATGTTTTGTCTAATTCCATATTTTCAAGATCAGCTGTGGCTCGGTTTATACCAGAAATCCTATGGTCAATGAACACTTCTAGTTATGCAAACATCGTTGTTGTTTCTGCCGAACTCTTTATTCTATCCTCCTTGTCCAACAACCTCAAGAAACCTCGGAATACCAGTGAATTTTTTTCAACAAATATTCTCTTTTTCATTTTCAACAATGATGAACAATCTAGTTCATTGTGTTCTTTAATGTACTACGATAAAAACGAAGCAAAGGAAAAGCTCTTTCTTTTCAACGCGAAACTATTGTAAGAAAAACATTGTTGATATATTGAGTTTCAGCGTTGTAACAATCAGTTATTTTATTTTGTGTCTTGTTTATTTTTCTCTGACCGAAGAAAATTAAAGAGTTATGTAACAACAATGGTTGTAACGCGATAAAAATGCCATTGTTGACGAAACTATAAACAACTGATTTATTGATAAGCTCAAAGAAGCAAAGCTATAAGTATGTCAAACGAAATTTGTGCTCTTCATAAAAACTAGGTCAAATAACAATGACCAGAAAGGAACATAAATTTTGGATGAAAGAATTGTCAGACCTGTAAAATGTTTTGTTACACCAAGTTTATATTTACGAAGGTATATCTTACATTATTTAAGTAGATTGTTCATGCACATGCATATTAATTGAAAATTATTCCAAGTTTCGACGTTAACATGTAACCTATAAATTAGATATGCCAAATATTGTTTTTGAAAGAAAACTTGGATCAGTCAAGTACTTATGTCCTCAGTGTAATGTGAGTGTATAATTTTATAATTGTTTTAATCGAATATTATTTGTGTTATGCGATAGTAAGCATCTAGTAAAAAAAATACTTCGATATAGTCAGCCATTTTTTTTTATGCCGACAAGGGGGGAAACTGTAACGACCGCCATGTTAGGCAGATTTCAGTTGTATATTGTCATTAATCTTATTCGTATACTTTCAAGTTAAGAACTTGGATTAAATTATTTATACTTAATTGTTTTTATAATTCATGTATATATTCACGATTTATCTTATGTTATAATATTATTCGCGTATTTTTGCAACATTCAGAATGTATAGGAATAATATATGTAACGTTTTCATTGTTCAAGCACAAGTTAAATGCATATCTTCTTAATATCGATTTTTGTTCAACAATGTACAAGATTGAAGTAATTTGTCTTCGTTATAAACTAAATCTTTATTTAATCATTTTTATGTTCAAGGGCAAATATGATTTATTGGATAACATCAGTTTAGTTATTTCTATGTAGTTTAATATTGTAATATTATAGCAAGGTATCCCTCGTTTTCAATAAAATATCGTTTTCCTAAAGGCTGTTTATGTTGATAGTGGGGGAACCACGTTTCGTGTTCTTGGCGATGGAAAAACTTCCACGTTGGCATTTTTAATTGTTGCCAACCATAATCAAAGCTTACTATCGCTAATTAACATTGATGTGTTACATAAATTATCAGTTATTCTTGTGTTATTTTATGTTATGAGTTTGTATTGTAAGTTAGAACAATCTGTTATGCTGCGCCTCGCGCTTGAGGTAGGCAGTTGAGGTCTTGCTATTAACTGTGAAGGCGGTGCGCGGACTCTCGTGTTAAATAAGTTGTTTGTCACTGCCTGCGTGTCCTGTGCCAAGACCGTGTTTTTCGACTTCCCCGTATGACGGACATCAACCAGCTGCCGAAGTTTGATGGAAACATGGAAGCCCATTCTGCCGAGAAATATCTCCGCGAGTTGAACCTAAATTTCGATCTGATACAAGTGCCAGATGAGTGTCGATTGGACTTGTTGTCGAGAATTTTTATTGGCACTGCAGAGCACTGGCTCTCAGCTAATTGTGACCAGTTTCTAGACTATGAGGATTTTTGTGATCAGTTTAAGGCACAGTTCGCTTCTATTGATGCCAAGCAAAGGCAACTGGCAGCCATGGCAAGACGGCGGTACTCACGGCAGACCTATGCGTGCATGGAAAGTTATGCCTGGAGCATATACGCGGGTTTCAAAAATCTATCGGACACTCTGCGAGAACCGGAAGTTGTTACGCTAATTATCGAACAATTGCCCTTCCGTGTACGTCATCTGTGCCTGGCGAATGCACCCAGAAACATTAGTGATCTCACTGCTATCCTGAAAAGCTACGAGTCGTGCGAAGAATCCATTGGCTTCAGACAATATGATAACGCAGGTGGTGAGCGACGACGTGATGAAGATGCTAATTCTCGTCATCCGCAGAATACCAGGTCGCCGCAGGTGCGCACGATTAGGCAGAACGCGTGGCCTAGTCGACAGGTTCAGAGACAATATCGCCCGTATCCGGAACCTCGTCGCCTAGATCAGCAAAACCGCCCGGTGCAAACAGATGAGCGCTCAGACAGGACCAGACGCTGGACTTCTCCGAGAAAAGGAAACTATTACCGCCGGAACTAAGGAAACCGGTCAAGATATGATTCACCGCAGCGCAGACCAATGGTTAACGCAGAGACCAATACTGAAGACCTGCAATTAACACCTGAGCAGCAAGAGGCCATAAATGATACAAGGCGCTACTATTGGAGTCTCGAAGGTCATAGTGGCCAGGAAAACGCTCGTCTTCCTTAATTAATTCGTTCCGAGTTGGGCAAGGATTGTGCAAGGAGCAAGCATCAAAACCACCTGATGTTAGTACTGCAATAGACCTGTCAAATAGTGAAGAAACTGACATAAAAGAGCTATATCTATAGACTGTAATACACCAAAAGTAACACCACTTTAGCTGGACTGTTTGTTTATTCATGCTGGACACAGGAAATTTTGATGGGCATAAAGTCAACATCTATGTTGTGAAAAACTCCCCGCTGACATGTTTTTGGAGTTTCCTTTCGATGTGGTTACTAGAGGAAAAGTAGATTTTCAAGTAAATAAGTTGACACTTCAACTATGTGATTCATCCTCCGTCACCGAAAATATTATATATAATACGAGTGCCAAAGGATAGTATAAATATGAGCATCGTATCTGTGAAGATAAGTAGACGGCATATGCATAAAACCTGGAGTGTAAATTATATGAGAGTCCAAATGTATTTCAATTACTATTGGCTTTTGAAGTCGAATTTCCCGAAAGGTGAGAAAGATTTAGCGGAGTAGAGAGTGAATTAAATTTAATGAAACAGGTGCCTGTGTATCAAAACCTTTTATCGATGCTAATCACCACGCAACGCGCATGAGAAAGTTTTAGCTAAGTGGAAAAACAGCTGTTTTATAAATCGAACTGAATGTTATTGTACATGTTTTGTCTAATTCCATATTTTCAAGATCAGCTGTGGCTCGGTTTATACCAGAAATCCTATGGTCAATGAACACTTCTAGTTATGCAAACATCGTTGTTGTTTCTGCCGAACTCTTTATTCTATCCTCCTTGTCCAACAACCTCAAGAAACCTCGGAATACCAGTGAATTTTTTTCAACAAATATTCTCTTTTTCATTTTCAACAATGATGAACAATCTAGTTCATTGTGTTCTTTAATGTACTACGATAAAAACGAAGCAAAGGAAAAGCTCTTTCTTTTCAACGCGAAACTATTGTAAGAAAAACATTGTTGATATATTGAGTTTCAGCGTTGTAACAATCAGTTATTTTATTTTGTGTCTTGTTTATTTTTCTCTGACCGAAGAAAATTAAAGAGTTATGTAACAACAATGGTTGTAACGCGATAAAAATGCCATTGTTGACGAAACTATAAACAACTGATTTATTGATAAGCTCAAAGAAGCAAAGCTATAAGTATGTCAAACGAAATTTGTGCTCTTCATAAAAACTAGGTCAAATAACAATGACCAGAAAGGAACATAAATTTTGGATGAAAGAATTGTCAGACCTGTAAAATGTTTTGTTACACCAAGTTTATATTTACGAAGGTATATCTTACATTATTTAAGTAGATTGTTCATGCACATGCATATTAATTGAAATTTATTCAAAGTTTCGACGTTAACATGTAACCTATAAATTAGATATGCCAAATATTGTTTTTGAAAGAAAACTTGGATCAGTCAAGTACTTATGTCCTCAGTGTAATGTGAGTGTATAATTTTATAATTGTTTTAATCGAATATTATTTGTGTTATGCGATAGTAAGCATCTAGTAAAAAAAATACTTCGATATAGTCAGCCATTTTTTTTTATGCCGACAAGGGGGGAAACTGTAACGACCGCCATGTTAGGCAGATTTCAGTTGTATATTGTCATTAATCTTATTCGTATACTTTCAAGTTAAGAACTTGGATTAAATTATTTATACTTAATTGTTTTTATAATTCATGTATATATTCACGATTTATCTTATGTTATAATATTATTCGCGTATTTTTGCAACATTCAGAATGTATAGGAATAATATATGTAACGTTTTCATTGTTCAAGCACAAGTTAAATGCATATCTTCTTAATATCGATTTTTGTTCAACAATGTACATGATTGAAGTAATTTGTCTTCGTTATAAACTAAATCTTTATTTAATCATTTTTATGTTCAAGGGCAAATATGGTTTATTGGATAACATCAGTTTAGTTATTTCTATGTAGTTTAATATTGTAATATTATAGCAAGGTATCCCTCGTTTTCAATAAAATATCGTTTTCCTAAAGGCTGTTTAAGTTGAGAGTGGGGGAACCACGTTTCGTGTTCTTGGCGATGGAAAAACTTCCACGTTGGCATTTTTAATTGTTGCAAACCACAATCAAAACTTACTATCGCTAATTAACATTGATGTGTTTCATAAATTATCAGTTTTTCTTGTGTTATTTATGTTATGAGTTTCTATTGTAAGTTAGAACAATCTGTTATGCTGCGCCTCGCGCTTGAGGTAGGCAGTTGAAGTCTTGCTATTAACTGTGAAGGCTGTGAGCGGACTCTCGTGTTAAATAAGTTGTTTATCACTGCCTGCGAGCGTGTAAGACCCAAAATATTATAACTATTAACTTGTGAGAATCAGTATGTACACGCGCGATTCGTGATTAAAGTTTTTGGACTTTTTAATTATAAAGTATTTGGCATTTTATTTACTGTCACGTGTCGCAATTCGGTGGTTACCTTCCCGGAGGAAGGGCGGAACGTCTTAATCCTGAAACCTGGGTGAGAACTGGAGCTCCCAAATGACCAGTCGGAGCAAGGAGCAGTGTGATGCCAATTCGAATCTGCATACCTTAGAGTTACGAGTGGAGCCAAGTTGCGTAGCTTTGCTTTTTGTGTAGCCGCAACGCAGCGTGTCTATAAAAAATGAGTTTTAAACGAGTACTGACATTGTACGCGTATTTCTCAGAAAATTAAGTATTCATCCTATATGCGACAGGTAATAATTAAAGCGTTTTTGAGGCTCTGCAAAGCATAATAATTCAACATTTTAAAAGAAAATCATCTCTGGCTTGGTGTATATCTAAAATGAGTCTCAAGTGGCTATTCGCATTGAACGCGAATTTCTCGAAACATCAAGTATTCATCCTAAAGTACAAATGTACTTTAATAATAAAACGCTTTTTGCGCTCGGAAACGCATAATAAATCAACATTTTAAAGAAAATCGCCTATGGCTTGGTCTGTAGAGAAAATGATATACAAACGTAAATTAGCATTTAAAGCGAATTTCTCGAAGATTCAAGTTTTGATCCTATAGGCAAAATGTCAAAACTAAGACGCTTTTCAGGTTCTGAAAAGCATAATAATTCAACATTTTAAGAAAAAACATCCTTGGCTAGGTCTCTATAGAAAATGAGTTTCAAGCGAGTACTAACATTGAACGCGTATTTCTTAGAAAGTCAAGTATTCATCCTATAAGCGAAATGTAATAATTAAACGCTTCTCAGGCTCTGAAAAGAATAACATTCTAATGAAAATCATCTCTGGCTTGGTCTCTATAGAAAATGAGTTTCAAACGAGTACTAGCATTGTACGCGTATTTCTTCAAAAATCAAGTATTCATCCTATAGGCGAAATGTAATAGTTAACAGGGAATGGCTTGCACCTTCATGTGTCACGCAATAACTCGCGTATTAGATTTTTTCTAGCAACTTGAATTTTTTTTAGTTATCACTTAATATTTGCAAATTATATTTTATCAAACTTTTCTTTAATAAACATTGAAATCATTTTCCATTGTTACAGCATTCTTCTTTACGAACATTAATGCATATAAGCACATTAAAATACAATTTATGATTGATATATATTCAAATTCAAAATGTTTAATAATTGAGGATGTTTCTAATCAGATTCAGAGTCCATATTGTTGAACCATCTTTGCCTCGATACTTTTCAGACGCTTTTCAGGATCTGAAAAGCATAAAAATTCAATATTTTAAAGGTAATAATCTGCGGCTTTGTCTGTATAGAAAATGAGTCTCAAGTGACTAATTGCATTGAACGCGAATTTCTCGAAAAATCAATTATTCATCCTAAAGTCCAAATGTCTGAATGAGAACGCTTTTCAGTCTCTGAAAGACTTAATAATTCAACAATTTAAAGAGAACCATCTGTGGCTTGGTCTGCATAGCAAATAAATTTCACACGAGAACTAGCATTAAACGCTTTTTTCTAAAAAAAATATCAAGTTTTCATCCTATATGCGAATTGTAATAAATAAGACGCTTTTTAGGATCTGAAAACCATAATAATTCAAGATTTTCAAGGAAATCATATCTGGTTTGGTATGTATAGAAAATGAGTCTCAAGTGACTATTAGCAATGAACGCGAATTATTCGAAAAATCAAGTTTTGATCCTATTGAAGAAATGTCAGAATTAGAACGCTATTCAGGCTTTTAAAAACATAAAAATTTATCATTTTAAGTAAAATCATCTCTGGCTTGGTCTGCATATAAAATGAGACTCAAACGAGTACTAGCATTGAAAGCGTGCTTCTAGAAAATCAAGTACTATTCCTATATGCGAAATGTAATAATTCAAACGCTTTACAGGCTCTGAAAAGCTTAATAATTCAACATTTTAATGAAAATCGTCTATGGCTTGGTCTGTAGAGAAAATGAGTTGCAAACGTAAATTAACATTTAAAGCGAATTTCTCGAAAACTCAAGTTTTGATCCTATAGGCGAAATGAAATAACAAAGGCGCTTTTCATTCTCTGTAAAGTATAATAATTCAAGATTTTAAAGGAAATCATGTTTGGCTTGGTATGCATAGGAAATGAGTCTCAAGTGACGATTAGCTTTTTGAACGCGAATTTCTCGAAAAATCAAGTTTTGATCCTATGGACGAAATGTTCTAATTAAAACGGTTTGCAGGTTCTGAAAGCATAATAATTTAACATTTTAAAGAAAATTATGTGCGGCTTGGTCTGTAGAGAAAAAGAGTTTCATACGAATATTAACATTTAACTCGAATTTCTCGAAAAATCAAGTTTTGGTTCTGTAGGCAAAATGTAATAATTCAAACGCTTTTCAGGCTCTGAAAAGCATAATAATTCAACATATTAATGAAAATTATCCCTGGCTAGGTCTTTATAAAAACAGGCAATCCCTCGCACCTTCATGTGTCTCGCAATAGCTCGCGTGTTAGATATTTTGTAACAAATTGTTTTTTTTTTGGTTATCACTTAATATTTGCAAAATATATATTTTCAAACATGTTTTATTAAACATTGAAATCATTTTACATTGTTACAGCATTCTTCTTTACGAATTTTTAAAACATTAATGCAAATAAGCACATTAAAATACAATTGATGATTGATCAATTGATGACACAGACGGAATAATAAATGAAAGCGATATTTCCCAAAGGAAAACTGTTGTAGAATCAATCGCTGGTAATGTGACACGATAACTCGCATGTTAGAAAAATCTAACAATGGACTCGGCTAGGATCAAAGACGCTAGTATCAGGTTTCGCTTTCAATTTCAATAACATTTGCTACAGTGATGACAAGTAGAGACATGGAAGGAGGCATTTTAGCCTTAACGAATTGTTACCTCCAGTAACAATTTAGAAATAACAAAAGTTTTGCAATTGATTATTTTATGTAATAGCACGAGCGATCGCCGATTAAAACGCTTTTCAGGCTCTGAAAAGCATAATAATTCAACATTTTAAAGGAAATGATCTGCGGCTTGGGCTGTAAAGGAAATGAGTCTCAAGTGACTAATACCATTGAACGCGAATTTCTCGAAACATCAAGTTTTGATCATATAGACGAAATGTCAGAATTAGAATGCTTTTCAGGCTCTGAAAGACTTTAAATTCAAATTTTAAGGAAAACCACCCATGGCTAAGTCTGTTCAGAAAATGAGTTTCAAACGAGTACTAACATTGAACGCGAATTTCTAAAAAAATCAAATATTTATCCTATACGTAAAATGTAATAATTAAAACGCTTGTCAGGATCTGAAAACCATAAAAATTGAACATTTCAAAAGAAATCATCTCTGCCTTGGTCTGTATAGAAAATTAGTCACAAGTGACTATTAGAATTAAACGCGAATTTCTCCAAAAATCAAATTTTGATCCTATAGACGAAATGTCAGAATCGGAACGCTTTTCAGGCTATAAATTCAGAATTTTAAAAAAAATTATCGCTGGCTAAGTCTGTACAGAAAATGAGTTTCAAGCGAGTACTAGCATTGAACGTGAATTTCTCGAAAAATCAAGTATTCATCCTATAGTCCAAATATCATAATTAAAACGCTTCTCAGGCTCTGAGAATCTTAATAATTAAACATTTTAAAGAAAATCACCCCTGGCTACGTCTCTATAAAAAATGAGATTCTAACGTGTACTAGCCGCGGTGGTAACGCGTCTGACTACCATGCTAAAGGACCTGGGTTCGATCCCCAGCCGGTTCAAATCCGGGAACTTTTCTAACGGTGGAAGCGGCCCCGGCGCCCACCCAGCGTCATGGGTACCTGGCGAAACCCTGGGGGATAAAGGCGTGATTGTAGAATAGATGGTGAAATTATAGCTCGGTCAGGGGCGTGATGCTGATTACATCATACCAACTCACGACCGGATCATGAAAGTTTGGGGCATTACCCCCACACCCCCTATACGCCTTCATGGCGTGGTGCTATGCACAGGGGAACACTTTACTTTTTTACTTTACTTTTACGAGTATTAGCATTGAACGCGAATATCTGCAAAAATCAAGTATTCATCCTATACGTAAAAGGTAATATTTAAGACGCTTTTCAGGCTCTGAAAACCATAAAAAATGAACATTTCTAAGGAAATCATCTATGACTTGGACTTTATAGAAAATGAGTTTCAAACGTAAATTAGCATTTAAAGCGAATTTCTCGAAAAAACAGGTTTTGATCCTATAGCCAAAATGTAATAATTAAAACGCTTTTTGGGCAAAGAAAAGCATAATAATTCAAAATTATAAAAGAAACCTGGCTTGGTCTGTATAGGAAATGAGTGTCAAGTGATAATTAGCATTACTCAGAAATTCAAGTATTCATCCTATAAGCGAATTGCTTCTTAGGTTATGAAAAGCTTTATAATTCAACATTTTAATAAAAATCATATCTGGCGAGGTCTCTATAAAACTGGGGCAGTTATTAAAGCGTGTTTTAAGTTTGTAAAAGCTGTTTCTTGGTCCTCCCCCATACAAATTTTTTGCCTTTGCACAAAAGAAACTGGAGAGGTTGGGCCTTCTCCGAAAAGGATGGGACGTATCTACGGACATATGAACATAAACCTAAAAATCGTTTAACCTGTTTTATGGTGGAGGGGGTGCGGTAAGTCTTAATGGAAGAAATAATACGGTCACTCAAGCGTAGGCCATAGCGACCCACCAAATGTCCAAGGGCGAGTATCTCAAAATAACCAAATTTACATTTGTGTTGAGAAATGTTCAAGCCAGCGTTTTGTAGACACTGAAACAATTTTTCCAGTGTTTTCAACATTTCATTAAAGGTATGTCCCCAGGTAAATAAATCATCCATATAGAAGGCGAAGTTATCACTTTGCATTCCGCTACAATCCAATTGAAGTGTTCGATTCATCGCTGCTGGCGAAGTAATATGACCTTGACTTAAAACATTAAATTCAAAATGATCTAGGTTGGGAATAGAGAAGGCTGTGTACCATTTACTGTCTTCGGTTAATGGTATCTGAAAGAATCCTGAACGTAAATCGGCACTAGAATAGTACTGCTTTCCCCCCATATCGTGCAAGATAGACTGAATGGAAGGCATGCCCATCGCATCGAACACAGAGCGTTTATTCAAAAAGCGACCGTCTTGAATAAAACGGAAACTTCCGTCACGCTTTTTCACAAGAATAACTGGTGAGTTATAAGGACTTGTACTATCCCAAAGTCTCAATTTGTTTCTTTATCTCTGTTCGCAAATGTACCGGGATCGGATATTGCTGCTTATGGAACAGAGTAGGATCAGAAAGCTTTATCCTGTGTTTGTAGTTGGTGGCAAGGCCCATGTCATTCTCGGACCAACTGAAAACATTTTTGTATTTTAACAAAAGCTCTAAAAGTTGATTTTTCTCATGTTCTTCCAATTGAGGATTAATGTCAAATTTGGATATATCCAATTGTGGGATGTCGTCGTTTTCTGATTCTTCCTTTGTTAAATTAACTGTTACAGAACTATTTTCCTGATCCACCGTTGCCACCTCACAAGATTCTGCGCCACCAATCCGAGTACCTTTGCGAATTACAATTCTATAATTCAAAGGGTTGGATACCCAAACAAGTTGTGTAGCAGGGTTGAGTATCGACCTTGGTACCATTATGCCAGATTTAGCCTGAAAATTTGCATCCGGCTCAAGTAAAGTTAAATTTTGATTTGCTGTATTGACTAATTTTAAAGGGATGCACAAATGTGATTTTGGTTTCACAACAATTCGTTTAGAAGCCATATATTCAGGTTCAACAGTATGTACCAGCAAACCTGCCAATTTAACGGAAACATCAAAAGCTTTCTTCGATTCAAACCGAATGCGGTTGCGTGGGGGAGTGCCAAATCTGCTCAAAGCCAATTTATTGTTTTCAAAATCCTTTGGGCATTGAGAAAATCATTACCAAGGATCGTATTATGACCAAAATCTTGTATCACCCTGAAGGGGTGCCTAAATGTAAATCCATTTAGAGAAAAATCTAAAAGTACAATTTGTTTAATTGTTAAACAATTATTCGTGACACCTTTAACTACAGTGTTGATTTTAAACCTCCTAGCATGGGCAGGAATACCCTTATCACTTGTTACATTTATTTGGCTCCAACAATCGACAATAAACCTTTGACGTTCCCCATTTACGTTGGCATGTACATAAATGAGGTCTTCAGACGGGAAAGTAGATAATAAAATCTTTTTACTGCCCGTAGGTATGTTTCCATTACTTGCGGTTAATTGGCGTTTAAATCCTCTGGATTTTGAAGACAAAATTCTTGGTGGTGATCGGGACGACCGCGGGTGGCTGGTGAACCTCGCCCCCGGCCACGCTGAAAATTGGAACGATTCTGAAACCGGCCGTTGTTTGAACGGTAGCCTCTACTGCCCCTGCCCTGAAAGACTCGTCTGTTGTTTGAACCACGATTGTGATTAAAATTACCCCTTTGATAATTTTGGCCTACAGTTTGAAAATTTTCGTGATCATTTGACTGTATAACTTTCTCGACTTTTAACGCTTAGTCGCTAACCTGCTTATCCAAAGCTTCTACAGCGGACGGTTCTGAAGTTGGGAGAGACGTTTGTTGTCTTCTGACAAGGTCCAATTCAGCTTGCAAGGTTTGCAGCTAATTAGTCATGTCCTGATTAGCCCAAGGTGCTGATTCCGGAGCAACCGCCGTAGTGCTATCTACGGGGTTCTGGTGAGGAATGCGCAACTCAGCAGGAGACGGAAAAAGAGTTTCCTTTTGGGCCGAAGAGCTCTTGCACCGTTCTACGGCGCATAAGGAACTTTGCTTTTTCATATTCCTTGAGGTCTTTCAAAAGCTCCGGAACTGAATTATATTTTTTTTTGTATATCTCCCTGATAAATTCCGGTTGAAGACCTGCGATTATGTATTTAAGCTGCTCATTCACAGCCATGTTAAACAAGGGAGTCTGCTTGTCCCTAACATAAGAGGACACCGGTTCATCGTCCCTCTGGAACCGATATCTGATCTGCTCCTCGATCTGCAGCCGATCAAGGGAGAATGTGAATTCTTCGATAAGTTTTTTCTTGACGTCCTCATAGCTGACTAAATTGACGCCTGGTTGCTGGCTAATTGCATTAAACGAGAGGAGGGCTGGCCCACATAACAACGCCGGGAATAATTGCCGTTTTTTCGTCTCGTCCCAATTGTTCAGAATCGCCGCACTTTCGAAACGGTCTATGAATTTAGAAACATCCTCCCCCAAGGCACCCTGAAACTGAATGCTCTCGAACAAGAAAGGATGAACAAAAGGTAGTTGAGCCATGGTGGGTGGGTCCACAAGAACTGTGGGACGATTATCAATTTGAAAGTGAGCCTGCGCGCTTGCGCGTCTTCTAGTTAATGGAGGACTACTGATTGGGGTGGATGAGGCACAAGGTAGGCCCTCCACATCAAAAGAAGGACCAACAGCATTATTGGCAAGAATGATGAGCCTATCCAATGTGGTATCAAGCTCGTCCTCCAACTCAGTAAATGACATAAGGCATTACTAACAATGGTGACGTACCTTATTTAAAAAAAATAACCCACATTAGGAAAAAAATCCGCGAAGAAACAAGTCTGACATGATATTAATGTATTTCAATTTTCATTTATTTCAGAGTGAAATAAATTTAAAAAAATTCCGCAGCCTACCCTTTCAATTTTCATGTCTGTTTAGGAAAACAAGGCATGACGCTTTTCATTTCCAAAAGAACCACGTTGCTCTAATTTTTCGCCACATTTCCGTAAAAATGGATGAAAAACCACGCATCTCAAACCACGTAGCGTTCCTCTGAACGCGGGGATCTTTAATAGGGATGTACTTACTATTAGTACTAGTTGATGGTAGTGACAGCCCTGAACGGGCAGGTACAAATATCTAACTATTCATTAAAATAAACTCATGATTCGTTTTTAGACTGAAGTGAGCAATGCAAATGGCAGAATGGGTGTAGACTAGCTTACCCTGTTCGGTTTAGAAATAAGACCAGTAGCTGCTGCTTCTCCGAAGATTCCAGATTAAAAGACCTCGTGTCGCTCTCTAGCGCACCTATTTAAACCCTCGCTAGGCCTCTCGTCACCTCTTGCCAAAGGCCAGTGTTCTTAGCATTTCCTGTAGAAAGCATATCCTACACATTTCTGAACAGGAGCTGACAAGGTCTGCCAGGGTCAATATTTCTTAATCGAACAGGGTATGGTACGATATTACTTAATAATATATTCAATTAAATTACTAATCAAAACATCATTAAAATAATATAAAGATCTATAGGGTCTTATCGTCCCCTTAAAAAAATAAAGCCTTTTCACTTTAAAGTAAAATTATATAGTAATTAATTAAAGACAGTCTATTCCTCGTTCAACCATTCATTCTAGCTCCCAATTAAAAGACTAATGATTATGCTACCTTCGCACGTCAAAATACCGCGGCCATTAAACAAGCGTCATTGGGCAGTTTATACTTCATATAAAATAAGAATAAATTTTGCCTAATTCCTCTAATTAATTAAATAAATATACTAATAGAATCATAATTTCAAAATAAAACTAATTGAAACATATAATTAGGTAAACATGTAAAACCAAACTATATTTTTAATAAAATTCCAAATAAATTATAACAAAATTACAAAAATTGGCAATCTCCAAACCAATAAATATAATAGTTTAGTATAAAGTTATAACCAACATACTAACCAGAAGCACATCCCCATAGTCATAACTAAACATTAATATTATAATATATATATTTTAATATAAAAAATATTAAAATGTAAAACTATATTAAATGTAATTCCCCAATAACTAGATATAAGGTAAGTCGAATAACATTTTATTACATATAACAATTTTAACAGAAAAATATAATACTTTTAACTGTCTAGTAATAACAACTATTCAAAAAATAGCTCCATCAAAATTACTTAGTTATGTAGCCGACAATTTAAACATAATTCTAATTTTAACAATTAGAACGTCAGCAATTGTTGTAGCAATTGGAGGGTTAAATCAAACCTCGTTACGAAAAATTATAGCCTTTTCATCAATTAACCACATATCATGAATTATTCTAAGAATAACATCAGAAAATAACACCTGGTTAACATATTTACTACTATACGTCCTTATAACCACCTCTGCCATTATGCTATTTTCAATAAACAAGACATACTACGTCCATCAACTGTTTATATTAAAACTTCCCCCAATTAAAAAAATGTCCTTATTCATATCAATACTATCTCTTTTTGGGCTACCACCACTACTAGGATTTTTACCAAAATGAATAGTTATTATCCAAACAACCAACCTTAAGCAAATTATTATAATTATAATCCTAATTAGTACATCATTATTAACCCTATACTATTACTTACGAACCTCATTTACATCAATTTTAATAAATTATAAAACTAATATATGAAATATTATTAACAACAAACCATTAAATTTTTCTACCAATTTATATATCTTTATAAAATCTTTATAAGGTCTTAAGTTAATTTTAAACTAATGACCTTCAAAGTCATAAATAAAGGGTATTCTTTTAGGCTTTAATACATACAACGTATCACCCTGAAATTGCAGTTCAAAATTATTATTCTTAACTATAAAGCCAAAATTAATGAGAGAGTTTAAAACTCATAAATAAATTTACAGTTTATCACCTATAACTTCAGTCATCTCATTCTTGCAACGATGATTATTTTCTATTAACCATAAAGATATTGGTACCATATATTTAATTTTCGGAGTATGATCAGAATAGTTGGAACATCGTTAAGTATTTTAATCCGTATAGAATTAGGTCAACCAGGAAGATTAATTGGGGATGATCAAATCTACAATGTAATTGTAACTGCGCACGCATTTATTATATTTTTTTTTATAGTGATAACTATTATAATGGGGGGGTGGTTTGGAAATTGATTGGTACTTCTGACAATCCAGATCCCCAGACATAGCATTCCCACGATTAAATAATATAAGATTTTGATTACTACCCCCCCATCATTAACTCTACTATAATAAGGAAGTATTGTAGAAAGTGGTGCAGGAAGTGGTTGAACAGTATACCCTCCCCTATCTGCAGGAATTGCACATGCCGTAGCCGCCGTAGCCTCTGTAGATCTATCAAATTTTTCATTACATTTGGCAGGAGTCTCCTCTATTCTAGAGGCAGTAAATTTTATTACAACGGTAATTAATATACGAACTAAATGATCAGTATTAATCGCCTGTTTGAAATATTTTTAACGGAAAACGTGATGTTGGAAAATAGAAGGTACAAATAGAAGGGATAAAAGATAATAGGATCTGGTAACGTTTGATGTGTGGGGAAATGTTTGTTCGTTTGTTGTAGGTAAGAAATGTGTATCTATTGAAAATAAGGAGGATAACAAAAGGAATAGGTGAAGATGGGGTTCGATAAATGAGGAAAATAACATATTAAAAACTATGAATTATTTGGAGGAATCTCGAATGGGTTATGTAACACTCAGGATAAAAAGAATTGGAGGAATATTTACCAATACGATTATAGATATTTTGGGATAAAACGTAAGGTGAATATATGGGGGTGCGACAAGAAAAGAATGTATGAGGGGTGTTCACAAATGGGGAAATTGCTGTCAATATTATTATAAAGTAGTGGAAGTAATTATTAAGGGACATACCACATTTTCGGAAAGGAGTTAAAGTTCAGGGGTATACCAAAAATATTGGAATAGAGTAAGGTTGTTTGTTATTGGTTGGATTTAAAATAATGTGTGACGGCGGAGAGTTTTGAAAATGTTATGTGATATTGAGAGGTGTATGGATATTAAACACCACCAAGTTTGAATTTGGTGTTTTCAAAATTCTTCTAAATATAATCCAGATGATATTCCCGTATTTCCATATATGTTTCTTACAAATGGAGAGTAATTCTTTGTGCACACACGATTTCGTAAGAATTATGCAATTCAGTTAAGGATACAGCTATTTGATATATAAAAGGTGTCCTAATAGAGTTATAATATATGTTTAAAGAGTCCCTGTTTTATCCATCCATACAATGCTGCGAAAATGTCCATAATATGTTCCAAACAGGAATCATCTTTTGTACATTCCGATTACACCTAGAAAATGTTAAAAAAGAACAAGTTTTATTCATATCTAAATCGTGTCCAGATAAAATTCAAATGTAGTCTAAAATGTACTTTCTGTAACCACACAATATCCAAAGTACGTACAAAAATGTCTAAAGAAAGTATATTGTCTAAATAACGTCCACTTGGTGTACAAAACATTCCAAATATGAACTCGAATTGCCCATAACACATCCAATTCTGGATATCCCCCGGGTCCTGTCCCAATTACCCTATGTGTGCATAAACTGAAATTAAGCAGCAAATGAGCCAAAAACAGACCCCAAGTCTCAATCACCCTAAATATTTAGCCTCAGTGTGTAAAACGGATTGGAAACAACGGTTCAATCCGTTATTCGGTCGGCCTCTCAAAAAATAACACATTTTTACAATGCCCTCCTATATTTCTGTTCCGATTAGTCTCTGTGGATAACACAAATTTGAAACATCGGTTCAATCTGTCATTCGATCAGACCTTCAAGAAAATACCACATTTTCTACCACGCCCTCATATATTTATGTTTCGATTAGCCGTAGTGCATAAAACGGATTTGTAATACCGGTTCAATCCGTCACTTGATCAATCGATCGGACCACCTTTTCTATTATACCCTCGTATGATTATAAACAATTCCCGTTTCCCTTATGTTTTTACAATGAAATAAGTGCAGTTTAGCATTATATTCATTTAGAAGGCTGTATTCGTGCTGGATATTCTGGGCACAGTGTAACACGGAAGATGTGTGAATCAAGTTATCTCAGGAATGCTACAAGCAAGTTGCATCAGTTGCGTTATCCTACACAGAAGTGATATATTTGAATATGTTGTGTCCATCACTGCAAAATTTTCATTCTTCCTCAACATCTTTAACGGTACAGTTATAGTACAACGATGGACGGAGAGAATGTTGTAAGTATAGTTCTAAACAGTAACATTAACTTCTAAGTATAAACTGTTTATTACTGGGACTCAATATTAGATAGAGGTTTTGGATATATATATTTTTACTCTATTTACAATACATACTACCAATATTTGTTTTCATTTTAAGAACATAATTAGTAGTGGAGTTACAGCAATTTTAAATTTTCAAAATATATACATTTAAAAAGTTGGAAACAACCGTCAACCGCCTTAAAAAATCGTCGGAAGGGGGGTGTACGATTGAAAATAAAGAAAGTAGGAAACCGCTGGTCCGAGAACAATGAAACCAAGTTCATCGGAAAGAGGACTTTGCTCCGAGTACAACAACATCCTCCTAGCTCAATTAGGAGTGGCGATACAAAGATTTTAAATTTTCAAAAAATATACCATACTCTCGTATATTTCTGTATCGGTCAGCTTCGGTGCATTTAACGGTTCAGCCTCGGTGCATAAAACAGGTTTCGAACATCAGTTCAATCCGTCACTCAATCAATACAGAGGACAACTTATACCATGCCCTCGTATATTTCTGTACCGATTACCCTCGGTGCATAAACGGATTTTAAACATCAGTTCAAGCCGTTCGGACATTTCACATTTTACGTTATATGCATTTAAGAGGCATCACTCGTTCCTCGTTGAAGAACTTGAGTCGACACGGAACAAGGAACTCCAGTGAAACTGATCAAGGACCTCCTGCAACAAACCATCAATGAACTGTTGTGCCTCACACACACACACACATCAAAAACGTTGTGATCTGATATCCAGACTTCTAAAGTACGTTGCAAAAATGATTGCAGATGTGCGTCTCTATAAGGAAACGGATATATTCCTTTTGCAACATTCTTTGTTCCAGTTCATTTCCTTATCATTTGTACATCAACAAGGATAGCGCTCGAGAACTCTTCCGTATTGTAAATACCCTTCTGCATTTTATTCTGTATTCTATGTCCTTTGCCCGATTTGCAAAGAAGGAATAAGTGCTAAATAGACATTCAGAACCAAACCTCTCCGATGGCGCAGTGGTAGTGCAGACGTTTTGTAATCAAGGGTCCCGGGTTCCATAACCGGAGATATAATTGGTTCCAATCCTATTTTAAAAGTGTAGGTCTAGTCCCGATTAGCATTACTGTGCATAATGTCAGGCCGGTATTTGTAGGGGATTGGGGGGCATTTTCCCCACAGGCAATTTCTTAACTACCATAGTGCATAACTTTAAAAGTGTAGGTCTAGTCCCGATTAGCCTTACTGTGCATAAAGTCAGGCAGGTATTTGTAGGGGTGGGCAGGATCAGACCGGTTTTGTATGCAGACATAGCCAATTCCGTGATTCGAATCAGGGTAACAACCACGCCCGGGTGGGTTTCGAATCCGGTACTTTTTCATTAAATTTTAGGATTTGTATCCTGTGTCTTTGGTATTCGTATACAATACTATTTATAATACAAAACAATACCGTTCTATACATCTTTTATTAACACACTGAAATTCTATAGAAACATTAAAAGTTTTCTACATATACAAACTGCTGTTTCATTTTAAGTCACAGATTATTAGATATTTTACAAATTCTGTTACATTTCATGATTTATACCCTCTACAGAAACAACATATTGTAATCAAGGGTCCCAGGTTCGATACCCAGAGATATAATTGGTTCCAAACCTATTTTAAAAGTATAGGTCTATTCCCGATTAGCCTTACTGTGCATAAAGTCAGGCAGGTATTTGTAGAGTTGGGCAGCATCAGACGGGTTTTGTATGCAGTCATAGCCAATTCCGTGATTCGAATCAGGGTAACAACCACGCCCGGGTGGGTTTCGAATCCGGTACTTTTTCATTAAATTTTAGGATTTGTATCCTGTGTCTTTGGTATTCGTATACAATACTATTTATATACAAAACAATATCGTTCTATACAACATCTTTTATTAACACACTGAAATTCTATAGAAACATTACAAGTTTTCTACATATACAAACTGCTGTTTCATTTTAAGTCACAGATTATTAGATATTTTACAAATTCTGTTGATACGTTCTCACGCACGATTACATCACGCGTTGTATTATTATACTATTAATATCAACTTAATAATACTCAGCGGTGAACGATGAGACTCGGTGAATTACACAGACTCCTCTCAGGTACAGGGATAGTGTTAGGCAAAGACAATATTCACAGTACAGTGAAATAAAACCACATTTACTGCCGTATGTGTAAACTGAAAAGTTTTATTCTTTATTTATTGCAATTAGAATGCAACTATACTTGAGACGAAGGCAAGGATTTCGCTTTGTCGATGAATTGACTCAATTAAAACGCATAAAACTCAATGCGTGGCTATCGGCAAGCCTATGATCACGTAGACCTAGCTTGCGCCCCGAACTACCATACCAAGATGCATGCACAACACCGAGGAGTTCTTTTTAAGTTTAAAAGCTTCGTCGATCCGTGGCGAAAAAGTGTGATGATTCTTACGCGATATCCTCGCTTTTATACACAGATTAAAGTACAGATGATTCATTCACTTTCTACAAAAGGATACTATCAACAAAACTGACATCTATACATCTTTAGAAATACAAATTCGTATAGTGTACTCTTGCAAACATGAAGATACATTAAATTACTCATAACAGAGCATAAAATACAATAAACATTAAACAAAAGATATATATTACAAACAGGGTGCAATATTACATATAATAACAAAGAAATTACGCTTTCTTTTACAAAAATAAATACATTAGTGACATATCTTCTACTGGTGATGTCACATAAGAATGTGGATCATATCACTGTTACATTTCATGATTTATACCCTCTACAGAAATATCGCAGGTTTTATTTTACACCAGCGATTACATACAGTTGTTTGTTTATCAACACAGTGAACCTCTGTAGAATTATTACAATATGTAAGGTTCCGGGTTCGATACCTGATGGAGACACAAATGGTTCGGATCCTACTTTAAACTGTAGGTTCAGTCCCGATCAGCCTTACTGTGCATAAAGTGGACTTGACACATCATGATTTATACCCTCTACAGAAACATCGTAGTTTTTATTTTACACCAGCGGTTACATACAGATGTTTGTTTATCAACAGAGTGAACCTCTGTAGAATTATTACAATATGTAAGGTTTGGGGTTCATTACCTGATGGAGACACAAATGGTTCGGATCCTACTTTAAACTGTAGGTTCAGTCCCGATCAGCCTTACTGTGCATAAAGTGGACTTGACACACCTAAGCAATCATTTGTTACGAGATGCTTTTACATAAATGTCCGCAATATGTCCTACATAAATTTCTATAGATATATAACATATTAGTGAGTGTTAGATATTAGTGTATTAGTATGTGTTAGTTACTCGTTAAGTTTCCTTTTCTTCAACATTTCCATCATTCTTTCATGCATATCTTCCCCTGTTTCTCCCATTTTCTTATTTTCACCCTTCTCATTTCTCACACCTTTAAACACCTCCATTAATTCAAAACATATTGCACTTTCTGTACATTTTCTATAAAATCGCCAAACACTGGCGCATCTCGTTTCTTGTCAACAATGTAAGTAAATATTTTGACCAAACAGTCCATCGGTACCTCGATATCTTTACATGTCTCTTCTCATTTTGCCAATAACTCTTCCGCCAGTCCATTTTCTTCACAGAAATTCACATAATTGCCGATGTGTTTTTCAACCTGTCTCCATGTGTTTTACTCCATAAGTTTCTTCGTTCTGACGGACCTGCTGATGTCTCCTTAATATCACCAAACACCAAATTGAATCCGAGAGGGAGTGTCGACATCTGAAATTAGACAGAAAATATGTTAATTATATTTTACACAATTTAATCACTTTCATATATTAATTCACACATATTTTCAGGAACACATAATCAATCACGGGGAGGTTCTGCGAAATGTATATTATCAACATCAGGCAGGCACTGAAGGCGCTGCGCATTTCGCAGAGGTTACGAGGTACATTGAGCGGTACCTGGAGGAAGAAAATAGAATTGAGGAGGTCCAACAGCGTGCCTCCGCTATTTTCCGGGCTCGACGTACCCGGAACAGGGAAAGTCTCCACGCCAATCTCCGTCGGTATAGAGCCAGGTAATTATTTTTTCAGTTTATTTCTGATAACATCGTTTATTCTAGCATGCTGTTTTTTCGATTATATGTGCTACATATCTGAAAACTTTTCTTTCCAGCCGATATCTACATTGAACGGAATATATTTTAATTCTTATATTTTGTTTTTCAGAATGCGTAACCGAAATGACGCTAGAGCCAATCGGCAGCGCTAACTGGTGCCTCCTGTTTCTCCTTCTATTTCTCCTACTGTTTCTCCTGTTTTGTCAGAGCAGGAAGAAGAGGACGACGCCACCGATGTGGTTGAAGAAGAGGAGGAGGGACGTTATACGTCCCCTCTTACACCTCCAGCAGAAGAGGACCGGGAGCCGACCCCCCCCCCCCCCATCTATGTCATCCTCTTCTACATTAAACTGTTGATGACACAGGTACCGTTTTTATTTTCTCACCTTTCAAGCTGTCTGCTTCAAAATAATGATGTATTTATGTTTACGATTCCCACTGTGTGAAGGTGATGATGGTATTTGACCAGCCATTTGCATTGTTCTAGGTAGAACATTAAAACTAAATATTTGTCTCTTACCTTTTCAATTTTCAATTTTCTTCACTCTCTCAACAGATGTGTCAGTCACGGTTATGATCTCCGGTCGGTAGACTTCGCTCAACTGCGTACACAATTTTTCCTTTTTATATATGTCTCCGTGACGTATTTTCGAATTATATTCGGCACGCATTGTTTTGCGAAGAGCATCCAACGCCCACGTGCCTCTCCTATCTTTTCCTGTCCTGGGGACATACTACCAATATTTGTTTTTATTTTCAGAACACCATGTACAGTGGTCTCCATAAGTATTTTGCTGTATTTTATTCGACGAAATAAGAGTTTCAAAATTCAGAAAAACTTACACATTTTACTCAATTTACAACACATACTACCAATATTTGTTTTTCTTTTAAGAACACCATGTACAGTTCTAAACAGTAACATTAACTTCTATGTATAAACTGTTTATTACTGGGACACAATATTAGATACAGGTTTTGGATATATATATTTTTACTCTATTTACAATACATACTACCAATATTTGTTTTCATTTTAAGAACATAATTAGTAGTGGAGTTACAGCAATTTTAAATTTTCAAAATATATACATTTAAAAAGTTGGAAACAACCGTCAACCGCCTTAAAAAATCGTCGGAAGGGGGGTGTACGATTGAAAATAAAGAAAGTAGGAAACCGCTGGTCCGAGAACAATGAAACCAAGTTCATCGGAAAGAGGACTTTGCTCCGAGTACAACAACATCCTCCTAGCTCAATTAGGAGTGGCGATACAACGATTTTAAATTTTCAAAAAATATATCATACTCTCGTATATTTCTGTATCGGTCAGCTTCGTTGCATTTAACGGTTCAGCCTCGGTGCATAAAACAGGTTTCGAACATCAGTTCAATCCGTCACTCAATCAATACAGAGGACAACTTATACCATGCCCTCGTATATTTCTGTACCGATTACCCTCGGTGCATAAACGGATTTTAAACATCAGTTCAAGCCGTTCGGACATTTCACATTTTACGTTATATGCATTTAAGAGGCATCACTCGTTCCTCGTTGAAGAACTTGAGTCGACACGGAACACGACACAGAAATTCACATAATTGCCGATGTGTTTTTCAACCTGTCTCCATGTGTTTTACTCCATAAGTTTCTTCGTTCTGACGGACCTGCTGATGTCTCCTTAATATCACCAAACACCAAATTGAATCCGAGAGGGAGTGTCGACATCTGAAATTAGACAGAAAATATGTTAATTATATTTTACACAATTTAATCACTTTCATATATTAATTCACACATATTTTCAGGAACACATAATCAATCACGGGGAGGTTCTGCGAAATGTATATTATCAACATCAGGCAGGCACTGAAGGCGCTGCGCATTTCGCAGAGGTTACGAGGTACATTGAGCGGTACCTGGAGGAAGAAAATAGAATTGAGGAGGTCCAACAGCGTGCCTCCGCTATTTTCCGGGCTCGACGTACCCGGAACAGGGAAAGTCTCCACGCCAATCTCCGTCGGTATAGAGCCAGGTAATTATTTTTTCAGTTTATTTCTGATAACATCGTTTATTCTAGCATGCTGTTTTTTCGATTATATGTGCTACATATCTGAAAACTTTTCTTTCTAGCCGATATCTACATTGAACGGAATATATTTTAATTCTTATATTTTGTTTTTCAGAATGCGTAACCGAAATGACGCTAGAGCCAATCGGCAGCGCTAACTGGTGCCTCCTGTTTCTCCTTCTATTTCTCCTACTGTTTCTCCTGTTTTGTCAGAGCAGGAAGAAGAGGACGACGCCACCGATGTGGTTGAAGAAGAGGAGGAGGGACGTTATACGTCCCCTCTTACACCTCCAGCAGAAGAGGACCGGGAGCCGACCCCCCCCCCCCATCTATGTCATCCTCTTCTACATTAAACTGTTGATGACACAGGTACCGTTTTTATTTTCTCACCTTTCAAGCTGTCTGCTTCAAAATAATGATGTATTTATGTTTACGATTCCCACTGTGATGATGGTCTTTGACCAGCCATTTGCATTGTTCTAGGTAGAACATTAAAACTAAATATTTGTCTCTTACCTTTCCAATTTTCAATTTTCTTCACTCTCTCAACAGATGTGTCAGTCACGGTTATGATCTCCGGTCGGTAGACTTCGCTCAACTGCGTACACAATTTTTCCTTTTTATATATGTCTCCGTGACGTATTTTCGAATTATATTCGGCAAGCATTGTTTTGCGAAGAGCATCCAACGCCCACGTGCCTCTCCTATCTTTTCCTGTCCTGGGGACATACTACCAATATTTGTTTTTATTTTCAGAACACCATGTACAGTGGACTCCATAAGTATTTTGCTGTATTTTATTCGACGAAATAAGAGTTTCAAAATTCAGAAAAACTTACACATTTTACTCAATTTACAACACATACTACCAATATTTGTTTTTCTTTTAAGAACACCATGTACAGTGCGCTCCATAAGTTTTATGCTGTATTTTATTCGACGAAGTAAGAGTTTCAAAATTCAGAAAAACTTACACATTTTACTCAATTTACAATACATACTACCAATATTTGGTTTTATTTTAAGAACACCATGTACAGCCGGCTCCATAAGTATTATACTGTATTTTATTTAACGAAATAAAAGCTTCAAAATTCAGAACATTTTACACATTTTACTTTATTTACAATTCATACTAAGAAGAATAGTTGTTTTCATTTTAAAAACACCATGTACAGGAGGGTCCACACTTATTTTACATTTTCCGAAACATAGGCAGCATGAACACGTCGCAGATCAGGGAGATTCTATCTCGGGACTGTTCAGCCAAGAACATTTTCTGCGGTGTTTACTCGAGATATCTTTTACCTCGGACGTTTCCTACCCCTGCCTTAATTTAGATATTTCTTTACACATTCTTTGTTAACATACGGGTCCTTTAGTATAGGTTTTTCGCAGTGGCGAGGATTGGGTCCCAAAAATAGGAGGGCATCCAAATTAGGGGAGCAAAGTGCCAAACTAGGGCAGGGAAAGTTTACTTTTCCCTCGCAAGTGAGTTTTAGCATACTGCGGGGCCACAAATGACAGGAAGTGGGTAGACGAACCAAATTCTTAAAGACAAATGCGAAGGTACAAATTGCGCTCTCAGTATGTTTTCTACACAATCACCGAATACTGACGCATTTCTTTTCCTTTCAATAATGAAGCTGAATATCTTGACCAATGTGTCCACCTTCACATCATGCATATTTAGGGTGATTGAGACCTGGGGTCTGTTTTTTTTGCTCGATTGCTGCTTAATTTCAGTTTATGCACACATAGGGTAATTGGGTTAGGACCCGTGGGATATCCAGAATTGGATGTGTTATGGGCAATTCGAGATCATATTTGGAATGTTTTGTACACCAAGTGGACGTTATGTAGACAATATACTTTCGTTAGACATTTTTGTACGTACTTTGGATATTGTGTGGATACAAAAAGTACATTTTAGACTACATTTGAATCTTATCTGGACACGATTTAGAACTGAATAAAACTTGTTCTTTTTTAACATTTTCTGGGTATTATTGGAATGTACAAAAGATGTTTCCTGTTTGGAACATATTATGGACATTTTCGCAGTATTGTATGGATATAACAGGGACTCTATAAACATTTATTATAACCCTATTACGATACCTTTTATATATCAAATAGCTGTATCCTTAACTGAATTGCATAATTCTTACGAAATCGTGTGTGCACAAAGAATTACTCTTCATTTGTAAGAAACATATATGGAAATACGGGAATATCATCTGGATTATATTTAGAAGAATTTTGAAAACATCAAATTCAAACTTGGTGGTGTTTAATATCCATACACCTCTCAATATCACATAACATTCTCCCATTTGTGAACACCCCTCATATATTCTTTTCTATTCATCTTATGTTTTATCCCAAAATTTCTATAATCGTAATGGTAAATATTCCTCCAATTCTTTTTATCCTGAGTGTTACATAACCCATTCGAGATTCCTCCCAATAATCCATATTTTTTAATATGTTATTTTCCTCTTTTATCGAACCCCATCTTCACCTATTCCTCTTTTTATCCTCCTTATTTTCAACAGACACCACATTTCTTACCTACAACAAACGAACAAAAATTTCCCCACACAACAAACGTTACCAGATCCTATTATCTTTTATACCTTCTATTTGTAGCTTCTATTTTCCAACATCACGTTTTCCGTTAAAAATATTTCAAACAGGCACAATTCCTAGAAGATTACGCCCAAACGTTTCCCTTCTCTTCTTCAACCGTCACAGACCCATTAACAGCCGGAAACCAATATCTTCAGCCCGACAAATACGTGCATTAAACTTTTGATGACACAGGTACCGTTTTTAGTTTCTCATCTTTCATGCTATATGCTTCAAAAGAAAAATGTATTTAAGTTTACGATTCTCACTGTGAAGGTGATGATAGTCTTTGACCAGCGATTTGCATTGTTCTAGGTACGTGCAAGGTGCTGGCACTTACCTTTACATTTTAATCTGATAGCACATTCCTTACACAATATAAACATTGAAAAGTTGGAAACCTACGGTTAAAATAACAAAAACCAAGATGGCGGCCCTCATTGTCATGACGAGCTGAGATGACAATTAATTGTATAATATTACGTAGTAACCGTCAGCGATGTTTACTGGCACCTATCTGTTGTAGGTAAATTGAAAAACTCGAAAAACATGTCCGGAAAATTTCGAAGGGGCGTTCAGCCGAACCCTAACTGGACTGTAGTGAAGGCAATTGCTGATTCGGAATCTGTACGTCAACACCTTTAAACAGGGTATATGGACGGAGGTGTCCGGTAAAAATAACAAAAACCAAGATGGCGGCCAAGATGGCGGAAAATTTCGAAGGGTCGTCCAGCCGGCCCTAATTGAAGTAAAGTGAAGGCAATTGTAGATTCGGAATCTGTACGTCAAAAGTATATGGTCTACGATCTGAAATACAGAAACCCTACATTGTCGTCAACATGGCGGCCCTATTGTCCGGCCCTATGTGATTTAACAAAAAATTGATTTGCCATATCTGTGCATTTTCAAAGGGCGACTCCGACTCGGTTTGGCCACGGGAAGAAATAATAGAAATAACTTTGCATTTTCAAAGGGTTCGACTCCCCCCTGTGTATCCTAAAAACAAAAAACTGATTGCTTTAATTTTGTGTTTTGCTACGAGTCCACTCAAACCCTGTAAAACCCTGTGTAGGTCGACTCTGATTCTGTTTATTTAAGAAACAAACGCATTTACAATAACGCTACATTTTCAACATCATCTATTTCACGATGTTCTTTCTCAGATTTTCGGTGAGGACCTAACATGGAAGTTGGTTTTGCAATTATGTCTCCATACTTTTATTATCTGTCTGGATGAAACAAGGAAGTACTATGTACATAACGTTATCAGAGTCGACCGAATTCAACAAGGAACTACTGTGAAACTCATCTCAGAACTGCAGGCCTCAATCCCGCAATTTCCTCCTTGTAAATCTGTCATGATGTAATAAAGAACTTCTGTCACCGCAATTTAATCTTTTCTACAGATTTCCGTGTAACACGCTTGCTAATGACTTAAGCGTGTAAGGAAGTCTGCAGACCTTCTGAAATAGATTTTCCTCCACTCATTCTGTTACTTCATGTTGGGTCAAGCAGAACGTGCGATGGCTGATGGAAATTTGGTAAGTACCTATTTCATAATCCTATTAACAATAACATATTTTCTGTATACACCATATATTTTATTACAAGAAACTATTATACATATTTTATTATACCCATTAAATGCAATACCTCTCAATGTAGACGTTATATGTACAATCTCGGGTTCGATTCCCGATGGCAACCTATGGTTCTGTGCATAAAGTAAATTTAAAATCAGCTAGATTGTTTAATTATCCCACAAATGAACGAATCGTGTTAGTTTATTAGCAATATTAGCAATGTTTATTCGTTCAGTTTTCTATTCTTTAACATCTCCACCATCCGCACCACTAGCTCTTTCCCTGTTCCCCTTGTTTTTTTATTTTCTGCTCTTTCATTCCTCACACTTTTAAATAGTTCCATTAACTCGAAACAGATTCTTAACGATAAATGCAAGGGTACATATTGGGCTCTCTGTATGTTTTCTACAAAATCACCAAACACTGCCGCGTTTCTTTTTTTTCAATAATGAAGCTGAATATTTTCACCAAAGTGTCCACCTTCACTTCAAAATCTTTACACGTTTCTTCTAGTCGGCGCAATATATCTTCGGCCAACACGTTTTCTTCGCAGAAATTGACGTAGCTGCCTACATGCTTTTGTACTTGTCGTGCGTGAACTTTGCTCCACAAATTTCTTCTCTCTTCTGTTGTAGTCCCCGTCTCATCTTTTACGTCACCATACAGTAGACTGAACCCTAGTGGAAGTGTAGTCATCTGAAAATAGACAGAAAATATATTAGTTATATATATTTTACACAACCTGTAATTAATTCACACATATTTTCAGGAACGTAACATACAGCAAGGGGAGGCTCTGCGAAATGCTTTTCACGAATACCAGATAGGAGCAGAAGAAGAAGAGCACTTCGCAGAGTTCACCGGGGATGTTAGGAGGTGTCTGGAGGAGCAGGCAGAAATCAATCGGCAATAGGAACAGATGTTGGCCATATTCGAGGTTAGGCGTCACCTCAATCGTCAAAGAATGGAGGACACTTTCCGCCATTATCGCCAAAGGTACTTATTTTAATTTATTTCTTATAACATTGTATATTTTAGCATGGTCCGACAACCTATCGACTTTCCTTGTAGCTCAATTAGCGACAGATATATCGATTTGATATTTTCGCGCGGTCCTGTTAGGCCTCATTAAAACTTACTGCAAATAAGCCCCGGTTAGTTAAATTGATTTCACATCCATGTTCACCATTTTTCCCGATTATATATCTCACATACCACTTTTTCTTTTATAGCCAATCAATATCTACATGGAACCGAATAATTTTTTTTAATTCTTATATATTGTTTTTAAGAATGGATCGACGCAATGTTCGTAGGGCCGACAACCTGCTCCTACTGCTACCTCCTGCGGTCCTCAGAGGACATTGGACCTCAAGACACAGGTTGAGAAACCGATACAGACCTTCCACCAGATCATGAGGAAGTGCATACTGAGACAGAACAGTCAGTTAGTGATTCAGATGATTCTGTGACAGTTTCAAGACATGTGAATTGTGATACGTATCGAGGCAAAGATGGTTCAAAATATGATTCAAGCAAAGAGCCCCACTAAGTAAAATCACCCGACAGAATATTTTCACACAGTTACCAGATGTGATAGTTGGGGCCAAGAGTTTGAAGTCAATTCTAGACTGTTGGAAACTGTTCTTTCCGGATTCTCTAATCACACGTATTGTTCAATACACAAACGTAAAGCTCAAGGAAATGGCACCTTCCTACTCACGTAATACACTGGACTGACCTCTAACTGATTTTGAAGAAATTTCAGCATTCCTAGGAGTACTATATCTTGCACAGCACTTAAATACAGATGAGTTGTGGGCCACAGATGGAACTGCACCAGACTTTTTCATCGCATCAATGAGCAAACGAAGATTTCACACTCTTCTCCTAGCTGTTAGGTTTGATGATATCACTACACGAGCACAAAGGAAACAAGAAGACAATTTATCTCCAATTAGAGAAATATTCGATGACTTTGTTAGTGTCTGCATGAATAGTTACAGGCCAAGTGATTACACTACCATTGATGAGATGTTAGAAGCATTCAAAGGACGAAGCAAGTTCAGACAACACATTGCAAATAAACCTGCAAAATATGGCATAAAAATATATGCACTCTGTAATGCTAGAACATTCTACACTCTAAATATGGAAATTTATGCAGGAAAACAACCATCTGGGCCTTTCCATTTCCCAATGATGCACAAAACGTGGTCTTGCGATTAATACGTACAATTGAAAACAGCGAATGGAATGTGACAATGGACAATTATTTTACCTCAATACCTCTAGCCAATGAACTGTACACCAACCACAGGTTGACACTAGTAGGAACTCTTCGATTGAATAAAAGAGAAATTCCACCGGAATTTTTATCTGTGAAGGAAAGGTTGGACACAGCAGCATGCTTGCGTTTGGAAAGAAACCATCAAATAATTGTCCCCTCTGCTCTTATGTGCCAAAGAAGAAACAGAAAAAAAGATATTATGATGATTTCCACCATTCATAATGACGACGGCATTGAACCTGACTCTGGAGAGGCAAAAAAGTCAGAAGTGATTATTTCTACAATCTCACAAAAGGAGGAGTGGATTTTGTAGAAGGTCTGAAATCTGAATATTCTGTTTCAAGATTAAGTTATCCCTGGCCTCTCACAATACTTTTCAGCCTTCTCAGCATTGGAGTAATGAATGCTCAGATAATTTACAAAACAAGTTCAGGCGACTTGTTGGCTTCATCTTTGTCTTTTTCTTCCTGCCTCATCATGTACTGTTTAGTTTGTTTGTCAGACATTTTACTGCTCTTCTCTTCAATAACACAATGCCAATTATCAGATTGGAAGAACCAATGCACCTTTCCACTACACTGTACACAGACGGAATAATAAATGAAAGCGGTATTTCCCAAAGGAAAACTGTTGTACAATCAATCGCTGGAAATGTGACGCGATAACGCAAATGTTAAAAAAAATATAACAATGCACTTGGCTAGGATCAAAACCGCTATTATAACGTTTCGCATTCAATTTCAATAATTTTGCTACAGTGTTGACAAGTAGAGACATGGAAGGAGGCATTTTAGCTTTTTCGCATTGTTACCTCCAGTAACAATCTAGAAATAACAAAAGTTTTGCACTTGTTAGATTTTATCTATTAGCACGAGCTTTTCAAGCTCAGAAAAGAATAATAATTCAACATTTTAAAGGAAATCAACTCTGGCTTTGTCAGTAGAGGAAAAGAGTTTCAAACGAGTATTAGCTTTGTACGCGTATTTCTAGAAATATCAAGTGTTCATCATATAGGCGAAATATGACTAATAACATTGAACGCGAATTTCCCGAAAAATCAAGTTTTTATCCTATAGACGAAATGTCAGAATTAGAATGCTTTTCAGGCTCTGAAAGACTTAATAATTCAACATTTTAAGGAAGACCATAGCTGGCTAGGTCTGTACAGAAAAAGAGTTTCAAAGGAGTACTAGCATTGAACGCGAATTTCTCAAAATATCAAGTATTCATCCTATACGTAAAATGTAATAATTAAGACGCTTTTCAAGCTCTGAAAACCATAAAAATGGAATATTTCAAAAGAAATCATCTCTGGCTTGGTCTGTATAGGAAAAGAGTCTCAAGTGACTAATAGCATTGAACGCGAATTTCTCGAAAAATCAAGTTTTGATCCTATAGACGAAATGTCAGAATTAGAATGCTTTTCAGGTTCTGAAAGACTTAAAAATTCAACGTTTTAAGTAAAACCATAGCTGGCTAGGTCTGTACAGAAAATGAGTTTCAAACGAGTACTAGGCTAGCATTGAACGTTAATTTCTCAAAAAATCAAGTATTCATCCTATACGTAAAAGGTAATAATTAAAATTGTTTTCAGGCTCTGAAAACCATAAAAATTAATCCCCACCTATCACACCTGGTAACTGTGTAACAGTATTCTGTCTGGCGATTTTACTTGGAGGGGCTTTTTCTTGAACAATATTGTTGAACCATCTTTGCCTCGATACGTATCACGATTCACATGTCTTGAAACTGTCACAGAATCATCAGAATCACTAACTGACTGTTCTGTCTCCGTATGCACTTCCTCATGTTCTGATGGACCGTCTGTATGGGGTTCCAGACCTGTCTTGAGGTCCAATGTCCACTTCATCTGTGTCTTCTTTTTCCAGTCACATCATGTACTTTTTAGTTTGATTGTCAGACATTTTATTGTTATTCTCTTCAATAACACAATGCCAATCATCAGATTGGAAGAACCAATACACCTTTCCACTAAAATGTACACACACGGAATATTAAATGAAATCATTTCTGGCTTGGTCTGTATTGGAAATGAGTCTCAAGTGACTATTAGCATTGATAGCCAATTTATCGAAAAATCAAGCTTTGATGCTGTAGACGAAAAGGAAGAATTAAAACTCTTTCCATCCTCTGAAAAGCGTAATAATTCAATATTTTAATGAATATCATCACAAGCTTGTAGAGAAATGTAGAGAAAATGAGTTTCAAACGAAAATTAGCATTTAACGCAGATATCTCGAAAAATCTAGTTTTGATCCTGTGGGCAAAATGTAATAATTAAAATGCTTTTCATTCACTGAAAAGCTTAATAAATCAACATTTTAATGAAAATCATCTTTGGCTTGGTGTGTAGAGAAAATAAGTTTCATACAAAAATTAACATTTAACTCGAATTTCTCGAAAAATCAAGTTTTGGTTCTCTACAGAATAATAATAATTAAAACGTTTTTCAGGCTCTGAAAAGCTTAATAAATCAAAATTTTAAGTGCAATCATACCTAGCTAGGTCTTTATAAAAAATTAGTTTCAATCGAGTACTAAAATTGAACGCCTATTTCTCAGAAAATCAAGTATTCATTCTATATGCGAATTTTAATAATTAAGACGCTTTTCAGGTTCTGGAAAGCATAATAATTCAATATTTTAATGAAAATTATCTCAAGCTGGGTCTGTAGAGAAAATGAGTCATCTGGCTTGGTGTATATAGAAAATGAGTCTCAAGTGACTGTTGGAATTGAACGCGAATTTCTCGAAAAATCAAGTATTCATCCTAAAGTCCAAATGTCATAATTAAAACGCTTCTCAGGCACTGAAAAGCATAATAATTTAACATTTTAATGAAAGTCATTTCTGGGTTGATCTCTATAGAAAATGAGTTTCAAACGAGTACTAGCTTTGTACGCGTATTTATAAAAAAATCAAGTGTTCATCATATAGGCGAAATGTGATAGTTAACCCGCGATCGCTCGCGCCTTCATGTGTGACGCGATAACTCGCGTGTTAGATTATTTCAAACAACTTGTTTTTTTAGTTATCACTTAATATTTGAAAAATATATTTAACAAACATGTTTTATTATACATTGAAATCATTTTACATTGTTACAATATTCTTCTTTACGAATATTTAAAACATTAATCCAAATAAGCACATCATATACAATTTATCATTGATATAAATTCAAATTCAAAATATTTTATAATTTTGGATGTTTCTAATCAGATTCAGTGTCAACTTCTTTTCCAGCACATTCACAGCAAACAAAAACACTTGTTTCTGATGTTCTTTACATATTGCGAGAAACACTTACTACATGAATGATATGTGAATCGATTCTTTCTTTTGGGACATTAGGCACATAATGACTTCTCCTCTGATTCAAGAGTTCTCTCAGTTTTCAGCAGACTTTCAATTATTGCAATACTTTTTATTTTCTCCTTCAGACGAAGTGATACATTTGGAACTGACGTCCGTCTCATCACATGTGGTTTTGTAAGTATCATACAAAGTTGCGTAACAAATGTTCTACGAGCCAACAAGTCGCCTGTATTTGTTTTGTAAATTATCTGAGCATTTATTAATCCAATGCTGAGAAGGCTGAAAAGTATTGTGAGAGGCCAGGGATAGCTTATTCTTGAAACAGAATATTCAGATTTCAGACAATCTACAACATCCACTCCTCCTTTTGTGAGATTGTAGAAAGTAATCACTTCTGGCTTTTTTGCCTCTCCAGAGTCAGAATGAATGCCGTCGTCATTATGCATATTGGAAATGATCATAATATCTTTTTTTCTATTTGTTCTTTGGCACATAAGAGCAGAGGGGACAATTATTAGATGGTTTCTTTCCAAACGCAAACATACTGCTGTTTATAAGCCTTTCCTTCACAGATAAAAATCCCGGTGGAATTTCTCTTTTATTGGTTGAAGTGTTCCTACTTGTGTCAACCTGTGGTTGGGGTTCAGTTCATTGGCCAGAGGTATGGAGGTAAAATAATTGTTCATTTTCAAATTCCATTCGCTGTTGTCAATTGTACGTATTAATTGCAAGACCACGTTTTGTGCATCATTGGGAACTTAGTAAGGCCCAGATGGTTGTTTTCCTGCATAAATTTCCATATTTAGAGGGTAGAATGTTCTAGCATCACAGAGTGCATATATTTTTATGCCATATTTTGCAGGTTTATTTGCTATGTGTTGTCTAAACTTGCTTCGTCCTTTGAATGCTTCTAACATCTCATCAATGGTAGTGTAAGCACTTGGCCTGTGAATTTTTATGCAGACTCTAACAAATTCATCGAATATTTCTCTAATTGGAGATAAATTGTCTTCTTGCTTCCTTTGTGCTCGTGTAGTGATATCATCAATCCTAACAGCTTGGAGAAGAGTTTGAAATCTTCGTTTGCTCATTGACGCGATGAAAAAGTCTGGTGCAGTTCCATCTGTGGCCCACAACTCATCTGTATTTAAGTGCTGTGCAAGATTTAGTACTCCTTGGAATGCTGAAATTTCTTCAAAATCAGTTAGAGGTCAGTCCAGTGTATTACTTGAATAGGAGGGTGCCATTTCCTTCAGCTTTACGTTTGTGTATTGGACAATACGTGTGATTAGAGAATCCTGAAAGAACAGTTTCCAACAGTCTAGAATATACTTGAAATTGTTGGCCCCAACTATCACAACTGGTAACTGTGTGAAAATATTCTGTCTGGTGATTTTATCTGGTGGGGCTCTTTGCTTGAATCATATTGTTGTACCATCTTTGCCTCGATACGTATCACGATTCACATGTCTTGAAAATGTCACAGAATCATCTGAATCACTAACTGACTGTTCTGTCTCGGTATGCACTTCCTCATGTTCTGGTGGACCGTCTGTATCGGTTTCTCAACCTGTGTCTTGAGGTCCAATGTGCACTTCATCTGTGTCTTCTTCTTCCTGCCACATCATGTACTGTTTAGTTTGTTTGTCAGACATTTTACTGCTATTCTCTTCAATAAGACAATGCCAATTATCAGATTGGAAGAACCAATGCACCTTTCCACTACACTGTATACAGACGGAATAATAAATGAAAGCGGTATTTCCCAAAGGAAAACTGTTGTACAATCAATCGCTGGAAATGTGACGCGATAACGCAAATGTTAGAAAAAATCTAACAATGCACTCGGCTAGGATCAAAGCCGCTATTATAACGTTATTATAATCAATTTTAATAACATTTGCTACAGTGTTGACAAGTAGAGACTTGGAAGGAGGCATTTTAGCCTTTTCGCATTGTTACCTCCAGTAACAATCTAGAAATAACAAAAGTTTTGCACTTGTTTGATTTTATCTATTAGCACGAGCGATCGCGGATTAAGAATTAGAATTAGAATTAGAATGCTTCTCAGCCTCTGAAAGACTTAATAATTCAACATTTTATGGAAAACCATAGCTGGCTAGGTCATTACAGAAAATGAGTTTCTAACGATTACTAGCATTGAACGCAATTTTCTAAAAAAAATCAAGTATTCATCCTATACGTAAAAGGTAATAATTAAAAGGCTTTTCAGGCTCTGAAAACCATAAAAATGAACCCCACCTATCACACCTGGTAACTGTGTGACAATATTCTGTCTGGCGATTTTATTTGGCGGGGCTTTTTCTTGAACAATATTATTGAACCATCTTTGCCTCGATACGTATCACGATTAACATGTCTTATAACTGTCACAGAATCATCAGAATCACTAACTGACTGTTCTGTCTCAGTATGCACTTCCTCATGTTCGGATGGACCGTCTGTATGGGGTTCCAAACCTGTGTCTTGAGGTCCAATGTCCACTTCATCTGTGTCTTCTTTTTCCAGCCACATCATGTACTTTTTACTTTGTTGGTCAGACATTTTACTGCTATTCTCTTCAATAACACAATGCAAATCATCAGATTGGAAGAACCAATACACCTTTCCACTACACTGTACACAGACGGAATAATAAATGAATTCATCTCTGGCTTGGTCTGTCTAGGAAATGTGTTTCAAACGAAAAATAGCATTGAAAGCGAATTTTTCAAAAATCAAGTTTTGATCCTGTAACGAAAAGTCAGAATTAAAACGCTTTTCACGGATAGAAAGGTATAATAATTCAACATTTTAATGAAAATCATCTCTGGCTTGGTCTGTATAGAAATGAGTGACAAGTAACTATCAGCATTGAACGCAAATTATTCGAAAAATTAAGATTTGAACCTATAGAGTTATGTAAAGCATAAAAATTCAACATTTTAAAGAAAATCGTCTACGTCTTGGTCTGTAGAGAAAATGAGTTTCAAACGAAAATAAACATTTAACTCGAATTTCTCGAAAGATCACATTTTGGTTCTGTAAGCAAAATATAATAATTAAAACGCTCTTCAGGCTATGAAAAGCTTAATAATTCAACATTTTAAGTGCAATCATCCTTAGCTAGGTCTTTATAAACAATGAGTTTCAAACGAGTACTAACATTAAACGCGTATTTCTCAGAAAATTAAGTATTCATGGAAAGCATAATAATTCAATATTTTAATGAAAATTATCTCAAGCTTGGTCTGTAGAGAAAATGAGTCATCTGGCTTGGTGTATATTGATGAAGGAATTGGGAGCATAAAAGTCGAAACATTAATTTGCCTCAAACATCGCTCTGAAGCTCGCAAGTTGAACACTCATTCACCCTACATTCCACCGGATGCAGAGCCGAGCAACAAGAATTTTCCACTCGGCTCTGCACAGTCAGCAAGGCAACGGCCCTCGCCAGCAGTGAGTGCACCTCCACTGTAAATTACTTCTGTATCCAGGGATACCCCAGATGCACAGTGGATGTGCAAAGTCCACCAACCTATGACTTAAATCCAATGTATAAAACCGCTGGAGACAGTAAATCGATCTCTCACTTCGCTCCAATATCACCACCAAACTGATCGACAAGAAGAGGACGACGGCCTGCTGAGAGATCGCGACACTACGAGGCGGCAACAAGCGAGAAGTCCATAAGCAGTCCGGATTAAGTCAACCGAAGTATCTGCAAGAATAAAACAAGTCGCCGAATTGCCTGCCGTCTCTTATCGTCATCTTCGATCTCTCCAGCGGACACCTGTCACCGTTGCCAACGCCAGAAGCCGAGGGCAGACCAACAGCAAGGGGTGAGTACCGTTCAACAACACAGGCTCCCAACAATCCTTCATCAGCCTCCTTAAGGGTAGAGGTGGTTAGCCAAGTCAAACTTAAGACCAATTGTATTTATCTGAGCTACGTCCCGGCGTGACTCGATCCCGTACCTTACCCGACGTCACGCTACATGGTGGAGATAGCCGGCTCCACTGCGTGGATTTGCATAAAATTTTAATTTTTTTTTACGTCACTCAAAACCCCATAATTTAAATCCCCGCCGCACACAGCAGCAACCCTAGAAATTCTTCTTTTTCGATAATACACTTCGTATTATAAAACCCCCACTCGTAAATTTTCTCTTCCGCTCACTATCCTTCATTTCTTGTGAGTAAGTGCATAAAAAATTCCCCCTCCCTAAATTCGCATGAACGAATCCCAAATTATTCTTCACGAAGAGCTAGACCGTTCTCTTGACCAGATTCTCTCCTTAGCCTCCGCTATTAATTCGCCCGCTCCTTCCCCCCGAATAACCAGATCCAAGGCTCAACATCCCGATTATCCCTAGTTTCTAGGTGGTCTAGAAACTCCCAAACGAAAAAAGAAACACCCAGAAACCCAAACCAGTACACCCAAAACTAACACCCCTACCACCATCAATCCTACCCCTACCATCATCAATCCATCCCCGTCAATAATGTCCGTAAATATACCCCACGGCTTATACCCCGCTCCCTTCACAGGAAATAACCCTCAAGAAGTTGAGCAGTTTTTTTAAAAGTTCGATAGTATTGCGGGAGCTTTGGCGTGGGAGGAAAATAAAAAACGCGAAATGTTGCCATTGTTCCTCGCAGACATAGCGCTCACATTTTTGAACGATCTCAAGAAGCAGCCAAACTTCAACACCCTCACCTTTCCGCAAATCAAAAAAGAATTAATTTCATTATTTAAAGGCAGTCACTTAGTCAGCATGCCCATCCAAATTTCATTAGAGACAAAGCAGGAAATTAACCAGCCCATTCATGATTATGTTATTCGTAAGAAAAATCTCGTCCTTCAATTCTTCCCGCAAGCGACGAACCCTCAAATCCTTTCCTATGTTGTGTCGGGACTTCGATCTAAACACATCGCTGCGATAGGAGACAAAGAGTTCACCGACACAACTTCTCTTATTGCACAGCTGCAGAATCAAGAAAGGCAAGACATGCTGATTCAAGCTAGACGCAATGAGGAACAAAGTGAAGCGATGAAACTGATAGATACCGCTAAGTACATGCACTCCATTTACGCAACAGCCTCCCCTCAGTTTCCCAGCTGTACGCAACCACAGGTCAGCAACACGCATCCTTTCCCCACACATCAGCCTGCTTCGTCATTTGTGACGTATTCCCCCCCTAGCCCCCTCCCGCAGATCTCTCAAGCTCCATACAACTTTCTTCCGCAGCAATCTTATCAAGCAACACCAGCTCCAGCTCTCCCGACCAACTCCTGGCAGGTCCAAACCACGCCCACAGCCCCTCCTTCCCTCCCCTCCAGTCAAGCTCCACACACGCAGTCCACTAGTTCTACCAGCGCTGCCGTTTCACAGTCTTGTAACGCAATTCTACCATCTGGCGGTTCAACAGCGAATCAACTAGATTCAGTCACAAATCAGTTGCAAACCTTAACATTAGAAAACAAAGTTGAAGCGTTGTGTCACACTGTACAGAACCTGGCGGACCAAATACAATCAAATAACAGTAATCAATTTCAGACCCGGCCTACTTTTTACGGCCAGGGGAATGGCAATCGCAGAGGTTCTACTCGCGGCACGAGACGTAATTTCAGATCTCGAGGTGGAAATAATAATTCAGTTGCGGGGCGACAAAATTCACAATTTTCGCAATGCCTGATCTGTTTCCGTTCAAATCACTCTACCAGGGACTGTTTTTATAATCCAAACAATGAAAACAAGGGCGATTTACACTGAGAAACCGTGTGAATCGATGGGACGGATCCACACGCAAGACAAAATTTGACACAGTTCCTATCCTTGAAAAAAAAAATCTATTCTTCATTCAAGCTCATGTAAATAATAACACCCTGGAAATTATGATTGACAATGCAAGCCAGATTAGTATTTGTCCTCAGCATTTAATTCCACCCAATGCAAATAAAATTCAAATGCACAGCATTATTAAAGGCGTCACTGGTAACAGACTTCCTATCTCAGAAATTGTAATACTCCCCCTTCACATAGGAAGATATAGGTACTCCCACCCTTTTAGAGTTGTGCAATCCAAAGAATTACCTTATCTCCTTGGCAATGACTTCTTGAAGACAAAAATTGTGACATTTCACTTAGTACTAACCTGTTAACTCTTAGACGCTTAGGCCATATTCCGAACTACAACCAATACAAAATGTAATAATTAAAGCGCTTTTCAGGCTTTGGAAAGCATAATAATTCAACATTTTAAGGAAAATGACTCCTGGCTTGGTCTCCATAAAAAATTAGTTTCAATCGAGGACTAAAATTGAACGCCTATTTCTCAGAAATCCAAGTATTCATCCTATATGCGAATTTTAATAATTAAAGCGCTTTTCAGGCTCTGGAAAGCATAATAATTCAATATTTTAATGAAAATTATCTCAAGCTTGGTCTGTAGAGAAAATTAGTCATCTGGCTTGGTGTATATAGAAAATGAGTCTCAAATGACTATTGGCATTGAACGCGAATTCATCCTAAAATCCAAATGTCCTAATTAAAACGCTTCCCAAGCTCTGAAAAGCATAATAATTCAACATTTTAATGAAAGTCATCTCTGGCTTTATCTCTATAGAAAATGGGTTTCAAACGAGTACTAGCATTTGTAAGCGTATTTCTCAAAAAATCAACTGTTCATCATATAGGCGAAATGTAATAGTTAAACCGCGATCGCTCGCGCCTTCATGTGTCACACGATAACTTGCGTGTTAGATTTTTTCTAACAACTTGTTTTCTTAGTTATCACTTAATATTTGCAAAATATATTTTATCAAAGATGTTTTATTATACATTTAAATCCTTTTACATTGTTACAGCATTCTTCTTTACGAATATTTAAAACATTAATGCAAATAAGCACATTAAAATACTATTTATGATTGATATAAATTCAAATTCAAAATATTTTTTAATTGAGAATGTTTCTACTCAGATTCAGAGTCAACTTCTTTGCAGCACATTCACGGCAAACAAAAAGAGTTGTTTCTGTATGTTCTTTACGTATTGGGGAGGAACACTTACTACAGTAATGATATGTGAATCGATTCTTCCTTTTGGGACAATAGGCACATAAGGACTTTTCCTCTGATTCAAGAGTTATCTCAGTTTTCGGCAGACTTTCAATGCTTGCAATACTTTTTATTTTCTCCTTCAGACGAAGTGATACATATGGAACTGACATCCATCTCATCATATGTGGTTTTGTAAGCATCATACTAAGTTGCGTAACAAATTTTCTACGAGCCAACTAGTCGCCTGTATTTGTTTTGTAAATTATCTAAGCATTTATTACTCCAATGTTGAGAAGGCTGATAAAAATTTTGTGAGAGGCCAGGGATTGCTTATTTTTTAAACAGAATATTCAGATTTCAGACGATCTACAACATCCACTCCTCCTTTTGTGAGATTGTAGAAAGTAATCACTCCTGGCTTTTTTGCCTCTCCAGAGTTATGATCAATGCCGTCGTCATTATGCATGGTAGAAACCATCATAACATTTTTTTTCTGTTTCTTCTTTGGCACATAAGAGCAGAGGAGATAATTATTAGATGGTTTCTCTCCAAACGCAAACATGCTGCTGTTTCCGAGTCATCTGGCTTGTTGTATATATAAAATGAGTCTCAAGTGACTATTGGCATTAAACGCGAATTTCTCTAAAAATCAAGTATTCATCCTAAAGTCCAAATGTTATAATTAAAACGCTTCTCAGGCTCCGAAAGGCATAATAATTCAATATTTTAATGAAAGTCATCTTTCGCTTGATCTCTATAGAAAATGAGTTTCAAACGAGTACTAGCATTTGTACGCGTATTTCTAAAAAATCAAGTGTTCATCATATAGGCGAAATGTGATAGTTAACCCGCGATCGCTCGCGCCTTCATGTGTGACGTGATAACTGGCGTGTTAGATTTTTTCTAACAACTTGTTTTTTTAGTTATCACTTAATATTTGCAAAATATATTTTATCAAACATGTTTTATTATACATTGAAATCATTTTACATTGTTACAGCATTCTTCTTTACGAATATTTTAAACATTAATGCAAATAAGCACATTAAAATACAATTTATCATTGATATAAATTCAAATTCAAAATATTTTATAATTTTGGATGTTTCTAATCAGATTCAGAGTCAACTTCATTTCCAGCACATTCGCAGCAAACAAAAACACTTGTTTCTGTATGTTCTTTACATATTGCGAGAAACACTTACTACATGAATGATATCTGAAATTTCTTCAAAATCAGTTAGATGGCAGTCCCTTGTATTACGTGAGTAGGAAGGTGCCATTTCCTTCAGCTTTACGTTTGTGTATTGGACAATACGTGTGATTAGAGAAGGCGGAAAGTACAGTTTCCAACAGTCTAGAATTGACTTCAAATTCTTGGCCCCACCTATCACACCTGGTTGAACAATCTTTGCTTCGATACGTATCACGATTCACATGTCATGAAACTGTCACAGAATCATCTGAATCACTAACTGACAGTTCTGTTTCGGTATGCACTTCCTCATGTTCTGATGGACCTTCTGTATCGGTTTCCCAACCTGTTTCTTGAGGTCCAATGTCCACTTCATCTGTGTCTTCTTTTTCCAGCCACATCAAGTACTTTTTAGTCATGCCATCATCAGATTGGAAAACCACTTTTCCACTAAACTGTACACAGACGGAATAATAAATGAAAGCGGTATTTCCCAAAGGAAAACTGTTGTACAATCAATCGCTGGAAATGTGACGCGATAACTCGCATGTTAGAAAAAATCTAACCATGCTCTCGGCTAGGATCAAAGCCTCTAGTATAAGATTAAGCTTTCAAATTCAATAACATTAGCTCCAGTGTTGACAAGTAGATATATGCAAGGAGGTATTTTAGCCTTAACGCATTGTTACCTCCAGTAACAATATAGAAATAACAAAAGATTTCAATTGTTAAATTTTATCTAATAGCGAGAGCGATCGCAGATTAAGTCGCTTTACAGGCTCTGAAAAGTGTAATAATTCAACATTTTAAACGAAATCATTTCTGGCTTGGTCAGTATAGGAAATGAGTCTCAAGTGACTATTAGCATTGAACGCGAATTTCTCGAAAAATGAAGTTTTCATCCTTTAGTCAAAATGTAATATTTAAAACGCTTTTCACGCTCAGAAAAGCAAAATAATTCAACATTTTAATGTAAATCATCTCTGGCTTGGTCTGTATAGAAATGAGTGACATTTGACTATCAGCATTGAACGCATATTATTCGAAAAATCAAGTTTTGAACCTATATAGTTATGAAAAGCATAATAATTCAATATTATAAAGAAAATCGTCTATGTCTTGGTCAGAAGAGAAAAAGGGATTCAAACGAAAATTAGAATTTAAAGCATATTTCTCGAAAAATAAATTTTTGATCCTGTGTCAAAATGTAATAATTAAAATGCTTTTCAGGCTTTGAAAAGCTTAATAAATCAACATTTTAATAAAAATCATCTGTGGCTTGGTCTGTAGAGAAAATGAGTTTCATAACATTTAACTCGAATTTCTCGAAAAATCAAGTTTTGGTCCTGTAGGCAAAATGTAATAATTAAAACGCTTTACAGGCTCTGAAAAGCTTAATATTTCAACATTTTAAGTACAATCATCCCTAGCTAGGTATCTATAAAAAAAAAAGAGTTTCAAACGAGTACTAACATTAATCGCGTATTTCTCAGAAAATGAAGTATTCATCCTATATGTAAAATATAATAATTAAAGCGTTTTTCACACTCTCGAAAGCAAAATAATTCAACATTTTAAAGAAAATCATCTCTGGCTTGTTGTATATAGAAAATGAGTCTCAAGTTACTATAAGCATTGAACGCGAATTTCTCGAAAAATCAAGTATTCTTCTTAAAGTCCAAATGTAATAGTTAACCCGCGATTGTTCGCGCCTTCTTCTGTCACGCGATAACTCGCGTATTAGATTTTTCTAACAACTTGTTGTTTTTAGTGATAACTTACCCAATCGCGGGTTAAGACGCTTATCAGGCTCTGAAAACCATAATAATTCAACATTTTAAAGGAAATCATCTCTGTTTTGGTCTCTATAGGAAATGAGTCTCAAGTGACTATTAGCATTTAACGCGAATTTATCGAAAAATCAAGTTTTGATCCTGTAGACGAAAATTCAAAATTAAAACGCTTTCCATCCTCTGAAAAGCGTAATTATTCAATATTTCAATGAATATCGTCTCAAGCTTGGTCTGTAGAGAAAATGAGTTTCAAACGAAAATTAGCATTTAACGCATATATCTCGAAAAATCAAGTTTTGATCCTTTAGTCGAAATGTAATAATTAAAACGCTTTTTACGCTCAGAAAAACATAATAATTCAACATTTTAATGTAAATCATCTCTGGCTTTGTCTGTATATAAATGAGTGACAAGTGACTATCAGCATTGAACGCGAATTATTCGAAAAATCAAGTTTAGAACGTATAGAGTTATGAAAGCATAATAATTGAACATTTTAAAGAAATTCTTCTATGTCTTGGTCTGTAGAGAAAATGAGTTTTAAACGAAAATTAATATTTTACGCGAATTTCAAGAATTATCAAGTTTTGATCCTATAGGCGAAATGTAATAATTAAAACGCTTTTCACGCTCTGAGAAGCATAATAGTTCAAAATTTTATTGAAAATCATTTGTGGCTTGCTGAGTAGAGAAAATGAGTTTCAAAAGAAATTAGAATTTAAAGCGAATTTCTCGAAAAATCAAGTTTTGAGCCTGTTGACAAAATGTAATAATTGAAATGCTTTTCAGGCTCTGAAAAGCTTAATAAATCAACATTTTAATGAAAATCATCTGTGGCTTGGTCTGTTGAGAAAATGAGTTTCATACGAAAATATACATTTAAAAAGAATTACTAAAAAAATTAAGTATTCATTGAACTCGAATTTCTCGATAAATCAAGTATTCATTCTCTTGGCGAACTGAAACAATTAAAAAACTTTTCAGGCTCTGAAAAGCATAATAATTCAACATTTTAAAGGATATCATTTCTGGCCTGGTTTGTGAAGAAAATGTGTCTCAAGTGACTATTAGCATTGAAAACGAATTTCTCAAAAAATCAAGACCAAATGTCATAATTTAAACCCTTTTCAATCTCTGAGAAGCTTAGTAATTCATCATTTTAAAGAAAATCATCTCTGGCTTGGTCTGTAGAGAAAATGAGTGTCATACGAAAATTAACATTTACCTCGCATCGCATTTCTCGAAAAATTAAGTTTTGATCCTGTAGGCAAAATGTAATAATTAAAAGGCTTTTCAGGTTCTGAGAAGCTTAATAATTCAACATTTTTACGAAAATCGTCTCTGGTTTCGTCTGCAGACAAAATGAGTTTCAAACAAAAATTAGCATTTAACGCGAATTTTTCGAAAATCAAGTTTTAATCCCAAAAACGAAATGTAATAATTAAAACGCTTTCAAGGCTCTGAAAATCACAATAATTCAACATTTTAGAGAGTATCATCTCTGGCTAGATCTGTAGAGATAATGAGTTTCATACGAAAATTAGCATTTTACGTGATTTTGTAAAAAAAATAAAGTATTTATCTTATACGCAAAATGTAAAAATTAAGACGTCTTTCAGGCTCTGAAAAGGATAAAAATTTAACGATTCAAAGAAAATCGTGTATGTCTTGATCTGAAGAGAAAATGAGTTTCATACTAAAATTAACGTTAAAATCGAATTTCTCGAATAATCAAGCTTTTATCCTGTACGCGAAATATAATAATTAAAACGCTTCTCAGGTTTTAAAAAGCATAATATTTCAACATTTTAAGGAAAATCATCTCTGGCTAGGTCTCTATGAAAAATAAGTTTCAAACGAGTACTAGCCTTGAGAGCGTATTTCTCAAAAAGTCAAATATTCATTCGCTAGTCGAAATGTAACAATTAAAACACTTTTCAGGCTCTGAAAAGAATAATCTTTCATCATTTTAAGGAAAATCGTCTCTGGCTAGGTCTGTACAGAAATCGAGTTTCATACGAAAATTAACATTTAAATCGAATTTCTAACAAAATTAAGTATTCATTGAACTCGAATTTCTCGAAAAATTAAGTATTCATCCTGTTGTCTAAATGTCATAATTAAATCGCTTTTGAGGCTCTGAAAAGCTTAATAATTCAACATTTTAAGAAAAATCATCTTTGGCTAGTTCTGTACAAATGAAAGTGTCAAGCGTTTACTAGCATTGAACGCGAATTTCTCGAAAAATCCTATAGTCCAAATGTCATAATTGAAACGCTTTTCAGGTTTCAAAAGCATAATAATTCAACATTTTAATGAAAATCAACTCTGGCTTGGTCTCTATAGAAAATGAGTTACAAACGAGTACTAGCATTAAAAGCAAATTTCTCGAATAATCAAGTATTCATCCTATAGTCCAAATGACATAATTAAATCGTTTTTGAGGCTCTTATAAACATAATACTTCAACATTTTAAGGAAAATCATATCTGGCTAGGTCTGTACACAGAGAAAGTTTCATGCGAGTACTAGCAATGAACGCGAAAAATCAAGAATTCATCCTATAGTCCAAATGTAATAATTAAAACTCTTTTCAGGCTCTGGAAAGCATAATAAATCAATATTTTAAGGAAAATCGTCTCTGGCTCTGTCTGTACAGAAAATGAGTTTCAAACGAGTACTAGCATTGAACACGAATTTCTAGAAAAATCAAGTATTCATCCTAAAGTCCAAATGTCAAAATTAAAACGCTTTTCAGGCTCTGAAAAGCAAAATAATTCATCATATTAAGGAAAATCATTTCTGGCTAGGTCTGTACAGAAAATGAGTTTCAAACGAGTAACGCGAATTTCTTCTACAATAGCAATCGCGTTCGGAAACGTTGAAAGAAAAAATGACTTGGTTTTCAAAGGCAGACAGGCTTGGTAGCGTAGCTTGCTCGCGTTCAAAGTGACCCACTCACGCTATTATCTTATCGCAAAACACTGTGTCTGCACCCAGCAAGTTACAAGTGACCAGAGTCGAATTTGAAAGAGAATCTGAAGAATGATAGATTTCATCATGCTCAACATGCAATAGTTTGTCATAATTTCTGACAAACAAGAAATCTTATTGAATAAGTATTGGGATAGTAATACGTGTATCCGTTCCTTTTTAACAAAGTAAGCTCGAAGACAATCTGTATTCCATTTGTTTATATTGGCAAATTGGTCAACCGGAGGTTATTATAAGGAACTATTTCATAAATGTTTATGTAACCTTTATAAAATTTCAAATAAATTATATTCACAAGCTTAGATATACTAACAACGAAGAAATAAATTCAGAGTTAAATTTCAAATGCATGTGTATAGAGTAATTCTAGAAGTACAGAGCTATATCAGAGTATTGAACTTCTTTTTGCAGGATAACATTTACAATATTACAGAATAATTAAGAACTGTTGCTCCAAGGGAAACAAAGGGCGCAGTGTATTGGTTAGAGTTCTTGAAATCATTGATTGCGGTTCTAGGTTCGATCCTCCATACTAGGTGTTCTTTTTTTAATTCTCCTTTTATTATATACAAGAACATGGTAACATTATTTGTAATAGCAGTGTACAATGGCTACATTGTTCTGCATATAAAATTTACCCCTTTTCCCACTCGAGTTCAATGCAAGGATACCTAAGCAAATATCGAATGAAAAGTTTTCATCACGTGCAATTCTCCATGAAATGTTTTCGCAGAGTCGTACTACGTTCGTTTTCTTTGTTACAAACAAGTATTCTCTGCACATTATATGTAGGAGGAGAGTTGCATCTACATTTCACATTGATCAGCTCCTTCTACATACTTTCAGGAGCGAAAGCTTGTAGGGTAGTGTTTACCGTTCAGGACTGTCAATCTGATGGTCGTAGGTTCAAACCCTTCCGGTGGTAGAAAATTTTCGTAAGTTTTAGACCTATCCATTTGTGTTCATTGTCCACGCCGTGTGAAACGGAATGATTCACTTTGGAATTAACGATGGGGGAGGGGAAATATAAAATTGCAAAATCTCCATTTCAACGAACCGAGAATTGGATAAAAATTGGATAATTCTTATAAATATTCAAATTACATTCATGTTTTTAGTGGTATAATGGCAGGTAAAATCAGAGATCTTGCACGGAAGATTTTACCTTGCTCTGAACTAAGCCAAAAGGTATTTCGAACCGATCTAATACATTCTCCAATACATTTCAAAATGTTATTGAATGTTTCATATCGATAATTTGACCAATGCATCAATTCTTGACGCTGAGACGATATTTTCTGCAACTACCTCTTCTCTTCAGTCCCTTGTGTTCTTCTCTTCTCCTTCTCGTTTTTCTCTCCCCTCCTTCTGCTCGCTCTGCTTATATCTCATATCGCCTTCCCTACTTTTCTCGCATCTTATCTCCATCCCACTCATCTCCACTCCTCGTATCTCCTCTCCTGTCTTAGATTTCCGACTCAACTGCACTCTTCTCCTCTTTTTTCGTTCTTCTCTTTTTCTCTCCCATACTTTACTCTCCACTCCCCTCTTCTCGTCTCCTCTTCTCTCTTCTTTGCTCCATTTTCCTCATCTCTCCTAGAATCTTTTTCCATTCTCCTCACTACATCTCCTCTCCAGGCCTCTTTCTTCTCTCCTCTACTTTTCCTCTACTCCTTTCGCTTTCTCTTTCTCCTCTCCTTTGTCACCTTTCGTTTTCTCTCACCTCGTTTCCTTTCTGTAGACTCATCAGAGATGAAATACTAGAAAACCTATTTTTTTTCTTTCAGAAAGTATTTTGTCACTTGCGATATAATAGTGATATTTTTAATAATTTTATACAATATTACTTGTTTTTATTTCTTTCGTGTATTTTATAAATATGTATTGTGCATGTGGCAACCCTGAAATTGAGCCTAACTCTACACGCAACCCACCAGCGCCTTGTGTAAATTGGGTTGCCTTGTTTAAAATGTCGTTGTCCTAAAACTTTTGAGAGACACTGTACCATTTCGTGGTAAATGCAGCTTCAAGATTTACATGTACAGGAAACCAGCTAAATATGGTATTCAAATTCTTTGTCTAGCTGATGCCCGCATGTCGTATTTCTACAATGCCTACATTTATTGTGGTAAAGGAACTGATGGAGTAGGACTGAGCAACAGTACGCCCGGCGTTCCCAGATTTAAAATTTCAAAAAATGCGTAAATGCTGTGAATATAAAGTAAAACTTGACTAATTCCATATATATTTGACCTACATGGCATTATTATAGCTATTTTTCGCGATCCGCTTGCAACGCTTTACTCTCAACACTCGTTCTAGCATCTTTTTTCAATGTCTTTCCTGGTCGGACGCCGAGCAGGTTCGGCGTAAAAAAGATTATATTCCTTGCTGCCTTTCTGGAGGAAAAGCTTCGATGTCTACAGCACGCGCGTAAATGCTTTCTCATACGCCAGCGTACTGAGCAGCAGAGGTCTACAGTGATTGGTTCATGTGACCCTTCCTGCCTTCTGAAGCAGACGACAGCCGTGGAATTCCTACCCGGTTCTTCGCGCTCATGCAACTCGTGCTATGTGATGCTACAATACGCAATATTGACTGACGTAACTTTACCAATCTCAAATATACCGCTTCTTAATGGCCACTGCATTGTATAATTTATCGCACGAACAGCGATGTGCATTAGAAACTAAAAGATCAACACAGTTTTTGTCAAATAAGTTGGTGAAGTCCTCCTGGTAGAAATTCAGCCTGTGGCTGCTCTACCACTTAACCCGCAAACTATTAATTTTTTTATTGTTATTATTTTTTCGTTATTATCTAACTGCTTAATATTGTGTCAATGGAAATATTGACCATTCATTTGAAAACTCTTAACATCGAATGGTCTCTGGACAAAATTATTTTAAAATGTTTATCAGCATTCTCAAGAGGTAATAAACAGTGGTCTGAATTACTAATCGGCTCTGTTGCGTCAGTTGCACCTCCGTGTCACACAGCGTGTTTTGCACAGCGCGTCAAGACGACAGATGCCCCTGATTCGAATCCCGGTGTGAGCACGGGTGTTCTTTGTGAGTGTCCCTTTAGCAAGTTCATCAATATCACCACTCATATTCATATTCGCAATTAACAAAAAGTAGTAGAAAAGCGAAGTAAAATAAACTAAATCAATCAGTAGTTGGATCGCCCACAACAATGACGTCTACTGTTGTTCAGAGGCACTTGTGAATCAGGTAGGTTTTCTAATGACTTGCGTCATACCGAAAGGTATAAAGTACCAGAGTTCAAAACATTTGTGGCATAGTGAGGCATCTAATTTTCTAGCTAAAACATTCATGGATGATTTTATATGAAAACCCAGATGACTTCAGGCAAATAAACAATGTATGTGGAGACTAATTTCATAAGTAAATTATTATGCAAGAAAGAGCCGACCCTTCCTTCGGACTTGGCGTTCCCACCCGAAATGTCCATGCTACGCCACAGCTAAGCAATGAGGAGAAGAAGCTTAGTATTCCAACACAATCAGTTCTTCGATTAGTGCAACGGATAGTGAACACTAACCAAAACGTAACTGCTGACAACTGGTTTTCCTCTTTAAAACTAGAAAAAAGAACTTGAAAACCGAGGACTAACACTAACTGGTGAAACACCCCCCCCCCCCCATATGGCAAGCATAAAAATCCAGTAGTTTAGTTTTTCTTTTGGCTATCCTGCCGGTGGTCAAATGAAGGGTAGCTACATTTTCGCAAAGCACTCCTCCGCCCTAGTTTTCTCATTGTCACCATGTTAAACTACATGAGAATCCCCCAGCTAACATTTTCCATTTCAAACTCAGAATCCAGAGACAATGAAATGCAAATTTCTTTTCCAAATCAGCCTTGAAAATGTTGGTTAAATTACACATTGACCTATGATTGTTCCTGTTTGTGCTTTTGTGTGCCTTTCGCACAGCATAAGAAAGTGTACGTTGCGTTTTGAAGTGTTTTTTGTTTAAGTTCACTTTATGCACAGATAAGGTAATCGGGTCTAGACCTACCGTTTGAAGTGGGAACCGAACTGCTAGGTGCATCCACCGGAAATTAAACCTGGGACCCCTTAATTACAAGGCAACAATGTTAACACTATGCTATCAGAGAGGCAATAAAGTTTTCGTGTTATCATTTTTTATGTGAGATGCAGAATTTTTTCCAACAACGGTTTTGGTTCTTTGAGAAATTGTACAAACATACAGAGCTCATAATTAATTTATTTTCTTCCTTTCCAAAATTGTGCCTATTGTATTCTTAAAACACAGACATTACAAAAAGAAGTCTCATTTTGGTACATCTATCTTCCCTTAGATGTGGCACAGTGAGTTTGAGATGTTTGATGGAAGGAATTGCTGTAAAAGTTTTGATATAAATGTATAGAATAACTGTCATTCCATGTTTGTTTTATAATCTCATAGAGTTGGAAGTGGTCGGAAAAAACTGACTTTTTGGGAAAAAAACAAGATATTTTTTTTCTCCGTAGCTTTTTCGGTTGAGATTTTTCACAAAACTGTCTCAAATCAATGAAAATACATGAGTTGGCATTACCTTTCTTGTTCCATGGTTTTCGTATATCTCCCTACTGTAAAATAGGCACTCATTTTTAAATATAAAATACAATTTACAATATGATATTCGTAGCTAGATATAAACAGTGTTTTCAAAAAAGCTGGCTTTTTTGAACGGGCTGCTCTTTCCGAGTGACATCTTCATATATCGGTAGGCTTATTAAATATATCTATGTACAGGGCTCGAAAAATCCCAGTCGCTAGGTCGCCATGGCGACTAAAAATTTCAGCCTGGCGAATGTGTATATATATTGCCATTTTTGGGACATATATGGCAATGCTAGCAGGTCAAAATATTGTCAACAGATGCATGCCACATGTGCCTAACTATTGACTAAACATTTACGTGAAAAATCATAAACCAAGATTTTGTGCCAAAATTGGAAATCTTAGTCTGCCTCTGGTTACACTGAATTCTCTTCGCTCACTTTCGACGCTACTATGCCTGTTCTTTTAATTGATTCAGCATGGTGTATTCTTTGGAGCAGCGCGTGTGTATTGCTGAAGAGTATTTTACTACTCATTCTTACACTCATGTGCAAGAGGTTTTCCAAGAAAAATCGCCTGCTTCTGCTGTACCTCACAAAGCAACTGTCTAGTCAAACACCAACAAATGATCACACAAATTGTTAAAAGTTGGTATTATTATTGAAGATTAGGGACACACAGGAGATGTACTACGTATTAATTTTCAGCGAAAAATGCAGGCTGAACCAGGACTCGAACCTGGGTTTCTGGCTCACCGTACGATATCTCTAACCACTGAGCCGGCCTGGTCTCGCCTGATTTCTCGCTGTCGCTGTGGAATCGTCTCTGCCAGTGATACCGCAACGAGATCTGTTACCTTTGAAACACAGTAGACTTCGACATTGCCTGGTTCCTCCCAGCGTAGAGATGTTAATGCATTTTTCGCTGAAAATTTCTACGTAGTACATTTCCTGTGTGTGCCTGATCTTCAATAATGAACATCTCTTCACAAGGAGGAACCAGGCAACGTCGAAGTCTACCGTATTTCAAAGGCAACAGATCCCGTTGCGGTAGCACTGACAGAGAAGATTCCCGCATGTAAAACAGAGAGCACTCTCTATGTAGTATAAACATATTCACATAACTAGAGTAGTTGTGTATGTGTTTCTAATAGAACCTAATAGTATGATACGATATTCAATGCTTGAATTTGTTATACGATCATTTACATGAAGCAAGAAATAATATACTGCTCTACCTTTTGAGAATCTAGTATCAAATCTCTTTACATTAAAGTTTGTGTTCAGTAAAATACATTTGTATTCTGGCTTTCCAGTACAAAATGTATAATTTGGTTAAATGGCGGCTAAACCTGGACACGGAGCAAATAGTGATGTAATTATGCTACTTGTTGCAGTGGTTCTCACCTTTGAGATCCCAGCCCACTAAATTTATTTCTTACAAGTCGATGCCCTGATCCAAAGACTTTCATTCATAAATACATTTCTGATCTTTAAAGTTTGTGTAATTTAACATGCACCCTCAATGAATATTCAATATTAATATATCAACCATGGCATAATCATAAAGAGTAATAAATAGTTCAATTATGTATAGGCTTGCTGTCAAATATGAAATTAGATTTAAATTAATTGTCAACCCCTGGGTGCAATGGACCTTTTGTTGAAATGCACTGGCATTAAAACTGAAGCAGAAGCAAATAAGACTGACCGCAAATGGCAAAAAAATATTTAAGAGATCTGGACTGGACCTACATTTGAAATTAGATCCGAAGCACTCTGCCACCATTGAGGATTGAACATCAGACTCCTTCTTATTACAAGGCAAGAGCATTTACTTTATTCCACTCCAGAGGTCCATTTATGATTATGAAAGGTACCTTATGTAAAAAGCAGGCCTTTTTCCAACAACAGTACTTTCAACTTGTTCTCTCTGATTTGCAGGCTAAACTAAATCTTAATCTCGGATGAAGTAGCTAATAATCTTGTTAAGTATAAAGAAAGAACATTCAGACTGAAGCAACACATGGCAGTGGGAGTGTCACATTGAAGTTACAAGTGCCCCTTCAGTCTAAGCCAGCATGCACAACGCATGCACAAACAAGACCGAGGCGACATCACGCTTGATATTCAAGGAGCTTTCAGACTGAAGTCGCAGATGACAAGCAACATAGTCTCCTTCAGTATAAAGCAAAACATTTATTGTGAATTGTAGCTGAACCACTAAGCAATATGTGCCCACTGAGATTGGGCAATATATGTATCTTGGCTGCTGCATCATGTAAATTTGTAGCTAGTTGTAAAATATGTGACTACAAACCTGTAAACTCATAACAGAACTTCAAGTGAAATAGGTTAGCTGGAATTGGTAAAATGCCAACATTCCTGTTCTTTCTTCTTAAAAAGTCTGATTTGTATCGAAAAAAAAAATGTTCATTCAAAAAGCTGGCTTTTTTGCAACTCTATAGGTTGTTGCATAACCCAGAATGCCAAAATTTATCTTCAAACATTGGTCAAATCACAATTTTCCGATAACTTATCGATCACTTATCACATTGTTGAAACATTTTTATTTTCAAATTAAATGTCTTGGAAATTTGTGCAGTATTCCTGATTGTAGATTGATTGAATTGTCTTATTTTACATTGTATTTCTGCGACTTTTGACTAATCTCAAAGATGGGGATGCTGAAATTGATGAATGGACACTCACAAATACCTATGCCAGGCTTCGGTCTAGGACACTTGGCATCATAGAATGTTGTGATAACTACTCTACCATGGAGGCAGCTGGAGTATTCTTTCTGTGATGAAAGTTGGTCTTTTTGGTTGAAAGTCATCTTTGTTTAGAAGCCCTAGTGTGGCATAGGTATTCTTTTGCAGTTATCTTATCACACACAATATATTTTAGAAATAAAATGAAGTTAACAATATTTGGTATAGGGGAACTAGAATTTAAAAAAAATCTGGGTTGTTGTTATTTTACTGATACAAAATATTTTTCTTTAAATGAAAGTTCTGACTAGAATGTTAATTCCGAATTGATGTTACACATGACCGTATTTCCTTTACAGGAAGGAACTAAATATTATTCCACTCCAACATGAGGGTATATTGCAGAACCTGCAATGGAATTCTTCTGAACTACAGAAAAAAGTGTATTTAAACAAAAAATAAAAATAAAGGATATACATATTTTATGAAAAAATGTTGTTTCTTTTCATAATAACCATAACCATGTAATGTAATGTATGTGTAATTTTTGGACTTCAATGCTGACATGAATTGCTTGGTTGGTTTATTGATTTGGTGTTTTAAGTTCACTTGATGCACAGTAAGTCTAACAGAGACTTGACCTACAGTTTAAATTGAGATTTGAACCACTATGTGCCTCCACCAGATATGGAACTTGGGATCCTTGATTACAAGGGAATGATGCTACCACTGTACCATCTTGGAGGCCCTCGGACATGAATTGTGCCTGAGCACTCACTGGCATCATAACTGTGTCAAAGTATGTTTATTTATATTTGTTTGGTTGTTATTGTTTCTTTAAACAAACACTATACACAGATATGTACCTCCACTGTGTATCGAACTAGACACCCCTTGAATACAAGACTCTCATTTATATCTCTTACAGTCTACGCTCAAACCGGCTAAACATCATAACAATTGTCTGGCATGTTCTCATTTTTGTAATGTTACTGCATAAAAATTCCTGAAGTTTAGCTTCTATCCATTTTGCATTTGTCTCTTGTGAACTGGTAGTTTTTCCCAGTTTTTTATTTTATTTTTTACTGTCTCATTAACTGAATATCTTTCAAGGTCAATGTGTGTGTATATTCTCCAGTTATGTAAGTATATGAGACATTGTCTTCCAATTCAGGTTACTTTAGGACCCTTTGCATGATCTCCAGAGAGTATCCTGCAAGGTATTTCAAGTTTACAGAATAATGCAGACTTGTCAAGAATTTCAAGTAAGTATGCACAAGGTTTTGATAAACTACAAACATGCAAGTGTGCTATTTAATTATTTTAGTTGAGATGAAAGGCTGAAGTCACGTCTTGATTCTTTTGTAATTAACAGGAATATTACAAAACAAAACAATACGTTACACCAGATTATACCAGAATTTACACATGGTAAATTTTAGTATATGGTAGTGATATACTTTAAAGCCACATGGTCAATTTGTAACATTTGAAATCTAATTTGGAATATTGCTGTGTAATACTGATAGTTTGACCACTGTGTAGGTTGAAAAACCATGAAAATTGAACATATATGTTATCCCTGAGAAATGCAGACAGAATCGAATTTTCAGATGACCATGATTCTGCAAAATGTTTTCCATCCTGCCAGCATCTCATCAATTGGGAAAGGGGTGTGATAGCGACTGGAGCATGATGCTGATAACATCACTCAAATCCCATCTTTCTTCATGTCATGGTGTACAAACCAGGGAGAGCTTTATTATAGCATGTAAAACACTATTCTTTTATACAAATTTGATGTTATTTTAGAATTTAGTGATTTAGTTGTCAATATTTTATTTTCACTTGATTTCTTTATTTTTTTAGCTCTACCTGTTATCTGATATTAATGAATTCATATCCAGTACTTTTATGCAGTTTTCTCCCCTTACACTAATTGCGACAATTAATATATGTGGCCAATCCATGAGAGGTAACATAAATACATTTAAATATCTTGTGTAAACCTAGTTTTCTAAGTAGAATCCCGTGATTTCTACTTTCAGGAAATGATTTACAAGCGAATATTGTAATACTTTTTGAAGGGGCTTAACCCCAATAACCCCCTCAAATATGCCACCCATAAATACATGCAATATAACCACAATGTAAAATACCATTGCAGTAATGTAACTGAAATATTATGCAACCTTATGGAAATGTCTCTGCAATGTCGGTAATGTTACATTTACATGTTTCTGTAACATTATCAATGTTGTGTTATGTTCGCGGACATTTCCACATTACTGAAACTTACCCGAAACATTTCTGTAATGTTCTGCAACATTGCCGCAATGTTACAATGTTTGACGACTTATGTGTTGCTAACGTATCTGAAACCATGTTGTGCTGTATGGGTGAGTCATAGATAAAACATCAAAAGACTGTTACAGAGTTCCGAGAAGTTTACAGATCACGCAGTAGAACCGTTAGAAACGGAAATAACTGCTCGTCATGCTTGCGTATATAAAGATCGGTGTTCTCTCCACAAAACAGTCTTCGTGACACAGACATCGTACGATCATGGACGTACAGTTATCCGCTGACGATCTGTTATTGCTATATCGTGATGGATATTACACAACACCTAAACAGTTGCGGGAAGTGTTGAGGAACATTGCGCAGAAAATCATCGCGGGAGAAAGTATCACTTTGGTCGAGGAGTATGACCGCTTACTAGGGACAGTGACAACATCCGTACCCGATCTTTCCGGAGGAGGATGGACAGGTATTTCCCAAGAGTCCCCAGGTCCCCCGTCGACAGAAGATCCTGTATCCCGACTCACCAAGGAGAAGCAGATAGCCGTCGCATCCGACTACGTTACATCACCAGGAACTTCTAGGAACACTGCATCCGGATCACACCCTGAGCCTTTGCCTGGACCGTCATGGAGACCGGATCCTTTACCACCAGCAGAACAGTCGCCCCAGAATGCTTCTGTATCAGATGGGAAAGGTAAGAAAAGAAAACGTGCTTTAGTGTCTCGTGGACAGATAGGGAATATAATATTACACAACACTGAAGAACGTGAATATCCTAAATTCCGTTCCAAAGGACGACATATGGAATTCAGTTTCTGGCACCCTCCAGAAAATGTCGATCCTCACACTTGGATTTGTGAAGGTGTTGAAAATCTTCTCACCTACATAAAAAAGACACCAAGGATGAAGACAAAATAGGTTTAACTCTGTCTAACATATCTGACACAACTGTGAATATTATATACATCGGGTGGCATAGGTGCGACCAGTTACACAGTGATATGGTGTGGAACATCGTGTCCAAAATATTCCAAAGTGCAAGAACCTTCACTGCTACAGATCACTTAATTTTGCTAGCTGACCATGTCAACATACCTGTTGGAGGTGGGGGTAAGCGAACATATTGTTTACTTAATTACATGTTAAGCACGCAGAAAGGAAGTATAATCGGTGTGCCAAATAGAAAGAAACCACTCTCTTTAGCCGAAGCTTTGGTTATAGGGAAAGCCTATGCTGATAACGATCCGTCCTATACTCAATATAGAAGAAATAGAAATCTTCTTAAACCTGTTTTCGAACTCATGCGGAAAGCAGATGTAGATCTGACAGACAATACGTATGCCGGAAGTGGAATTCCTGAATTGAGAAAATTTCAGCAAGTTCTCACAGAATATAAAATTATTGTATACAACACTCTTCGTGATGTTAAAGATGTTCTGTTTAGAAGGACAGGTTGAAAATGTTTCAAACTTTATATACCTTCTGTATGATAACACCAGACAGCATTATGATGTGATAGTGAACCATGTTGGAGCATTTGCGGCAAATCAAGAATGCCATGGCTGTAACCAGCTCATATTTGGTAAACCTCATGATCATATGTGTAAATAAGTATGTTGTATGTGCCGTGCAACTGTGCAACTCCACCGTGTGTACCTGAACCATAGAACATATCAGAATGTCACCGAAATTTCAGAAATGAACACTGTTTCACAAACCATGTTTCTACACCGTTCCGAAACGGTACTGTCTGCAGCGAAATCCAACAGTGTCCCCGATGTTTCAGAATTAATCTCACGAGCAATAGATATGAGAAAGTACATAGATGCAACATGAAATATTGTACTGTATGTAATTGTGTGAAGCCTGTAAATCATTTATGTTACATGTCTATACCGAAACCCAAACAGAACTCAAAATTTCTATTTGTGTTTTACGATTTTGAATGCTACACTGATATTCCTTATTTTGAGAAAGAAAAAAACTTTTCTTTACGTTCCGAATCTTATCGTGGTGCAGACAGCCTGTCACGTATGTTACAAAAAAGAGGATTTAACGGTTCCATGTTCTGTTTGTGGAACAAGAGAGTTTATATTCTTGGATGACCCTGTAGACACATTCCAGTCCTACCTGGAATTCCAACATAAGTTTTCCAACATAACCATCTGTGGACACAATGCACGAGGTTACGATTACACATTTCTATTACGGAGAATGCTGGAAAGAGAAATGAAACCTCTTGTCATCTTAGATGGTACCAAAATCATTAGTATGGCATACCAAAATCTTCATTTTGTGGACAGTCTTAACTACGTTCAGACAAATCTTGCTGGATTTTCAAAACTTTTCGGTTTGCCGGTGCAGAAAGGCTATTATCCGCATTTGTGGAACACCTACAAAAACAGAAATTACATAGGAGCGATGCCTCTTCCTTCTGCATACGGATATGAATATGTGAAAACAGTTGAAGATCAGCACCGTTTTATGTCTTGGTATGACATTGAATGCAGCAAAAATATACCTTTCAACAACAAAAACTAACTTCTCCAATACTGCATCAAGGATGTTACCCTGTTGAGACAAGGATGTTTGAAGCTGAGACAGAATTTCCTAGACATAAGCACGATAGACATTTTCAAGGATTGCCTCACAATAGCATCTGCCTGTTCACTAATTTACAGACAGAAATTTATGCCGGCTAACACTATAGGAATAATACCTAAAGAACGTTACCATCATGCAGATCAGATGTCAAAGTTCGCATTGAAATGGTTAACCTACGTGGAAGAACGAAATGATGTAATACTTCTTTACGGCGGACGTGAAGAGTGGACGGCTATCACGAGGAGCCGCAGACAGTGTACGAGGCGCTTGGATGCTACTGGCATAGTTGTCAACGCTGCATACCAATTAACAGGGATATCTATCCGAAATATGACGAAGAAGATGAAACCGGTCAGGATAGTAGCAGACTGAACATAGTGACATGTTGAACAGTGCAGCCTTCAGATACGAGACAACATGCCGTACGTTCTGAAGGATACCATGTTGTCACAATGTGGGAATGCGATTTCAAAAAAATATTGCAATCAGATCCTGAACTTGATAGATATCTATCGACACATCCTATCGTTTGCTGCATTCCTTTAAATCCACGAGACCCCTTATATGGGGGAAGAGTTGAAACAGTCAGGACTTATTACAAGATCAAGAAAAATGAGAAATTACAGTACTATGATTTTACAAGTTTGTACCCTTATGTGAACAAATACTGTGCCTATCCAGTCGGACATACTACCATATTTCTAGGAACTTCTATTCCTTCTATAAATGAGGTTTTGAACATGTAGGGGTTCATAAAATGTACTATTCTGCCACCAAAAGTCCTTTTACATCCTGTCTTACCTACAAAAATGCATGGAAAACTAATGTTTGTGTTGTGTAAGGAATGTGCTATCAGATTAAAATGTGAAGGTACATGCAGCTATTCCGATGAACAACGCGCACTTTCGGGGACTTGGGTCATCCCCGAGGTGCGTAAAGCTTGCAGTTTTGGCTACAGAGTACTGTCAGTGTCGGAAGTGTGGAAGCATGAAACATCGATGTACGACCCTGTCACAAAAACTGGAGGACTTTTTGCTGGTTATGTCAACACCTTCTTGAAAATAAAACAGGAAGTTAGCGGCTGGCCTTCATGGTGTCAGAACGACGAGGATAAGAAGAAGTAAATACAGAAATATTTCGATAAGGAGGGTATTCTATTGCAAGAAAACAGTATCTAAGTCAATCCTGGAAAACGTACTCTGGTTAAACTCTGTCTTAATTCTTTATGGGGCAAGTTCTGTCAACGGGACAACCTTTTCCAGACAACCATCATCAAGGAATCGAAAGATTTTCTCGATAAAATGATTGACCCAAATATAATGATTGGAGGAGTCGTATTCATCAATCAGGACACCGTTTTAGTGAACTGGAAATATGTTGAAGAGGCTGTCAGTCTGAACAGGAAAGTAAATGTTCCTATCGGAGCCTTCACAAAATGCCATGCTCGTCTGAAACTGTATGAACTTCTCGAAAAGTTTAATGACAGGATATGTTATTGTGATAAAGATTCTGTAATTTACATAGATAGTCCTGAAATGGAATATCATCCCCAGACAGGTGACGCACTAGGAGAACTCACCGATGAATTGACACATTTCGGACCCGATGCAGTTTGTGAACAGTTTCTTTCAACGGGACCGAAAAGTTACAGCATGAAAATAACAAAACCGTTCTCCGAATCACAGTATATCTGTAAAGTGAAAGCAATCACATTGAATACCACCACATCGGAATTGGTCAATTTTGATACCATGTTCGACATGATAAACAATGAGAAACCTGAAGTTATGGTCGAAAATATTTTCAGAATCAGAAGAACAAAACAGTTCCAAGTCATCAGTACATTTGAAAAAAAGCTGTTTCAGCCAGTACTGTTGAAACGACGTTTCGACCATGAACATTTATCGTATCCTTTCGGATGCTGTGCAGACTAAAATATGTCTGTAGCGGTCCAGAGTTGATGCCTAAACTTTCCCATCCTTTCACCATGATGGTTTGCGGAGCATCAGGAAGTGGAAAAACTACTTTTGTGAAAAAAATGGTAGACTCCATAGTTCATCTCGTCGAAGGATCTGTCAAGAAAATCATATGGTGTTACGATCAGGAAAACAGTATTCCTGAAAATCTTCGAGATGTGCAATGTCATAAAGGTATCGTCGATTGGCAGTCGTGGAACGGAAAACCCCTGCTCAAGGAGAAAAAGTCGCCGACCTTTTCACAAAAGGCAGTCATCACAAAAACCTTTCGGTGGTGTTCATAACACAGAATCTTTTTCATCAAGGGAAAAATTGCACAAACATTTCGCTGAACGTAAAGCATTTCGTTATTTTTAAGAATCCACGAGATATGAACCAATTCACTGTGTTTGCACGACAACTTCATCCTCACCGCATGAAGGAACTCGAAAAAGTATATATAGATGCTACCACTCAACCTTTCAGTTATTTGTATATTGATCTTTCACAGTCAACACCGTATCCTTTAAATTATCAGACAGACATTTTTAACCAGAATTACTCAACTGCATATCTTCCTCAGGAATGTTTAAAACATCTAGGAAAACGAGGAAGACACGTACCAAATCACGTTCTAACAGGAATAGACATTCGTCTTCTTTCAAGAAACATTCACCTTTCTTGCACGTGTTGAAAAATTCACCGACCAAAATCCGTAAATCATTATTGAAAAGTGCTCCGAAAAAGACAATTCGTTTCATCAGCGAATGCTGCCTGAACGTTTTAAAAGGAATCGTGAAAATTAAACCGTCCACAAAACGTCGTCTGACACCTTACAAGGCGGTCTTACGTAATCTCGTAAAATCGAAAGTGAACATCGAAAAACGAAGAAAACGTCTTGTACAGAAAGGTGGATTCCTGTCCTTACTTCTAGGTTCTTTGTTATCGGGCCTACTCGGTAATCTCATCCTCATTGAGAAATGACATCTTCTTACAAAAAGATGATCGCCTTTTCACCGGAACAGCTAGCACGTATTCGTGGTTCCGACTCGTCTGTAACTCAAAAATTATCCGTTATGGATAAAAAATGAATGATATTCTAAAAATTAAAAATATAACAGACGATGAAAAATGGCGTCTTTACAGAAAGCAACTGGACGAGTATTTATGGCTGAGTCGAAAATCCAAAGAACCATTACAAATTCCTATTGTTAAAGATAACGCCGGTTCTTCTACTATTTCGCCAGGATCGACGTATTTTCCTCCGAACCTGGCAGAGACGTTACCCCGTAATACAAGTCACCAGTTACAAAATATAATCGACGAGTACCAATCTACGGCACAACATTTGATAGACGAACGTCAGGAAAAACACTTTCTGATCAAAATACGTTGAACTTCTCATCGAGGTCAACCGAAAGCCCTGGACCGTCTCATCGACAGAAACAGAAGAAGAAGAAGAAAGTGGCTGTCCGTGTTTCCAGAAAAACTACACCGTTTCTGAGAACACCTGACGCATACAAGCTGGTTCCTCTGAGAAAAAGCCACAGACAAGAGATCAGTCATGGGAGTCCCTAAGTTAAAACACGATAAAATCCTCACCAAAATATATTACGATCCCCGACACCGTGCTTCATTCTCATCTGTAGATCGTTTATGGAACGCGGTACGGGATAAAAATATATCCCGCATTACGGTGAAAAAATGGCTGATGCACCAGGAAACGTACACTCTCCACAAACCTGCGAGGAAAAGGTTCCCCCGAAATCATTACAATGTGTGGAACATAGACATGCTTTGGGAAGTTGATCTCAACGACATGACTTCGATACAAAAACATAACGATGGATGCAGATATCTTCTGACAGTGATCGATGTATATGGCTTTGCATTACCGCTAAAAAAACAAAACAAGCAATTCGGTAACCGAAGCTTTCAAAACTATTTTCGGACAAAGCACACGAAAACCTGTCACACTACAGACCGACCAAAAAAACGGAATTCACGAATTCTACATTCCAGAAGTTTTTAAAAAATGAAAATGTAAATTTTTCGATCGCTTCAAATTATCCTGTGAAAACGAGTGTAGTGGAACGTTTCAACACAACATTGAAAGGACGAATGTGGAAATAAACATGACGTTACGTAGATATTTTACCTCAACTTCTCGAAGGTTACAATACAGCAATCCACAGTTCGATAGGAATGGCGCCTCGAGATGTAAACGAGTCAAACGTTTACATCGTGTGGAAACGACTCAACAAACCTGACAAACATATTTCACAGCCATTTTCAGATCTGAATGTTTGGTGATATCGTACGAATCTGTGTCGTCAAAGGACATTTAAAGAAGGGATACGAACTATCGTGCTCACCAGAACTTTTCAAAATCCATTCCCCTGTTCAGCGATCACCTGTACCTGTATACATATTAGACGATTTAAATGAAGAACCTGTAAAAGGTACATTTTACAAACATGAACTGCAAAAAGTTTATTCCTATCCTGACGAGGAGTATAAAATTGATAAGATTTTGAACAACCGGGGAAAAGGTAAAAATTTGGAATACCTGGTTCGCTGGCTCGGATATCAACCTAGTTTCGATTCGTGGATCAAGGCATCCTCCGTAAAACAGTTATCAGAAAAATAATTTCCAAAACATATTTATATCAAAATATATCATCACCACGATCCAGTGAATTCTTTGTGTTCGCCGAGAATGGACGATAATTTCTATGTTTACCTTCCGTCATCTGCATCGGAGAATTATTTTCCGAACAACACGCTGACCCATTTCAACGAAAAACTTGCAAAACGGATCGATCTGTCTCCAGAATTGTGGGAAGTCGGATTAGTAGAACTGCATTATTCAACTCTATACGACAATGTTTTGGAAACAGATTCTGGAACGGTAACCTTTGCTGTTCGGACGTATGCAAATGCTGAGAACCTGATATCTTCCATCGAAGAATCCCTCTCCAACGACCTGGAAATACGGAGAACCGTTCTCGAGAAATTCTGGCATTTTTTGTTTTGATCCGCAATGGGACTCGTCGGGATCATCTGTTTCTACATACAATACACTCTATATTAACGAACAGCCATTCTATTTTCCTGCAGCAACATATACAATAGAGGATTTGATTGATTTCCTGAAAACAAACCCTGCTAACGTCGCTGTTCCTACTCATCTCAGGTTTTTTCTTTAAAGAGGCTGTGAACAAACATCTGTCCATGATAGGGGTCCAAAGCCTGAATCTAACGATGCTCCAAAAAATACTGTTACACCCATAGAAGAGACTGATGACTATGCTAAATTTCGATATGACAAATTGAAATCTATTTATTCTACGCACGCAGTGTCCAACAACGTCGTGGATAAAAAAAAAAACTATATATTCATTTACTCCGATCTAGTGAAACCGCAATTGGTCGGAGGAGAAATGCTACGTCTTCTACGTCTTACCCGAAAACTGTATTCGGAAACAGATTCATCTTGCACAGTACCCGTAGCCCATCATATTTTCAATCCGATTCATTACGTTTCTCTGGATAAAGGTTCTTTCGAAACAATAGAAATTGCGATGTACGATAGGAATGGAAATCTCCTGCCTTTGAGAAAGGGCTCCGTACCCACAATTGCTGTTTTACATTTTCGTAGAAAAGCAAAGTCCTTTCAAAAAACAGTAGGCCTTTATTTTTCTCAGTCTATGCCGAAAAGCGGATGAATCACCATGCATTTGCAGACCGAATATTACAGTAATCAAATCCGTGGCGAATTGGACTTATCTACCTTTCAACTAGAATTCAAAAAGGGAGAGGATTGTGGTCACTTTTCGCAAGACTCTTTAGAATGGTGAAACCTCTACTCTGGAGCGGTGCAAAAGCAATCGGAAAAGAAGCTTTAAAAACAGACGCTAACATTATCACCGACATTGGAACAAGACAGCAAACTTCGAGAATTATCGTTCGTCAACATGTACGTGAAGCGGGTCAAAATCTTCAAAGTAAAGCACAACGAAAAATCGACTCTCTGGTAGGTTCCGGTATAAGAACAAAACCTGCAACAAAAATTGCTCAGTCGTTGTTAAAACGTCCATCCACCCGTATTAGAACATCTGAAAAAAGCGCATCCAAAAAGCGGACAAAAACATTCAAAAAATCTAGAACAACACGCAAGAGAAAAATCAAACATAAGATGGCAGGAAAATATATTTTTGGATAATGATGGAGAATAACACTTGCATGATCTCGCAGTTCGATCTTTTTAGCAAAAAACCTATTCAGCAAAATGTCGAAAAAACTTACACGGTCGCCTACAAGAATATCTCTTCCATCGACAATCAGAACATACTTCAGTTTGCCATTACGCCGGGAGGAACAGATTTTCTAGATCTTTCATCTGCTTATCTTCGTCTGCTAACGCAGATGGTCAATCAAGATGGGACTCCCATGAGTGCTTCCGAACCTTCCAACGCCCTCAAAAAAAAACTTCGGGGTCGTAAATTATCCTCTCCATTCACTTTTTTCCCAAGTTACAGTGGCTCTCAACGGTATGGCTGTAACAGTTGCCGATAACAATTACGCATATAAATCAATCTTCGAAGCAGAAATCAATTACGGTAGCGATGCTGCGAACACGCATCTCACAAATGCCTTGTGGTACTTGGACACACCTGGACATCAAGATGAAATCACATCCGCCAACAAAGGTTTTACTAACAGAAAAGACGTTTCCAGCACGTTCCGACAACCGGAAATCCTACGGAAGTGTCTGCCGTAGTCGAACTTATGGGAAAACTGCACATAGATTTTTTTCTACCAGCCTAAATACCTGATCAACGGCATTAAAGTGCGTATCGATCTAGCCAGGTCACGTGATGCTTTTTACACCTGGGGAGATCAGACTTCACCAACCACCAGAATAAAAAAATTAAAGGCTGTTCTCGAAATAAATCACATCATTACTACTCCTACCACCAGTTTGGCCATAGACAGAGCACTCTCTTACGCTCCTGCTCATTATCCGTTCACCAGAAGCGTCATCAAAGCTTATTCTTACGTTGCCTGAACGCAGCAGATTTCGATCGATAATGCTTTTCAAGGTCCTTTTCCGAATGTTGTCATTTTTGCTATGGTATCCATCGCCAGCTTTCTCGGACACAGTGCGAAAAATCCGTTCGACTTTAGAAGTTTTAATCTATCTTCTTTCCATCTTGTAAAAAATGGAGAACTCGTACCTTACGAACCCTTGCGGATCACCACAGAAGGAAACAGCGGATTGATAACACGTGCATATCAAACTCTATTTTCCGGTACAGGCATTCACCAAGCCAATTACGGACACCAGATCACAAGGAAAATGTTCGAGAACGGATCCTTTTTCCTGATTTTCGACATAACGCCAGACTCTTCAGGAAACAACACGCACACCAGCCTCCAGGAACAAGGTATCATCGGAGCCGAGATGCAATTTTCTCCCCAGCTGTCGGAAAATATAACATGCCTTTTGTATGCTGAATTTGAATGTGCAGTAGATATAACAAAAGACAGAAGTGTTATCCTCCATCAGTGAGACCAAATTGCCTATAAATATGTGTGCTTGTGTTTCTGGCTCGCAGTGTTATTGAGACAGTTCTGATGTAGACATTATACTACCTGTGATGGAAAAACCACCCGAACGGAAAACCTGTGATATTAATCATAATAGTGTTTCTTCGAAATTGACAACTTCCAGACCTGTTGACACAAGTTTGCTTCCACGACTGCCAGACGCCAGATTTTACCCTGGGCTCATAGAAATGACCAAAGACAGAAATATTATTATAAATTATTGAAAACATATGTAACGTGAGAGTGGAAAACTCATCGAACTGATAACGTGTGATGATATTCATAATAGTGATTCTTTGGAAGTTTCGTCTGCCAAACCTGTTGACTCGTATTTGTCCCCCCAAATATTAGACGGATATTACTTTGAAAGTTTAAAAATAACCGATGACTACCGTATGATTAAACGTTTTCGAAAACGTAAACAGCGTGAACACGTCGCAGATCAGGGAGATTCTATCTCGTAACTGCTCCAACAGAAACATTTTCTGTTATGTTTACCCGAGAAATCTTCTACCTCGGACGTTTCCTACCCTAGCCTTTATAATCGCAAACACAGACAATTCCGACTCCCGGGGTACACACTGGGTGGCCTTTTATTTTGACAAAAACAATGTTGCTGAATATTTCGATTCATACGGATTTCATCCTTTCTATCAAGAATTCGTAACTTTCCTGAATCGTCATTCCTCGGTCTGGACTTGCAACAACATTCCCTTACAGGGGGTGTTGACCACGACGTGCGGACATTACTGTTGCGTGTATGCTTATTACAAAGCACGTCATGTTACAACCAAGGATTTCATTCAAGCATTTCCACCCGGTATCAGTAAAGATGGATATACACCGTTTTCGTCAGATCTTCAAATGTTTACCACATTCCAAGTGCCCAAGAGGGGATCAATCGTGTTGCTCTATCCACGCGATCCGGTGTTGTGTTATGAAAAAAGCTATATAAATGTGTGCTGCTGTATCTTTCTCTCACTGCCGTCGAGACAGCTCTAGTGAAATCATCATGGAGCCTGCTAGGGATTCTACAATGGAAAAACACGACAAACTAGTGAAACGCATGACCCATCATGATGATGCTTCCAAACGTAAAACTCGCAAACGTGTGCAACCCCTCAAAATCGCCCCAGATACAATCGAATATCCTGAACTACACAACGTAGAGGCATGTTTAGATCTCTATCTTGCTAACACATATTTTCTGAACAAGAAAAAAAAACAAGTTCCTAGCAATAGGATTCGAAAAGCAATCCCCTTTCAATTTGGTGTGGGAGTTTTCGCAACAGGGGAGATTACCCGTACGTTCTAAGGAGATTAGAGAACTGTGGACTTTGAAATCTGACTTACTGAATTACGTCGAAAATGGTCGACGATTCAATTACTAGGTTACAGGAAATATCAACGTCAGTGGTGTAAATTTTTTCGGGAAACGTTGTATCTCGAAGTATCAGCATCATTTATCCGATGCTTTTATTTTCACAGCCTCTGAACTACACTTATTTTTGTGTAACCTTTTTTGGCCATTGCAGAAATTAAAGAACGAACGTTATCATAAATTGCACCCCGAAATGGAGGCTTTTGTATATTGTATCAAGAAAAATATGGTTTCAGAAAGAAAAGAAGTGCCCAATTTAGTGAACAAGTTTTATGTTCTTTGGTACAACGAACTGGTGATTGAAATATATCTTGAGAACAATCTTGGACAGACATTGGTATTGTAAATAAGTTCTCTTACTTTCATGTATCTGATGTTGTAAATGAAATTGTAAATGAACCATTGTTCTTTTATGTATTGTACATCAACCGCTGTTATTTTATGTATTGTAATATAACCCTTCAGGTATTGTAAACCTTTCATTTTCAATTGTAAATACACTATTTGTGTTATTCTATGTATTGTAAACCAATATCCATATTATTGATTGTAAATAAAACATTTGTATATTTTTAAAAAAACTCTTTTATTTCTTGTACTTATTACAATAGAAACTGTACATCTTCCAGATATTTTCAACTGCACAGGTTTTATTTACATTTTCACATTTGCTATGTCCTTTGCATCTTCCTGAAGTGTTTTTCACACAATTCAATTTTGGACATTCAAGTTCTTCGATGTTAGGTACAGATATTTTACCCATACGTTTTTCTCCAAGTAATTTTTCAAAGCATTTCACTTTCTCCATACCTTTGACGTACACTATTTGATTCACAAGCACAACATATAACAAATCTCCTAATTTATCATACGGTAGCCACCCATCTCCCGTTGAGTTTGTGTTTGTTGGCACGGAGCCAGTAATTCACTCGGCAGTACTTTTCACACAAGAAGTGTAAACCATATGAAGATTTCACTAAACAGTCAAATGCATTGTCAAAAGGATATTTTAAAATTCCGACTTCTTTCCACACAAATTCTCCTCCTGCTCCTCGAAGACCTTGAACGTTAAAAAAACAGGCATCCATTTTGTTGATCAGGTGAAAACAGTCAACGTATCTTCAATGCTACCCCGGCATACGGCACACTTGTCCAATTGGGAAGCACAGGATCCGCAGGAAACAAAATGTCGACACGGGAGAATTACAACACTGCTAGGATTCTCAAAACATATTTTGCACAATGTCACAGAATCCACACTAGGTTTATAGAACGTTTTCTCAGGAGTCTCTATAATGTCGCAATACTTGCAGCTCTTAGAGTTACGATGTAACGCCGCAACACTTTGTATAAAAGGACACTGGGGTACCAACATGTAATGTCCTAGAATCGGACAATCTTTGGATGTCCAATCGCAAAGTCCGTACGAACAATGAAAACATAATACTCTGTCGCTAAACCTGAATAGTAAAATTCTGCAGTCACTAATTCTTCCGAAGTCTGACGTAATCCTATAGGCCACTTTCTGTATGTTCTGTATCTCGAATTCCCTGATAAGTAATTGATAGCATACGGCTCGGCGCGAGTCCAGCAGACGTGGTAAGTAAACACTCTCATACGTCATAAAAGGTAAAGTAATCGGATACTGTAGGTGATGGCGTCCCAGCTATCGGCGATAGAGAAACAGCCAGAGGATCGTCGGGAACAGACGTCTGCGGACGCCAAATCCTTCTGGAAGAACCACAAGGAAACAGGGATGTCCTTCTAATTTACGTAACAAAGGACGATCACAGCCAGAACACCACAAGGAATTTCTGTCTGCCAGCAATGAAAGCCACTCCTTCACTCTCTCCTTCAATGCTTCACCGATCTTGCCCTCTTCCTTCCTGCGACGTAGTTCGCACATACACCCGTGACTTGGAAATTCTGTTCTCTCGTCCGCTCTTCTTTTCCTCTCTTGTAACTCCTTCAACGTCTCGCAGTGATGATGAACTCCATTTCCTAATCCGTTGAACAGGTAACATCCACACCAGGGAGATTCAGGTATCGCTACATACATAAACGGGAAATAACTCAGCAGGGTATATAAGACAGGGTCGTTCGATCGTTTTCCAGGTCACCTCAAGATCGAACAAGTTCCCAGAACTCCTCGTAGCTAACCTCGTAGAAATTCACGCCATTATCAGACAGTCTTGTACCGCACACATCCATCCTCGCATCTTACTATTATCTTCTATCCCTTCTATTTATACCTTCTTTTTTCCTACGTCACGATTCCCGTTAATCATACTTCAAACAATCACCCTAGAAGGTTATACCTAAAACATGTTCGGGCATGTATCAGACCACACCCAATTCCTGGAATTTCAAACTCATCAACGGCCGCCCGAGAAAAACACTTCCTCCCAAGAATGACTCATCAACCTAAAACATGTTCGGGCATGTTTCAGACCACACCCAATTCCTGGAATTTAAACGGAATTTAAAACTCATCAACGACCGCCCGAGAGAAACACCTCCTCCCCAGAATGACTCATCAACGCCATCTCTCTTCAAACAAAGGAAACACGTACCCAAACTCACAGATTTTCAGTCATCAACGCCATCTGTTTTCAGATACCGGAGACACGTACTCCAATTCCGAGAAAACCAACCGTCACTGAAAAATCGTCACACACATTTTCCTCCTCCCCAACAACCAATCAGAATCCTCCTTACGAAGTAAGCCACGCCCTTTTTATGACGTCACACCAATCAAAATCGTCCTTACAAAATTAGCCACGAGAATTTCATGACTTAATAAAAAAAATAAAAAACTATTAATCTTTGATCGATATTATCCAATCAATTGATTTATCGACCCCAAGGAGGGTGCATTACTACTAAAAGATTTATGGGCCCATTTCCTCCATGATCGTACTGTGACAAGACTTGTTTTCCTTGATATGCTGCAACTATGGCTCCTTCCACAGCTTGCAGAGGATAGATTTCATTCTCCAATTGGATGGTGCCTCTGCGCATTACCATGGCAGCGTTCGGGACCATCTCAATGGGGCATTTGAACAACGTTGGATATGCCGTGCAACTCCGGAGGATCGACCTCTCCTTCATTGACCACCTCGTTCCCACGACTTGACCCCATGTGATTTCTTCATGTGGGGTTTTGTCAAGGATTATGTTTACGTACCACCACTTCCAACAACATTGGATGACCTGCGTGCCCGCATCACAGCAGCCATTGCTGATATTGAACGCAACATGCTAGACAAGGTTTGGCCGGAGATATACAAGCGAGGTGCTCACATGGAGCACTTGTGATTTCTTTGAAAAAAAAAAAAAACTTTGACAGTTTACCTTTCTTAGCACATGTCTCACAGTAACATTTGTTTATTATATTTCACAGAATAAATGTCTGAAATCGGGTCCATCCTTGGACTGTGTAAAAAATGAGTTTCAAATGAATGTTAGCATTGAACACGAAATTCTCGAAAAATCAACTTTTGATCCTATGATAGAATTAAAATTATGTTCAGGCTCTGAAAAGCGTAATAATACAACATTTTTCTGAAAATCATCTCTGGTTTGGTTTGTATAGAAAATGAGTTTCAAACAATGTTAGCATTTCTCTATAAATCAAGTTTTGAGGTTGTTGTCGAAATTTATGTATTAATAAGCTTTTCAGACTCAGAGAAGCGTAATATAAAATATTTCTGAAAATCGTCTCTGTTTTTGTATAGAAAATGAGTTCTAAAAGAATATTTGCATTGAACACGAATTTCTCAAAAAATCAATTTTTGAACCTAGTGTCGAAATATCAGAATAAATAAGTTTCTCAAACTCAGACAGGCGTAATAATGCAACTTCTTTCTGGAAATCATCTCTGGTTTGGTTTGTGTAGAAAATGTGTTTCATACTAATATAAGCATTGTACACGAATTTCTCGAAAAATCAAGTTTTTTTTTTTTGTCGAAATGTCAAAAATTATAAACTTTTCAGGATCAGAAAAGCGTAATAAAACATTTTTCTGAAAATCATCTCTGTATGTCTTTTGTAGAAAATGAGTTTAAAACGAATATTAGCATTGCACTCGAATTTCTCGAAAAATTAAGATTTGATCCCATTGTCGAAATGTCAGAATTAATAATTTTTCAGGATCAAAAAAGCGTAATAATAAAACATTTTTCTGTAAATTACATCTGGTTTGTCTTGTGTAGAAAATGAGTTTCAAACGAATATTAGCATTGAACACGAATATTTTAAAAATGAAGTTTTGGTGGTATTGAAGAAATGTCAGAATTAATACGATTTTCAGGCTCTGAACTGTGTAATAATACAACATCTTGCTAAAAATTATCTCTGGTTCGGGTTGTGTAAAAAATGTGTTTCAAACTAATATAGGCATTGTACACGAATTTCTCGAGAAATCAAGTTTTTATCCTTTTGTCGAAATGTCAAAAATTATAAGCTTTTCAGGTTCAGAAAAGCGTAATTGAACATTTTTCTGAAAATGATCTCTGGTATGGCTTTTGTTGAAAATGAGTTTAAAACGAATATTAGCATTGCACACGAGTTTATAGAAAAATCAAGATTTGATCCTATTGTCGAAATGTCAGAATTGATAATTTTTCAGTATCAGAAAAGCGTAACAATACAACATTTTTCAGAAAATCATCTCTGGTTTGGTATGCGTAGAAAATGAGATTTTAAACTGATATTAGCATTGAACAAGAATTTTTCCAAAAATTAAGTTTTTATCCTGTTGTCGTAATGCCAGAATTAATAAGGTTTTCCGGATCTGAAAAGCGTAATAATACAAAGTTTTTCTTAAAATCTTTTTTTTTTTTTTTGTATAGAGAATGAGTGCCAATAGAATATTAGCATTGAACACGGATATCTCGAAGAATAAAGTTTTGATCCCCTTGTCGAAATGTCAGAATTAATAAGTTTTACAGGCTCATAAAAGCGTAATAATACATTTTTTCTGAAAATCATCTGCGGTTTGGTTTGTGTAGAAAATGAGGTTTAACCCTATAAAGCCCAAGGTGAGTCCATCGAATTCACTGCACCAAATTTTTACTTTTAATTCTGTAATAATTTGTTATTTTCTAATGTCTGTTCTAGTATTCCTAAATGGTTACAAAACATACATACTGACCGATCCTTCATGATTTTTTAATATTTTTTTCTCTTTACACCACATTATGTAATTTTGCTACGTAGAAGCCCAATTGAATCCGTTGGAGTTGTGTGGCTTTTCCACGGTTTTTGTAACTTTTCTTTCATTTTTTAAAATTCGGAAGTACAATTTTCAGTTCAATAAGTCACTGAAGTTCCATTTTTCATTCCAGGTTAATACTCATTGAAAACGATGTCCAAGCTTACTGAGAAAGATATTATTACTTGCTTTTAGTTGGAGGGAAGATAGGATGAAGATAGTATCTATCAAGTAAGTGATGCCAGTGACTATAAACCACACATTGACATCAGTGTGGATGGGTCATATAAGTATAGACAGTGATTACAGAGACACTATAAGTGAAAGTGAAGAAGTGTTACTGCCCTCTGATTTGGGAATGCGTCTTACGTTGGAAAATACCATTCTGAATGGCACAAAAATCCACCTGCCACTTCCAAGATTAGGGCTTCCAATATAATAAAAGGAGCTTCATCTTAAGTTGTGCTTCCACCAAATAAACATTTGGAAAGCCCAAAAGATTGTTTTAGTCTTTTAGTATCATCCAGCATTCTGAAATACGTAGTGAAATTTACCAACCAGGAAGCTGAAAGAGGTATAATCTGAAAAAGAAAAATACATCTTGGGTCCCTTATGATGAAGGTGAAATCAGTGCATTCATAGGACTTCATATAACAACTGGTCATTTGAAGTGCAATCATCTTACTGTTTCAGCATTGTGGAATTCAATGTATGGTCCTACAATTTTTCGTGCTACTATAAGCAAGAATAGATTCAAGTAACTCCTTGTATTCCTTCACTTTGACGACAGAACCACAAGAAGTGAACGTCGCAAAAGAGACAAGCTTGTACCGATTCGTGATGTGTGGGATACAGTTTCCAACAATTTCACCAAACATTACCTTCCAGGATGTAATATTACAGTAATCGGTCAACTGGTACCATTTAGGGGACGTTGTTCTTTCCGCTAATACATACCGTCTAAGCCAGATAAATATGGTTTGAAAATAATTTGGGCATGGGTTTCAAAACCTTTCTATCCATTGAAAGGAATCCCATATTTGGGGAAGGAAAATACAACGAGAACCAAAGATGTGGGTTCAACGGTGCTTATTCAGATAATAGAACCATACAATCACACAAACAGAAATGTTACGTGTGACAATTATTTTACTGATCTGGAAAGTATCAAGTAATTACTGAGGAATGGACTTACACTAGTTGGCACAATTAGGATGAACAAGCGCTTCATTCCAACTAAATTCCAACCAAACAAAAATCGAAAAGTATTGACTTCTGAGTTTGGTTTTTCCATAGATTTTGCACTTGTCTCGTATTTACCAAAAAAGTCCACCAAAGCAGTACTACTTCTCAGCAGTATGCACCGCACTAGTGACATAACTATGGAAGAGGAAAACAATGTATTATAATGAAACGAAAGGAGTAGATAGTCTGGGTCAGATGGTACATATATATTCTTGTAAAAGAAAGACAAACCTTTGGCCAGCAACTTTCTTCATGAACTTGATTGACGTTTGCGGGATAGCTGGGTACGTAGTGCGGGTAACACTAAATCCTCAGTGGCAGATAAACAAGGAGAAAACAAGAAGGATCTTTCTAATTGATCTTGCAGAAAGTCTGGTCCAGGAACATATTGCAAGAAGATCCCGACAAAGACTCAAACGTGACACTGTTCAGGGAATAGAAACAGCCATTTCAATGAAGGATGCAACAACGTCAACCCCTACTTCTGCAGAACAGCCTAAGAAAAGGAGATGTTAGGATTCAAGAACAAGTGTGTGCAAAGTATAAGAGAAATGTCTGTTCTGAACATTTCGTTTGTACAAGAGAATGTCTGAAATGTAAAAAGTAATTGCATTTACTGTTAGAATGGGTATTTGTGGTTCCATTCAGAAGCAAGAGAAATGTCAGTTTCTAAAATTCTGTATGTAGAAATGTTGTTGAACTGAAAAGAAGTATTTTCATTTTATATTAGAAGGAATGAGATGACTAAAGGCAATCCCCTTACATACCAAAAATAATAAAAATAATAACTACTGCAAATATATAATAAATATGATAATGTAAAAACTTAGAGCATCCAAATAAAATGTTATTAATGACATTATTATCATATACAAATGATTGTATATTATGTAATACTTTACAGTTTGTTATAACACAATTGTTGTAATTCTTTCAAACATATTTCATGCAATTAACAAAAGTAATAAACGTAAACAAATGTAGTATGTATGTCTGTACCAATGAGTAATGTAAAAGAAAATTAAAATACAACTAAATGAAGCAAACAAATACTCTAAAATATTCGTATTGCATCAAGACAGTATTGGTTCATACGAGAGTCCATTGAACTCACCTTGGGCTAATTAAGGTGCAAAAAACCTTGGGCTTTCTAGGGTTAAAAGAATATTAGCATTCAACACGAATTTTTCCAACGATCAAGTTTTGATCCTATTGTCTAAATGTCAGAATTAATAAGCTTTTCAGGCTCAGAAAAGCGTAATAATACATTTTTTTTTCTGAAAATCATCTCTGGTTTGGTTTGTGTAGAAAATGAGTTTCAAACATATATTATCATTGAACACGAATTTCCTAGACATAAAACACGGAGCAAGGAAACATTCCGCACTGTAACTCCCAGACTCTCCCTCATAGAACGTTCATTATTCCACAGGCTACCGAAACAATTAAACATCATCTCAAACTAAGTAGATATATTCACTTCATATTCGTCTTTTATCACCATCTTAGAAAAAATTGTACATAAGTAATGCATTGTAAAAATAATATGTTTACCTTGGTACTTTCTTGACTTATTTATATTTTGTTTACTTTATTTGATCTTATTTTGTGTGTGTTTTTAACACTAGTGTAGGAGAGAGCGGGGTCAATTGTAACATGGGGCAAATGTAACAATCGCTACTGTGCTGCTCTCGTGAGGTATTTTTTAAAACTATTCAAACGTGTAGAAAGGAGACGTTGTGATTAATTTCTGGTGTCGGGGTTAGTAGCTGCAAGCCAGCAAAGAATATGGCTTCAGGATGGGGCAAATGTAACAAATGTAACCGGGGCAGTTGTAACACTGTTACAATTGCCCCTTATGCGTTTCTTGTGTAAAATATTCACTTGGATTGTAATAAAAAACATTGTTCAACCATCCTGAATTATTACATTCTGTATGTTTGAGAATGGTGAGAGACAGAAAAAGAACTACCGAACGAGGCCCTTCACAAGATAAGATGGAAGAAGCTGCAAAGTTAGTTTTGGAAAGCAATGTTTCCAGCAGACACGCAGCAAAAGCTCACAATATTTGTCATGTGACATTGACCCGTTTTCTTAAGAAGAGACAAGAAAAAGGGAATCCTGTTATGGGTTATAAACCACACAATAAAGTGTTCTCTGCCTATATCTAGACCCAGTTAACTGAGTATATAAAGACATGTGCAAATATATTTTATGGACTAACCCCAAAAGAAGTCAGACAGCTAAAAGATAAAAAGTGTTCCCCTGTGCATAGCACCACAACCATGAAGTCGTATAGGGGGTGTGAGGGTAACGCCCCACACTTTCTTGATCCGGTCGTGAGTGGGGTGATGTGATCAGCATCACGCCCCTGACCGTTTTTACCCCCCAGGATTTCCCCCAGGTACCCATGTTATTCGACGCTGGGTGGGCGCCGGGGCCGCTTCCATCTTTAGAAAAGTTCCCGGATTTGAACCGGCCGGGGATCGAACCCGGGACCTTTAGCATGGTAGTCAGACGAGCGGCCACAAGACAGACAGCTAGCCTACCAATATGCAAACCAAAATCAGTGTAAGTTTCCAGAGTCCTGGGCAGATCGTCAAATGGCTGGTGCAGACTGGTTTACCGCATTTTTAAAGAGAAATCCAACTTTAGCAATAAGGACCCAAGAGTTAACATCCTTAAGCGCCTGCTATGAACTTTAATAAAGAGAATGTTAATTTTTTTTTTTGAAAACCTATCGTAGGTTTTGGAGCAATATCAATTCGAACCAAAAGACATCTACAATGTCGAAGAAACAGGCACATCAACAGCCTATAAGCCAGACAAGATAGTCGCACCAAAGGGAAGCAAGCAAGTTGGAGGAATTCATTCTCATGAGAGGGGCACCTTGGTAACGAAGGGCTTAGCCGTTAGTGGCATAGGCAACAGCATTCCACCCATGTTCATTTTTCCACGGAAGAACTTTCGGGATCAATTTCTCCAGAATGGTCCTATAGGAAGCACAGGAGCAGCAAATGGTTCGGGGTGGATGCAATCACCAGAGTTTTTACAATTTCTCGAACATTTTAGGAAGTATGCCAAGCCGAGTGTTGAGAGAAAGGTTTTGGTTATCCTGGACAACTATGACTCGCATGTTCAACTTCCTGTCATAGACTTTTGCCGACAGAATGGAATTTTTCTCCTTTCTTTCCCTCGTCACACGTCGCACAAGCTCCAACCACTGGACAGAAGTATTTATGGTCCGTTCAAAAAGTTTTTCAACACCTTTGCTGACGGCTGGAGAAAAAACCATCCCGGTACTCGCATGACAATATACAACTTGCCAGGAATTGTTCTTGAATGTCTACCATTAGCGATTACACCATCGAATGTTCAAGCAGGCTTCAAATGTACATGAATATTCCCCTTCAACCGATGCATATTTCAAGAACACGAATTTGCCCCTTCTAGCGTCACTGATAGTCCTGATTCTGCGGCACGAACAGAAACCCCCGACGAGGCACCTACTAATGATGACAATGAAGTTAATGAAACAGAACAATCAAGTAACTTGGAAGGAACTAGTTGTACCCAGAACAAAGAGCAATGCAACCCTCTTCCGTCCACCTCAACAGTTGTTTCTCCGGCTGACACTCTACCTCTGCCTCATGCAGAACCTAAAGAATCAGCACCTCGAAGGAAAAGAAAGAACAGTGCTATATGGACAGATACACCTGAAAAAGAACTACTTATGGCACAGCAAAGATCGAGACAAGAAAACAGCAAAGGGAAAAAGAGGCTGTTCTACAGAAGTGACAGTCGTCAATCAAAAAAGAAGAGAACTGCAAGCAGAAGCGCAAGAAGGTGTCAGGAAAGCAGCTCTGAAGGCGACGAATATTCTTGTTTAATTTGCCTTGAGAAATGGTCCAATAGTGCATCTGGTGAGCAATGGGTGCAGTCCTTAACTTGTGACAACTGGTCACATGAGAAATGCGCCAAAGGAGACAGCTTTTACATTTGTCATAACTGTCAGTCAGAATGATCAGATATATCTTTGTTAGAAACAGTGTTTGGGACCTGGTATGGTTCGATTAGCCTACTTATTAACAAAAGCACAGTTAGCTAATTCATAATCATTGTGTAAGGGTAAATGTTATTTCCAGCAAAAAAATAAATTGTATTTCTGGTAAATTTTAGTATGTTACATTGGCCCCTGTAGTGTGTTACATTTGTCCCCAAGCAAGGGTCAATTGTAACATTTGTCACACATTTTTAAAACATTAATTATGATTAGCATATTATATGTGGCGGGATTGTGACTCCATAATATCAATAACAACATATTGTAGTGTTTCCATGCCGATTTTCACGCTGCAAAGATACATAGTTTCATAGAAAATGCATCATTTGTCAAAATTGTTACAATTGACCCCACTCTCCCCTACTGTTTTTCTGTTGTTTCCGGTTTAAAATGGCTTCTGCTGTGCTGGAAATGTCCCGTCCGGGAGAGGGTGGCACCATTCCGACTTAGGCAATGGTAAAACTTAAGATTCTCAGAGCAACTAAAACTGATTGATAACTTATTTGAGAAAAAGAAAAAGAAAACAAAGGAAACAACTTGTCTAACCTACTACAGAAGGTACAATGCACAGTATATTCTTAATTTTCATACTACATTCAATTTACATACAGGATTGTATTTAAAGCTGTCCCTTTGTTTCTTGGTCACATATATCTCTATTAAACATATTTCATCTACTGGAAGGCTTCTTCTTCTTCTTCTTTCTGGATACGCGATGGGCTTCTTCTTCTATCGTTAATTGTTTAAAGGACTTTTTCTTCTAGCGTTGAATGGTTAATAGACTTCTTCTTCTATCGGCTGATTCGTCTATTGGTTAATAGGCTTCTTCTCCTCTCAATTGAATAATATACTTCTTCTTCTTATATCAATTAATCGGCTGGTACATCGATTGGTTAAGAGGCTTCTTCTTCGCTCAATTGTTTAATATACTTCTTCTTCTTCTATCAACTAATCGGCTGATTCATCTATTGGTTAAGAGGATTCTTCTTCTATCAATTGCTTAATAGACTTCTTCTTCTATCAATTAATAGAATTCTTCTTACACCTTTTCAATATACTTATTCTCACATTAATTACTAGACTTCTTCTTCTACTAGTCGATAATCTTCTTCTTCTGCTAATCAATATACTTATTTTTCTATTTATTAGTAGGCTTCTTCTTCTACTAATCAATATACTTATTCTTCTATAAACTACTTCTTCTATTATTTAATACACTTCTTCTATCGACTTAATCATACGCCTTTAATATATTTATTATTGTAGTTTACAAAGGAACCTATATCCAAACTCCTTAATCTATTAAACATTGGATTGATGCCCGTATTTTCCCTACTATGTTTCCCTTCTTTTTTTGGGCTTTGTCAAAGACACAACAATACTTCAAATCAATATTTTGCTGCACAATAGCATAATACAAGCAGAAAAAAGGGGTTAATCGAAGGGCGCCGCCTGTCCCGCTCTCGCCCTTGATCCGGGTCAGCAATACAGGGTGATTCTAAAGGTATAGTACAAACGAAAACCACAGATGCCTCCCATGAAATAGAGACGAAAGTTCCCCTTCCACTTTGCCGAGAGATGCCTCCGTGAGGAGCTAGACAACGCCGAAAACGTGTGAAAATGAACTTCACACCTCTGTACAGCCAGTACCAGTGAAGATAGAAAGGCGGAACAAACGAAGTCAAAAGGAACACCAAAGTCGCCCATCCGAAAAACACTAGGCGGCAGCTGCGCAACGCATGCGCATGGGGTTCCACAAAGGAAATAGGAGTGTCCCGCAAGACAAATGAAGTTAAAGGGTAGCGATCGACAACGGTAGGGACAAAAGAAGCTATGAAGCATGAAGTAACAATTGCACAGCGGGAAACAAACACCATGACTGAAGCAGTGCAGTCGAGAAAAGTAGTGCGGGGTTGCAGAACCACGGGAGGACGACGTAGGATGTAAAAACACACCGAGAATGCAAGCAAAGTGGTCCGTGACACTCGACAGGCAACAGACGCGTACATGGTTCGGGGCAGAAATGGCGGCGCTGGCGGTGCAGCGCAAGGTAGGGACAACGGTAGGGACAAAAGAAGCAATGAAGCATGAAGTAACAATTTCACAGCGGGAAACAAACACATGCAGCGCGTGGGGAGTCCCCAAAACACAGTGTGGAGACACCGCAGCAAGAACAAAGCACGGTGCAACAAAAGAGAAAGAGGACCGGAAGGGGAATGGTACCTGACAAGGAGACAACAAATGCGGGACGAGGGATTCCCCGTAGCAGCACCGAGGGGATGTCACACAGAGGTCGTGCGCCAGCAGGACAAACACAGCAACTACGGGCACAGGAGGTTATTGTTAATGAAAGGTGCACGTACAGATAGGACCACGTACCCCGTACTGACGTTGTAACAAACGTCGTGATGGGGCCCAATCAGCCTCTTAGAAATGAAGTCGGAGGCACATCGCTGGGTGGGAGCGGGCGAAAGGCTGCTGGAGTGTCGTACGGACCCCACCACTCCGTACGGTGGACGACACTAATGGACGAGGTCGGAATGTTTCCATCCCGATCACCAGGTCCACCGTTCCCAGACCTGACGCGGCTGCTTGCTTCCGAGCGCAACCCCAGCCGAACAACTCGAGTCCCTCCTCGGCCGCAGCCTTCTGCTCCGAAACCAAGCGTGGCCTCACACCACCGCTGCCGCACACTGCAGCGTGGGTGTGAGACCGGGCCGAGCAAGGCTGGACAAATAAACTGCGTGGGACAATCGTGTAATGAAGCTACGTGGGGGTATGCACGTCTGTTCAACTGCTGGGTTACCCCACATTGGTGTACACAAACACCACACGATCGTACGTAGTGCTCCCCGTCGGCTCGAGCAAGACGGACGAAGTACGTGCTGTGGGTGAATGGGACAAGAATGAAGGACGCTACATGTGTTCCACGATGGCAAGGCCCCAGAGTACATGGCCCAACTGACGGCAGTGGTCAGGTAGTGAAGAGCACAGGCACGGGTGGCCCAGGAACGTCAGCTGATTGTACCACAGCGCCGTGCGGACGTGTGGGCTGATTGGAAGTGCAGCGTCAGGGAGCGTGTCAGTGAAAGAGCCGGTGCGGTGGTGGTGTGCTTGACGTACGACAATTGAGTACGTTGTTTCGAAGCCGTTGTGACCAGTGTGTGTGTGTGTGCCACCTGTGCACTGCAGTACAGTATTCCATAATTGGCTCTATCCTCACCGTACTATGGAACGCTACACATTTGTAGAACTGAGGGACATGCATTTTGTCTACGGCCTTGCAGATGGCAATGGCCGAGCAGCTGCACGCCTTTATCGCGGACGGTATCCGGAGAGGCGACAACCCGACAGCAGGTTGTTTTCGAACGTGCACCGTACCCTTGGTGAATCGGGTGTGTTACGTGCAGGCCATCATGTCGGTCACCCAAGACATGTGCGCACCGCGGCGGTCGAGGAGGACGTACTTGCTCGCGTGGACGACACACCGTCCACTAGCACCCGTAGCATTGCACGTGCAGTGGGAGTATCACAGTCGACAGTGTGGCGTGTCCTTCATGATGATCTGCTGTATCACTATCATCCACAGCGAGTCCACGCTTTGGAGGCTGGGGATTACCCACGACGTGTGGAATTCTGTCAACGACTGTTGCAGTTTTGTACCGACGATACCCGTTTTTTGCGCCATGTACTTTTCACGGACGAGGCAACATTCACCCGTGAGGGCATCTTCAATTGCCGAAACAGCCATGTGTGGGATTATAAAAATCTACATGCAGCAGTCGAGGTGCACCATCAGACCCAGTTTGCAGTGAATATCTGGGCAGGTATCATCGATGAACAGATTATCGGTCCATACCTGCTGCCACCACGTTTAAATGGCCGCCTCTATCGCACCTTTCTTGCATCAGTCCTTGCAGAGCTGCTAGAAGATGTACCCCTCAACGCGAGACATCGTATGTGGTTTCAATTGGATGGAGCGCCTTCACATTTTGATGGCACAGTGCGAACCCTTTTGCACCATACCTACCCACAGCGCTGGATCGGCAGAGAGGGTCCCGTCCCCTGGCCCGCCCGTTCGCCTGACCTCACACCAATGGATTTCTTCTTGTGGGGCCAAGTGAAAACACTCGTCTACGAGACCCCGGTGCCTGACAAGGAAACATTGGTAGCGCGGATACTTGCAGCATCGGCCGAGGTATGTACCATGCCAGGGATTTTTGATAGGGTTCGCCAGAATTTCCTGCGACGCTGCAATGCCTGCATTGAATGTGGTGGTCGTCAATTTGAGCAACTTTTGTAACAACGTCAGTCCGGGGTACGTCTACGTACTACGTACTATTCCTATCTGTAAGTGCACCTTTGCGTGGCAATAAACCTCCTGTGCCCGTAGTTGCTGTGTTTGTCCTGCTGGCGCACGACCTCTGTGTGACATCCCCTCGGTGCTGCTACGGGGAATCCCTCGTCCCGCATTTGTTGTCTCCTTGACAGGTACCATTACCCGTCCGGTCCTCTTTCTCTTTTGTTGAACCGTGCTTTGTTCTTGCTGCGGTGTCTCCCCACTGTGTTTGGGAACTCCCCACGCGCTGCATGTGTTTGTTTCCCGCTGTGAAATTGTTACTTCATGCTTCATTGCTTCTTTTGTCCCTACCGTTGTCGATCGCTACCCTTTACCTTCATTTGTCTTGCGGGACACTCCTATTTCCTTTGTGGAACCCCATGCGCATGCGTTGCGCAGCTGCCGCCTAGTGTTTTTCGGATGGGCGACTTTGGTGTTCCTTTTGACTTCGTTTGTTCCGCCTTTCTATCTTCACTGGTACTGGCTGTACAGAGGTGTGAAGTTCATTTTCACACGTTTTCGGCGTTGTCTAGCTCCTCACGGAGGCATCTCTCGGCAAAGTGGAAGGGGAACTTTCGTCTCTATTTCATGGGGAGGTATCTGTGGTTTTCGTTTGTACTATACCGTTTGAATCACCCTGTATATGCACTGCAACGGAAGTGCTTGGGGGGCGCCACTGAGTTGGCGCTACGTCGGGGAAAACAACCTAGAAAAGGTCTAGTGGGAAAACTCCTTCCCAATAAGACGGTAGAGATATAAAATTGTAATCGCTTTTTAAATTCATTAATCTTTACATACAATCACGTATGATGCACGCGTCGATCATTTCTTTATCTCGCCCAGAGGCCTGCACAAGACCTGGAGCAGACCCGTTCGCGAGACATCGCTCCTGAAATGCCATGCAACCTGCGCAACATCCTCGCTTGAGCAGCTTGTATGCCCACCTGCCCAGATCGTTCCTGGCAGGCATTGTAGACCCGCCGGGTACCCGCAGTCTTACAATACCTAGTAGGTCTCAGTTCGTTCTTTCCATCAACTGCAGGCTCCTCCCTCTGCATGACGTAGTTGATTCGAGTAGAAACTGCACCGGGCCCACACCGTGATGCAGTGTTGCCAACTGCAATAGATTTTCACTACTTAAAAAAGGGAACTCAAAGCTTCGTAAGCCACATCACCAATGAAATGAGATTTACGAATGTTGCTACCCCCCCCCCACACACACATTGAAATAGGTTTTCCGTGGCACAGGATCCATAAGTATATGTCGTAAATAACCAATATACGTATATATAGTGATATGGGGCAGGACTGAAACATGTCACGTTCGACGCTGAGGTCGCGAGTCGAACAACACACTGTTCTACTGCGAACACCACGGCCGTAGCCAGCCAGGAGCATTGCCGTTACCCTCGTTTGGGGGGGGGGGGAGCAAGTACTTGGATAAACATAACAACAACAACAATCACAATAATAGTAATAAAGTAGCATGAAAGGCATTATTATCCTCATAAATCACGCAAAAAGGGGGTAGAAGTCGGTTCTCACGCATTTGTGTTGAAACAGAGGATTAGAAATATTTTTTTTCAACACGTCAATTTCACATTAGCTAATAATGGAAAACAAGCACACAAACTATTTTTGAAAGAAAGAAAGTGCATGATAAATGCATTCCGAATGTACATACATGTGGCATGTAAAATGTCCATCTACAATATTTTCTTTTCACATGGAGCGACGTATTACATAATTAATTCATCCAACTCGTAACAAACCAACATTAATAGCAAATAATATCACGGGCCGCCATAGCATTCTCTGTTTTAAAACTTTTCTCACTTAGATCGTTCGGCGCTCAGGGCCGACTCCCGCTACCCCTTTGCTACGGCATTGAACTTGATGAGACTTGTACTTTAATGTTTGACTTCCACCCTGACCCCTCCGCTAGACAATTTCCGTCCAAGGTTGTGAGCAATTCACCCTGCCTCCTCTGGTTGCGCCACTGCGTGCCTGGTTAAGGCACCATGCAATGAAAAACAATTAGTTTTCAGTGAGGAGATTTTTGTTTGCTCGATCATTCATTTAGATAAATGAAACTGTAATATTGCGTGCATTTCCTGGCAATAAAATAAAAACTGCTTACGCTGAACTGAAATCGCTAAGTATATAAATTCTCCTTGGAGAAGAAGCTCCTCCTAGGACTTCGTAGGATTTAGTAGCTACGTAAGTAGGCAACACTGGCTGCAGCCGTCCGCGTGGTGATGAAACACCTGGAGCGACACGCTGCCGGAGGGCGGTTTCCTTCCAGCAGGTTTTGCAGGCGCCCGGGTCTTGTTGAATGCCCAGGTACCTTGTAAGCGCAGAGCGCCTTGAAGACCAAGAACCCGGGTAAAGACGCAAGTCGACTCGTTGCCGTGGGCAGGCTAGCAGGTAAACCTGTTATCGCGTGCAAACGGACAGTGGGTAGGTAAAAGGAAGACTATGCTGGCCTCTAATCTCGCCTTTATCCATCTCCATTGTTTATCTAAAGGTAAAGTGCTCCTCTGCGCATAGCACCACGCCATGAAGGCGTATAGGGATGTGGGGATAAAGCCCCACACTTTCTCGATCCGGTCGTGAGTGGGGTGATGTGATCAGCATCACGCCCCTGACCGCCTTTACCCCCCCCCCCCCAGGGTTTCCCCAAGGTACCCATGTTATTCGACGCTGGGTGGGCGCCGGGGCCGCTCCCATCGTTAGAAATGTTCCCGGATTTGAACCGGCCGGGGATCGAACCCGGGACCTTTAGCATGGTAGTCAGACGCGTTACCGACTGAGCCACCGCGGCCCGTGTTTTTTGTTTATCTCAGTTCATAAATTTATGTAAGCACAATTAATTTCAGTTCCCCCAAACACTTTCATTCAATTCGCGTGGGCATTGTTACTATAATCTCCGATCGTAATATTTCTTCCACGTGCTGCCATCTATGTTGTCTTATTTCAATCATTTGCCACATGGTTTAAATGTGAGGGTGCGTAACATAAATTTCAATAAATAAATAAATAAAAATTATTTGTTACTTCAATAACCGCTCGTAAATGCTTCTAAGCATTAAAGAAGTAGCATTCCACATGATTGTCACTGTTTTATTTCCTTATAATGCTGACCTCTATGGTGAAGTGGTTAATACAACTCCTTACGACGCCAGGATCCCCGGGTTCGAATCCACGCCTGGGTAAGTATCCTTTCATCAATTTCATCATTTCGTCACGCATCCTCATTTTTGCGATTAGCCAAATATAGCAGATAACTAACTTACATTTAGTTACTTACTTAATACGTCCTCTATCTACCTTGCGGTGTAGGCCTAGAGGTTTTCCAGAAGGATTGCCATCTGTCCCTGTCTTGCACTAGATATTGAACTTCTTTCCAGTCTTTGCCCTTTCTTCCATAGCTCTCTTTACATCGTCTTCTCACACCTTTCTAGTTCTTCCTCTTAGTCTTGTTCCCTGCATTTTCACTTTGTAGACCACTTTGCCTACGTGCATTCCACCAGGGGCGGCGCCAGAATTTTTCGACCGGGTGGGCAGAAGCTGCATATTGATAAATTAGGGTGGACAGTACAAACGTAAAGCATTAGTTGAGTTTGACTAACACGTATGGCCCCCCTCCCCCGCACCCTTTCTCTCACTCGAGATTTCCCTCTTACCTTGTGTAGAAAGCGATTTGGACACAAGGAATTCATCAAACCTTATAATCGTATCATTTTTTCAGATCATTTGGGCTGTAAATGTGACCTTTTCGAACACACTCAAATGTCAACCTCCCTCCTGAATAGTACACCCTGGACAGTGGCCTGCCCAAGGGGGGTTGGTGGGGGTTATAACACCCCCCTTGGCCCAGTATTCTTAAAAAAAGGAACGTAAAAGGAAAATATATCAAAATAAGAGCTGACTTCCAGAAAACTGTACATAACCCCTCCTTTTCAAACATCCTGGGCCCACCAGTGAACCTGGAAACTGTATTCTTGCAGGCAAATAAATCTCTGGCGCCTGTAACCGAAGTCAAGATATTCCTCTTGGTGCTTTGTGTCTCCTTGCGTGTTTGTGTTCGTCCCTTCATGACGTTCATCTAATTACCATTGAACCTCACCGTCACCATTGGTCAAAACTAGTAGAAAATCGACTTGAAATATAACAGAGAGTCCAATCAGTCTTTATTACTTTCCACAAATAGAGTATCAACAGTTCATAGCACTTCGAAAGTTGAGGTATTAATTTCAACTCAACAATGCTTAATTTTTTATCAAAACAGATAACTCTGTGAACAACGACGTGGTTTCAACCAAAAGTCTCAAATATTTTTGTCCGTACGTGAAAGAAATAGTTTAAATTTCAGACCAATCCATGGGTGTCTGGTAGGAGGGGGTGCAAGACAGGCACTCCCCATTGGAAAATGGGTCTTATCATAAACTTATACATTACACACTATATATTTCATTTCATTCATACTCATCATAAAGAAAATCACTCCTGGATTATTTTTTTTATTTAATTTGGCTGCCTCATTATAGGTCTCTGACACCCTCGAGTCAAGGTTTCTTTCCACCCCTTCTTCATCTTTTTTGAAATTCATGCAAGTTAATCATAAGAACTGCATAACTGATAGTGAAAATTTATATGTTGGAAGAGATCTTGTAAATAGTGCTAGCCACTAATTACATCAGTTCAGTAATACCATAGAATGTAATACTATAGATCTTTTCCAAACCTACAAAACAGTTACATTAAAATTTTGCCACATTGGTATGATAGTGATTGTGATTATTAGTTATTAATTAGAACAAATTAAAGATTATAATTTTAGAAACATTGCATTATTTGAACATGACAGTTATGTAAAAAAAACTGTGAAAGAATAAAGAAAGTAACACATCAAATTACCCGCGGAGTGGTTATCCCAGTGCGTTATGACCACAGGGGTCCCGGATTCGAATCCCGGTCTGAGCATGGGTGTTTTTGTGAGTGTCTCTTCATCATGATCATTCATACTCATCATTGCGATTAAGGCGAAGAAGATGTTTTTTTCTTTATTGTTTATTACTTTGATCAGGCTGAGATTTATGTGGAGGGTCGGTGCTGGCAACATCACACCCATCTATACACAGTTTCAGTTAGTGTAGTGTATAGGCCTTTAGCCCAAGTCATGCCAGATGGTTAGTTATACTTTTTAAAATTCCACATTCCTAATATCTTTTTTCTTATATGGCTGATTTCAAAGCAATTTTTCTCCATTGAAAGCTGGGAGCTGCAACTCTCCAAATCCATCTAAATCGCGATGAACTCTTGATCATATACACATACGTCATAATTGTGAATATCCAATGAAACTTACTAAGCCTGTTGATTGCTTCAAATCATAGCAGTGTTCATTAGATTACATTTAAAAAAAGAGAGTTCCTTTAGCTTTCCAATGACAAAATTAAGGAAGTAGAAAGAAAAGCTTAAATTAATTTCATTCAACAAGATACTTGCTCTAATATTCGTAAACTTACTTATTAGAGAAAAGTTCGCCAAATAACAGCAAAGCTTGCTATGGATGAATTGAAACTTGGAACTTTCTAGTATCTACAATATTCACAAGTAAAATATACATTGAGTGAGGATCAGCCTATACTTACAGAACCTTTTACATTTCCCAAATTGTATATATGTATTGAATTTGATTGGGTGGGCAATCGGGTGGGCACAGGAATTTTTGGGTGGGCGCTTGCCCACCCGTGCCCACCCCTGTCGCCGTCCCCAGCCATTCCCGTCACTTGACCAAACCATCTTAGTTGCCTCTGTTCTACTTTCTCTAGTAAGGGAGAATTTCTTATGGTTCGATTTCTCACTCGATCTCTTCTTGTCTTTCCTTCTATCATACACAAAAATCTCATTTCTATTGTCTGCAGTTTAGTTTGGTGTTCTGATCTCAATGTCCAGGACTCGCAGCTGTGCAGAATCGTTGGTAAGTATATGGTTTTATATACTGCTAGTTTTGTTGACTTCGTTATTTCCTTTTTATTGAGGAAGTTTCTCTTCAAGGCATTAAAAAAGCGTCCTGCCACTTGTTCTCTGCTGTTAATTTCGTTGTCTATTTTACCATCTTGCTGTAGTGTTGCTCCCCGATATTTGAAGCTATTAACCTGTTCTATTTCTTGATTTTCAAGGTATATTTTATGCTCTACCTCTTCTCTTGCTATTACGTATCATGGTCTTCGTTTTATTATTATTTTTTCATCCCATATTTTAGGAGTTATTTATTCCAAATTTTCATGTTATATTGTAGATTTTTCTGAGAGCTTCCTAAAATTAGGATATCGTCTGCATATGCAAAATGTGACAGATGTACTGGCCTCAAGTTTTTATATCCTAGCTGAAACTGTTTGACTTTTTTACTTTCTTTTATGACTTCATCCATCAATATGAGGAAATGGAGGAGACTCTTGTTCTTTCAAACTCTTCTGATTTAGTTCTACCAGTTCTGACATAGTTGAGGCATTTTTTAAACAAACTCTTTATGCCTTGTAGCTTTATTTTTATATTGCTTTATAATTGCACAGATCATTGCCACAGGTATGGTGTCGAAGGCTTTTTCTAGATCTATGAAGGCCATGTGTACTCTTTTTTCAAATTCTACAGGTTTATTGCTGTAGTTTGCTTGCTGAAAATGAGATCCTGTGTGCTTCTCCCAGGATGGAGATAAAATGAGGTTCAATTATAGTTCTTATACGTGATTCCAGTATTCGAGCATAATTTTTTGCCGGGGACACTGAGTAAGGAAATCCTTCTATTGTCTAATTTGTTTTTCTTTGTATATTGGTATTATGATACAAACTTGCCAATCCTCAAGCATTCTACTCTCCTTCCATACCAGGTTGAATGAATACTTGGAGCAGCATTTGTTTACTTTCCATTCCCATGTATCTCAACATCTCTGGTGTTATCTCATCATGGCCTGCTGACTTTCCTATCTTCATCTTGTTGATAACCTCATCCAGTTCGCCCATGGCAATCATATTTTTATCCTATTTCTCTTTTCCATTTCCATTGTTTCTCAGGTTCTCCTCTTGCTCCCACTGTTCTCTCTCACTTTCCCGTTTTGATCTTCCTCTATGGTCAACAGTTTCTCAAAATGTTCTTTTCATCTTCTCATTATATTTTCTTCGTTGATTAATAGGATGCCATTTTTATAAATTTCAATGGGTATTCTTAATCTTTCCTTACAGCCTTTAGTGTTCTCTAAAACAATTTCTGGTTTTCATTTAAATTTGTCTCTAATTTCTTGCAAAAAGCTTCCCAAGATTTTTGTCTTTCCACCCTAACCATTTCTTTAACACTAGTTTCTGTTTATTGTATTCTTCGTATGCGTTAACTGATATCTTATTCATGCTTTTTTTTTTAGCTCTTTCTTTCTTTTGACTTGTTCCTTGATTTCTTCTGTCCATCACGGTGTTCTCTTTTGCTGTCTTCCTACTTTCATCTTTCTACATGCTTTTGTTGCTGCTTCAAGAAAAATTCGTTTAAAATATTACCACATATCTTCTATAGTATTTGAAGTGCCATTTATTTTCTGTATTTTCTGTTGTATTTGTTCTAGGTATATTTGCCTTGAACGTTTATTATTGAGTTTGTGGTTCATTATTTTCCCATCTAGTATTTTATTAGTAGTTATTTTACTACAGCCCCACCTAGTGGTTGCGTGATCTTGTAGTTGGTGGTGGGGCTTGCGTCCTCTGATGATTCGCTAGGCTATACCAGCGGTAGCATAGTACTGGTAGGGTCTTCCATGCTAGGCAGACTAGCGAGGAAGAGCCAGACAAACCTACTGGTCAACGGCTTTAATTTCGGAAGAAGATGGATGGTCATCTCAACGACAGAGGAGGCGGATGAATCACACGAATAACATGTCTTTAAAAAACCGTGGATCAGCTGGCTCCGGTTGATAGTACCATGTGAGGGTCCCTTGCCAGGGTTTCGGTGAAGTCCTCAACGGCAGATGCGGCGGAGAAGGAGTTCTTCGGTACGACTCAGATGGCAGAAGAGGCAACCTTCCCTCTTGGGGTTTAAAATAAAGTGCGAACCCACTGCCTTGTGGTGAGGAGGGGTCCTCAAAGGCTAAGGGAGTACACTATGACAGATAAACTAGCAGGCCAAGGGCTAAGAGAGGAGGCATATCAAAAGGCTTTAGACTTAGAGGGTTGACAACCCACTAGTTCCAGAATATCTTGTTACAAGCAAACAGAAGGATGCCGGATGGATGACAACGTTGGAAACCAGGAGAGGAAACAGCAATTTGAAAATTGGAGCTTGGAATGTGTGTGTGTAGTGCATGGTCAATATATAGAACTTATGATAGAAATAAATAAAGATAAACTACGTATACTAGCAATAACCGAAAATAAATAGAAGGGGAGAGGGTGTGAACAGATGATGGAACCAGAAAGTGGGAATATATATATTTTATTCTACTCAGGAGTGGATATGAACCAACGAACTAAAGCAGGAGTAGGCATAATTATAACAGAAATATATCGATATCATATAAAAGACTGGCAGTATATAAAGGAGAGTCTAATAAAGCTAACTGTATATACCAATAGTACAGACTATTAGACTATTACCTATATTGCTGCATATGGACCAAACGAGAATGAGACAGTCGAAAAGATGGTTGCTTTATACAAAGTACTTCAGAAGTAATAGACGACAGTGAAGGAAAAATATATCTACTAGGAGACATAAATGGATGAGTTGGTAAAGAAGTGAAGGGTATTGAAGAAGTGATGGGTAAATATGGCGAGGCACATCAAAATGGCAATGGAAGAAGGATAATTATTCTGTGTGTCAGCAATGAGTTAATAATAGTAAACACCAACTTTCAACATAAAGACATTCAGAAGTACACAAGAGAGGAACTCAGTCGCATGGAGAAGTCCATCATTAATTATATCCTAGTGCAGAAAGCAGAATTTAGGAACGTACTCTATGCTAGAATGTGTAGAGCTTTTGAAATAGGAAGTAACCATCATCTATTAGTAATGAAAACCGTTATGACATTAACATTTAGGAAAGAGTCAAACACAAAGAACATAAAGGAGAAAATAATATAGCAGATATGCATAGTAAAATAAACTAAATCTGTCAATCAATTATATATTTTTAACTCTTTCATTTATTATGTAATTATTTTTATCATTCGACGTTTATGTTAAAATTGTATTATAATTTATAAAATCACGAGATGTTAGATGAGAACACTGCAACTTTCCTTGACTCATCGATCAGAAAGATTCAGACATGGATTTTCAAAATACATATGTAGCTACGCATATTTTGCACCCTTTTAAAAGTAGTTCTTTTTCTATTATGTTACTAATCATTAAAGATGCTTCAATACCATCTTGGAGGATGACAATTCATATTTTCTCCGTCCTCAAAGTAAAAAAAAAAAAATGGCTCTCTCAATCTAGTCTGCTTCAGTCGAGATCAGTTCCTCTGCGGTGGTCACGTGTTCGTGAAAGATCGGCAATCTTCGAATGGCTCTATCTTTCCTGTTCTTCCCCCACACCCGCAGTCCAAGTCCGAGCGTTCCTTGTCATGCACGTCATAGGAAAATTCACACCGGAGAGACACGTGACATTGGACATGCGACATGGGACACGCGACATGTGACATGAGACACGTGTCGCTTGGAATCGAACCCTCAGAAATCAATGTAACCTTTCGAACCGAAGACATACTGCAAAATGCACGTGTCGTATGTCGCTTACATATCTCTCGAACTGTGCCGTTTTCTCAATACCGTGCATCTTGTCGATTCAGTTTGATGTTCGCGTACGCGCAGTGAATGTTTCACTCCAACGAGCTATGTTTAAACTCTAGAAGAGAGCACAACCGGCATTATGTTTGAACTTCTAATTTGTTGATATAATAAAGTATCGATATGTACAATGTTTTAACAAAGTTTTAAGATTTAAACACAACGTTCTTTTCGCTTTATCATATTTTTTGATGCAGTTATCGACTGTAATTTGCCTTGAACATCGTGTAAAGAGGCTGTGCTTTCGCCAATTACAACGTGATTGCTTTTATTTGAAAAAGCCAGCATATAGAGGCACTTTAGTCCAAAATAGATCAGTGAACATGGTATAGTACTCTAGTTCATTGTTTCTCAACTGCCGGGCCGAGACACGAATCCGTGCCCTCGTATCAACTATACTGAGCTGCGAAATGTTCTGCTGAAAGTGGTTGACAACTATCCTAATCCCAATATCATATTTGAGTTATGGGTTTTCGTTTTTTACGTCCATTTTATGCACAAATATGCTTATCAGGACTCAACCTACAGTTTAAAGCGGGACTCGCAGCACTATGTGCCTCCACAGGTTATCGAACCCGGGATCACTTAATTACAAGGAGACGACGTTATCACTTCCTCATTCATATTATCATATTTGTCAACAATTCTACACAAGTAACAAAACTACAGGGTGGCTCAATAAGTCACTTAACACCCTCAGTACAAGGCCACTGCGGCATGGAATTTAAAATTGGCGATGACCAATCATTGCCTGGCCAAGGGGGAACCACATTGACGCCACCCACACGGTCGGCGGCCATCTTGATGTCCGCCATCTTGAATTCAACTTCAGAATTTTAAATGGGAAGGGGGTCGTGCGACATATCAAAATGGGCTAGAATTTCACGAGAAATGCAATGGTGAAGGTTTTTTCGACGTATCTTTAACCAGTAAAAAGTTATGACTGAATTCTTGTACCAATTTGCTCCTTTTCGAGGTGTTAGAAAAATGCCTTAAAATTTGTTTAGCGCATCGGTAATGCATCGAGATCAAAGTGACGTCTGGCGAGAGACGTTCGCATGCCATTGCACATTATTTTAATCGGATACATCCATGAAGAGTTGCTCATTATGAATGGTTGTCGCGAACAATTTACAGTGTGACGCTTCCATTGAATTAAAAGTCCTTCACAGTGACAAGGCTAATGTTTATGTTCAGAAGGAAGTTTATAAACAAAATATTCGATGCTTTTTATCTGATAACCCATTTTTGACAGATCAAAGCTGAATGGTTAGTGTTGGTAAGTTAATGGTGTGACGTGCTGTGTGGAACACGATTGGTTAGTCAATTTTCCATCAACGGAACCTTAAATGCTTAGGGCTACTTGGATTTGTTAAATAAACATGTTTTTTCATCCTTGCTTATGGAAGAAGGTACTTTTTACAGATACAGTTCTTCAATAGGGAAGAACACCAGAACACTTATGGGAACGTTATGAACCAGTTTTTGTCCAAAGTTAGTTATCAGATGACAAGGGTCACATATTCTGTTTAGGAACTTCCTTCTGAACATAAACATTAGCCTTGTCACTGTGAAGGACTTTTAATTCAATGGAAGCGTCACACTGTAAATTGTTCGCGACAACCATTCATAATGAGCAACTCTTCATGGATGTATCCGATTAAAATAATGTGCAATGGCATGCGAACGTCTCTCCCTAGACGTCACTTTGATCTCGATGCATTACCGATGCGCTAAACAAATTTTAAGGCATTTTTCTAACACCTCGAAAAGGAGCAAATTGGTACAAGAATTCAGTCATAACTTTTTACTGGTTAAAGATACGTCGAAAAAACCTTCACCATTGCATTTCTCGTGAAATTCTAGCCCATTTTGATATGTCGCACGACCCCCTTCCCATTTAAAATTCTGAAGTTGAATTCAAGATGGCGGACATCAAGCTGGCCGCCGACCGTGTGGGTGGCGTCAATGTGGCCAGGTAATGATTGGTCATCGCCAATTTCAAATTCCATGCCGCAGTGGCCTTGTACTGAGGGTGTTAAGTGACTTATTGAGCCACCCTGTATTATTAGGTACTCTTTATGATTATGCTAGAATTTATTTATCAACATTCAATTTCATAGGTACATGTTAATTCATGTACAAAATCTTAAATACTGTAAAGATTTACGAGGACAATTCTTGGGCTAAGGGCATTGACTTAAAAAAATACCCGGACATGGTTTCACGAAGGTTGATTGATTGATTGATTTGCTTCATTTTACATCGGTTTTGTGCTACGTTTGTCAAATTTTCGAAGATGGGGATGAGTGATGATTTGATGAAATTAATGAATGGACACTCACAAACATCCATGCCCATGCCAGGATTCGAACTATGGACACCTGGTCACTCCGCCACGGAGGCCAGCTCACTAATGTTGAGAACCATTTCTCTAGTGTCTAGGTATTTTTCGCTTTATTCAGGCTGGAAAGTATAGCATATACAGTTTGAAGTCAGGCACAACATGCCTCTCGCGAGTTTCAATAACTTGCACAAATTTTACAATGCGATTTAGATGTAACAATGTCTCTTGTTACTTTTTTCAGGTGACAAATAAACTGATTAATGCAATTATATCGGTATCTTCATGCGAACTGAACAAATAAACAAGTGTCGCTTGCCGCGTGTTGCGTGCATCCTGTCGCGTGTCGCGTGTCTCTTTGGAATGAATTCTTCCATAATAAACGGAACAATAGCGTCTGCAATTAAAAGAGTAATTTAAATAAGTGCTGATAATCTGACCTTCGCTTCTTGCATAAGAGAATTAAAATTATAGCATTAACTGTTTGTCCCATTAACATTATTTTCTTTGGTTGATCAAAATTATTTAAAATGTTATACGCAAAAATGTTCAGTCGCGTGGTATATCCGTGTACTTATCATAACTGCCCACGTGCATTTTCAGTCCTGATTTTGATTTTGCTATGACAGTTCTTCAGAAGTTTAACTACAGATTCGGAAAAAATACTTTTGGGGGCAATTTCTTCTCAGAAGTTGAACTTCAAAGTGCTAAAAACTAATCTAATCTACAAAAATTTTGGAAATACTGCTAATATAGGGGAGTCCAATTTTTTAATAAATGTAGTAAGTAATATATTTATTTGTTTATTATTTGTCCCTACATATTTCCTAAAACGTGATAGGTCCGTCACTCATATTACGCAGCTTGTCTTACAAACTTCTGCAGTAGAGAGTGGTTTTATGTCTAATACATTATTAGTTGTTACAATTCATGCGTAGCACAAAAAGGAGTATAATTTGTGGTGATAAAAGAGAGAGAATGACAGTCGACGCATTTTTTAAGAAATCTAAAAAGAGAAAAAAAAAAGATTGTATCAAAAGATAGGTCTGTGCATACACAGTAGTTTATGTCCATTTCGGCCAGTGGTGAAAGGTGCCTCTACGAGGACTGCAGGAATACTGAGCTGAAATAATGAGACGTGCATATTGGAGTTATCTGTCTTACCGCTTCGAACCACATTTCGTTAGTACACAATTACGTTTGGGACACGTTTTCTATATTTCCGTACTTGTGTCCTTTCCGTTCAATGATATTGTCGAGTGAGAGAGTTGCTGTATACTTTGTTACGTCACCCGGCACCCCCTCCCCCTTCGCCCCCACTCCCGCTACCGGCGCGTCGATTCTAGCCGAGACTCAGTTCGTCCAACACCGGGACTGCGAGCGCACACCAAACCGTCGTTTCATCGCGTACGCCGCAGGTCTTCTACTCGTGACCGAGAATTCGTACGATAGTTCTGCTACCCTAACGAAATTGGCGAGTGTGCAACTTCACAGAAACTAAAGACGCGTGCTTATTTAGACGTTCTAATGCAAATGCACTAGCCTTCGTACACATTGTGCCTAACTGAATATACCATAATATTGTCATTAAAGTAAACAAGGAAAGCAAATACGAATTTAGGACTCTTGCGTGGAAGTTAGAAGTTTCAAAATCTGTGCATAACCGACTTGCTGTATACATATTTTATTTTTGCAAGTTATCTGTTTGTCATTACGTTTTGGTCGACAGTGCAGCAAAGAAACGTGTGTAACTGTTCGAGGACGGGAAAAAGTTGTGTACAATATCACTGAAGAAAGTGAAGTGAAGTGCGTACAAAGAAGATGGAGGTGACGAAGAACACATGTCAGTTGGTGCTCTGGGTTATCTCTCTCCTTTCTATCTATGCAGGTAAGTGCATTGGCTGAATTAGAGGGAGTGGCAGAGGGGCAAGTGTCCTCCCAAAAGGGATACCTAAGTATTACAAAAAAGTATTGGTAGCATTGCATTGAAACGAACAAAAATGTTCTATCAAGCCTTTAGACGATACTGAAAGAATAAAACAAAGTTTACATTAATCAGGAATGAATTTATTACACACTTAAGTCAACAATGGAAATCGAATCCGGGGTTTGTTTTTTGACGGCAACAACGTTAGCTGATTGACACTAAGCAAGAGGATTTTATTGCACAGTTTCGCCCGAGGAAATTAATTCTAAGCTTATCGTCTTCTGTGAGCATTGATAATATAAATAACCTGCAGCTACTTCAATTTCACAAAAACCTGACAAAGACCTTATAATGAAAGGATCGTGGGTCTGTCTTCTGGTGGAGGTCCAGTCACCGGAAGACAGAATGGGCCACATAGATCCTGAAAGCATAGCTTCCCTGCAAAGCATTATGTGTGCTGCCTAACTCTATGGCGATAAGTCGATAGAAATAGCAAATTTTCATTGTCGACTTCTGCCACCACCGTAGAGATAGGCAACACAATGTACATTGCACAATGGTTCGGATTCCACTTTGAAAGTTCAATCCCGATCGATTAGTTTATCTGATCACAAACTGGACTTACATAACGAACACTTTTAATTACCTTCACATGTCGAAACGTTCTGCACATTTGATTTCCAGTGTTACATCCTATCATATCCTTAGGCATAATCTATTTTTCTCCCAGAAAGAAATCCTAGATCCACCAGTAAGTGATATTGATTCATTGATTTGGTTTATTTTACTCCGCTCTTTTGCCACTTTTGGCTAATCGTGAGGATGACAGTGAGTGATGATATTATGAAATTTGATGAAGGTACACTCCCTAATAATATCCAATAGCGAAGACAAATTTGCATTTTTTTGTTTTTACGTTGCCTTTCTCTCACTTTAAGCTAATCTCGACGATGAGTATTAACCATTGACCCTGGGCAAAGGGAAATGAAAGCATATTGTCCACTATCTTTTACATCCGTTGCATGTAGCAGATAATGTCCAGCACAGAGACAAAGAGCAAGATAACGAACAACTCCCTATTATTGCATTTGACGTTGCATGTACTTACATCCAAATATCTCTCTCCCTCTTCAATTTTTCTTTTAACCTCACAGGAAGAAGCACTGTGATAGCACAGGGTTTGCTATCAAACCATTTTGTTACAGCTATCTGTCCACCATTCCTGACTACTTGATCCCATGATCCACGACTTTATTAACTCAGAACAGAATCTGCTTTAAATTTTCTGATTGTGGTATATGGGATATATTTAAAGTACCTGCACCTTGCATCGAACGTTCAGCATGAGGCATGTCAAGCAGATACACCGAAGTAAAATAGCGGTCAACGCAATTTGTTGAATTTGAAATTTTTGGTGTGTCACATTACATGAGATCAAGGCCATTATCATAAGTAAACTATAACTAATATATAGGGTGACCTGACGTCCCGTCTTGACCGAGAGAGTCCCGTTTAGGAGACGTGCCCCGGTCGTCCCTAATATCCTTAAAATGCCCCGTTTAATAAAAATCTAGAAGTTAGCTAGGAAAGTAGATATAAATTTGAGACATTTCATGTTAATTGAAGTCGATATCATATTTTAAACTAGTGTCATGGAAACACTCTTCCAAGTTATTCATAGAAATTTGTTATTTTGCACATTTAGCGTCGCTTTTCTGACATTTTTGGCTAATTGCGCGTAACAATACAAATGCTACAATTTCGTCGAGAAGCTTCGAGCAGGCAACAGTTTACTGTTTAAGTTAGCTCGCGTCGCGGATTTTATTGTTTTGTATGGGTTCCGGTGTTTCTAGAGCAGTGAATAAATGATTGATTGATTGACTTGGTGTTTTAAGTACACTTTATGCACAGTAAGGCGAATCGGGATGGGACCTACAGTTTAAAGTGGGATCCGAACCACTATGTGCCTCCACGGGGTATCGAACCCGGAACCCCTTGATTACAAGGTGACGTAGAACAGTGAATAAGTATGGCCAAGAAGCGTACATGTAGTTTCAATGAGGGACTGCACGAAGAATTTAAATTTCTGCGTCTCGACACAATTTCAAAATACAATTCCTAATGAACTGGTGAATGCTAATATATTTTCTAGTTTAACTAATAATAATAATAAAAATAGGTTTATGATTTTCGATTTTTCAGGAGGGATAAACTGACTTCCCTGAGCCGTCCTGTTTTGGGGTCAAAATATTATGGTCACCCTACTAATATAACTGTAACGTCGAGGGACTAAAACATTCTTACTTGGATTAAAAGCTGAGGCTCTAAAGGGCACTCAGCACATACAAGGACCAAACACAAGACAACACACACACAATCCTACAGAGGATTATACTGGACATAGCCAGTCCAGGGTGTACTACGAGGAAGTGAGGTTGACAATTGGGTGTACTACGTGGAAGGGTCACCCCTTACACCCCTCGACTTAATGCAGCTTAAAAAGTGTCTTAATACCACTTACAGTGATGTAACGCCTAAAACATAAAGAAGGCAATTGTGCTGGTAAAGGTTTACTGCCAAAAATGGTAATTCGTGATGAGGAGTAAATCTTCATACGATTCCTTTTCATAAAGGCATTAGATCTTTTTATTCGTGAGAACTGCCCTACGTTGCGATGTTTCTAGTTGTCATTTCCAGTATTCAGACAGATTGAAAATGATCAATTATAGATTTCCCATTCATTATTTCATAATCCATCGTCTTTCTTGAGATGAAGGTAGATGAGATGATATAAATATACAAGTTGTAAAATACTAACACAAATGAAGAAAATGAAATGTTTAGAAGAGTTTCTGGATGCCCCTAATACAATAGTATTGCTAATACAGGGTGGGCACAAAGTACCGTGACCCCCACTAATATATGATATGGTATGAGGTATACCAATTCAGTATTTCACATATGGAGTTAATCATTTTCGTAAGACAGAATTATTCGTCACCATGTCCTGTGTGACATCTTCCTCAACATTGCTGGAGTAACGTGTGTGAACGCGCTCCGCACAGCGTCTTTCAAATCTTCACCGTATCATAACGGTCCTTGGCAACAATTTCCTTGATAAAACCCAATAGTGCATTGTCACGCGTTGTGTAGTCAGGGCTTCGTGGTGGCCAGTCAAGTGGAGCCGGTAAGGCAGGAGACCCACGACCAATCCAACGTTTTGGAAATACTTTATTGAGCTACTCGCAAACTCGAATGGCAAAATGAGGGGGTGCACCATCTTGCTGCAACCAGCATGTTTGCCTAACCGTCAAGAGGGGTACAAACCAATTACAGAACATGTTCAGATATTCATGCTGATTCACAACATTTTCCATAAAATAAGAACCATAAAGGCTTTTACTGTCCATACCTGCCCCTATCATGACATGAGGAGGGTTGTTCTCCAGTTCTTCGTAAAAATGAGGGCTTTCGTTTAACCAGAACACAACGTTCCGTGCACCGGAGCTCCGATAAATGGCACACTCATCACTAAAGATTACTCTTCCCCGCTTCGGTATCGTGTCAAGTGTCTGAAGCAGTGCGGCACATGCGTCCTTCCTGTGCATCAAGTCATTGTCCGATAACTCATTAACACTCATCAGTCGATATGGTCGTACCTTTAAATCCAATTCATGTGCTTATGCATTGTGGACCGGGGTATCCCCAGTTCCGCGGATCTCTTCCGCGTCGACTTCATTGGGGATCTTAACACGGATTCGGCTGGGTCTGATTACTGTAAAGTTGTCCCGACCCATTTTCGTTGCCCACCTCAAACTTAGTCAGAACGTTAGTTCTCGATAGTTCTCATAAAATTTTCGTTAGTTCCACAAATACATAGAAACTATTAAGGAAATAAATGGGTCGGGCCAACTTCACACTTTTTCGACCCATATTCAACTTCGAACTGAAAACCATCCAGATCGATTGATTTTCGTTAGTTCCCGTTAATTCTCATAAAATTTTCCTTAGTTCTCAAAATACTAAAATAGGTTCTAAAAATTCTGAAATAAGTTCTAGAAATATTAAATTAGGCTCGAAAATCCTGATATGGATCCAAAAAACTTAAATGGTTCAAAATTTCTAATAAGTCCTCATTAGATACAATAGTTAAAAAAATCACAATAACCCTAAGGAATTTTAGTACATATATATGTAACAAGCAAATATTAATATTCTAACCAAATTTTCATTTGTATGCATCATTTTCAAAATTATGCACAAATTATTGCGATACTAAGCTTGTTCTATTAGCAAATGTCACTTGTTGACATGAAAAATGAATTAGGATGTATTATTGCACAATTTTATTGCTGCACAATATCCGGGAATTATGTAAGAATTACTGGCTCTGGAAATCATGCGTGAATTTTGGGAAACATGAAAGAAAGGTACAAGCAGATGTTTTATTTTATCTTTATCTTTTAATTATCTTTCAACGGAAACACAGTCAGTGGTGAAAATTTAAATGTTTAAACGTTACTTCGCAAGGCGTGAATGCCACAAAAGGACCGAACTGACGCGAAAGTGAACAAGACCACGTCGATCAGAAATTTGCATTTTGGATTGCGCAGGCGTTACCCCCACATCCCCTATACGCCTTCATGGCGTGGTGCTATTCACAGGGGAACACTTATTTTTTTTGTTACTTTTTATTTTTTTATATATATATATATATATATATATATATATATATATACACAATTATTTAGATATATATTAGTAGGGCAACGACTACAATAAATTTAAGATATCGCTCTTTGAACTCAGAACCACTACATTAGATTGGCAAAATGCAACAGGACTTGCTCCAAGACCAGATTCAGCAGCCATTAAGTTAAATTATTTTGAGTTGGTGTTTTAAGTCCACTTTATGCACAGTTAGGCTAATCGGGACTGGACCTACAGTTTAAAGTGGGATCCGAACCACTTGTGCCTCCACCGGGTATCGAACCCGGGACACCTTGATTACAAGGCGACGACGTTACCACTGCACCATCGGGGAAGCCCTAAGAAGTTAAATTATACATGATACACTTGAAAGACAGATTACAAATATCTTAAGCTACAAATGTATAAAGGTTTCATAGTACATTTTGGATAATTTAAGAAACAAACTGTTGATTGACGGTATACCTTTGATAAGTGTATCGAAAGATGTAGAAATATGTTTTTCTTTCTTTTTCTCTTGCTTCATATGAATTTTCATATGGTAAATTCAAGAGATGAATTTTATAGTATTAGATTCTATTTACAAAATATATACGAAAATACTTTAGATATGTAATAAGCTTACTGAAATATGATGATAAAACTTGGAAATATATCCATTCAAGGAAGCCAATCTTTTCCCAACAACTGCTTATATACCTATCAATTCTAATTCAAAAGCTGCATTTAGTTACAAATGTGCTTTTACATTAGTGATATAGATCAAAGATGTGGAACTAGAAGATTTAGGCCAATTAATCTATTTTAATTAATATGAAACAGTTCGCGGGGTGGAAAAGGCGAAACAAGAAAGCCGCGGAATAAAATCTCCTCCCCCCTAAAGAAAAACGGTTATCTCCGACCACTTCCAACTCCAAATTTTCACAACCCATTTATCTCATGAATACAATGGATACATTTGTCAAAATTACCTAAGTATTAAAAAAAACATGGCAATATTGTTTAAAACCTAACATGGAACGCTGTATCGTCAAACTCGACTGCGGAAAATAGGGAAACCACAAATGGCCTCCATATTTCTTGGACGATTGTTAAGAACCAATATATATATATATAAAAAAATATGTTGGGAAAGGAAATTGGATACATTTTGAGAACTAACGAAAATTTTATGAGAACTAATGGCAACTAACGAAAATCAATCGATATTGATGGTTTTCGGTTCGAAGTTGAATATGGGCAGAAAAAGTGTGAAATTGGTCCGACCCATTTATTTCCTTAATAGTTTCTATGTATTTGCAGAACTAAAGAAAATGTTAGGAGAACTATCGAGAACTAACGAAGAAATAACGTCCTGACTAAGTTTGAAGTGGGCAACGAAATTTGGCTGCTCAGGCCAACACATTTCGCCTAATCATATATTTAGTCAATAAATTGGATATATTTGATAAAATGACTAAAGTTTCAACAAAATTGATTCATACTCTCTACATTCTACAAGTACGGACCATTTTTTGATAAACATTCCGTGTCAAAATTGGGAAACTTCAAATTGCTTCCATTTTTTGATCGGCGAATAAATTGGATAAATTTTGAGAACTAAGGAAAATTTTATGAGAATTAACGGGGACTAATGAAAATCAATCGATCTGGATGGTTTTCGGTTCTAAGTTGAATATGGGCCGAAAAAGTGTGAAGTTGGCCCGACCCATATATTTCCTTAATAGTTTCTATGTATTTGCGGAACTAACGAAAATTTTATGAGAACTATCGAGAACTAACGAAGAACTAACATCCTTACTAGGTTTGAGGTGGGCAACGAAATTTGGCAGCCCAGGCCAACACATTTCTTCTAATCATTTATTCTGTGAATAAATGGGATACGTTTGATAAAATGACTAAAGTTTCAAACAAAATTGATTCATACTCTCTACATTCTACAAATGCGTACCAGTTTTTGAGAAAAATTCCATGTCAAAATTGGGAAACTTCAAATTGCTTTCATTTTTTGATCGGCGAATAATTTGGATAAATTTTGAGAACTAACGAAAATTTTACAAGAACTATCGAGTACTAACGAAGAACTAACTTCCTGATTAGGTTTGAGGTGGGCAACGAAATTTAATGAGGTGTCAATAGTTCCATAGGATCCTGCGAGATTTAATCTTTTCCAGCTTCACCTTTCTCACGTTCGGGGAGCAAGGACGTGCATATACCATGTCGCTAACTATAATCCATAAAATATAATGTTGGAAACCCCCCACTACAGAAATTCGTTGACAACCTAAGATATAATATTTTATCAAGAGTTTCTTATCTGCCACCTTTCAAATTAAATACTCAATCCTCTAACCAAAATTTCTATTCCAATTTTAAATTTAATGTTGATATTGAAGAGTAGATATTGTCCTATCAAAAACAAATAATTCTCAGTCCCCACACCAGAATTTACGCAACAGTGTAAGACGTAATTGTACGAAATATACAATAATTTGATATCGCCAAAATTTCAATCCACTCTCACTAAAACTCCCGTCATAATCTAAGACTTAACTATACGGCATACGTTTTTAGAAGCGATATCGGATTTCTGTGTAATGCAACCCTTATGTTTGATTGTTTTGAAATAGTGTGTGTTCCGTGAGTGTTATTTAATAATGTCGCTCTCGAAACCTAGCACCAGAAGTACAGGCTAAATTAAAATAATACTTTCACAAGACAGAAATCTTATTTTTAAAGTGTTTTCTTACTTCAAAGAATTGGCGTCGGAAGAAGTGCGTGCTGAAACAATGTTTTCTCAGAGTCGATAACTTACGGCTAAAGCTTGTGGTGTAGTGATGGCGCCAGGGAAAAATGACAGGGGTGGCGGAAGGGGTGTGACAAAATATTGTTGGGGGGCAGTCACATTCAAACGCCCGAAAACATTATATATGCACACAGGGCTACTGGTAATTAGATGTATTCCCTGAAAGGGGTTAAAGTAGAGACAATTTGCAATAAATTTGACCATATGATATCCCGTCCGAAAATTAGTAGTTTTCGAGATAATCGAATTTCTTTTGTTTCTTTAAAAAAAACGACAATTTTCCACATAAAAAGATGAATTGAGAAAATACTGCTCATTGCATGGAACTTATTCCAGCATTTTCTGATAGCTAACAAATAAGTGGTTTGTTGAAAAAAAATTGTTCCCAAATAACAATCACATGTAAGTACCGGGTGGGTCTAAACTTACAAGTGATGATAAGAAAATGCACTCTTAGTTTTCTTGGCAACGTATTAATAACAAAAACGGTATGACACGAAGCGTACAAATTACTTTAATTACTTCCTTGTGTCATCTGCTATCCAACAAGGTACAAATGTTGTTAACATTCACATTTGTGTACAAGAAATAATACTTCATTCGTCTTCATGTGAATGGAATCAATGAACAATACAATTAAAGAACATTACACGTCTTGCTCAAAGTGGCCACTTCCGTTACGAATGCAGGCACGCAGGTTTTTACAGACATTTACTCTCGTAACTCGTGATGTGCCCACATTTACTTTTTGATTAAGAGTTTTTCTCCATATGATTCGCTTTAATAAAAGCATTAATTCTTCTTTTTATTCGTGGGAACTTCCGCTAGTTACGTTGTTTCTGGTGGCCTATTTCAGTATTGGAAGATATTTATAATTTTATAATTCATCGTCTTTCTTGAGATGAAACTATTTATACAAACATTCAAGTTATAAGATAATAATATAAATGCCGAAAAAAAGTTTCGAAGAGTTTAATTTTCTTGCAAAATAAACATGACGTTGGAAGAAATTAACCTTTATAAGTATTAGAAACAACGAAAGCCACTTAGTGAAATGCAATTCTCCTGTAGGAGAATTCTGCTGTATGTGCTTTGGAGAACACACTGCCTATCTTCGGTACATCCTTGACTTGAGATTTCTTCTCAATACCAAGGACAGCCAAATGAGGCAGCTGGTATCCAGCATCCTGTTTGGAGCAAAGCTTTTCAAAGGTTTCAAACACGAAAAAGTTCTCTCACACGCTGCATTGTGCACTGGAATTGTTACAGAGAATACAACTAGAGTGTGAACCTTTCCTAGGATTTCGATGAAATCCATTAAGTGGAGTACATTTGTTCCATCTTCGTAACGCTGAAGAGTTTTGGGAAAAATCTGCGTTTCACCTTTCAGGGAAACGTTATCACAGGAATAAAAATCTGAAAAAGGTTACAGTTATCTCATAATTCAAGAAATATTCTGACCCTGGTGCACTTCTCACTCTACCACTCCAAAGTATGTGTGTGCTAAAGGGCTTGCCCACTCTTAGGGTGGCCAGTCCTAGTTCTGGCAAGGGAAGTGGGGAGCGGTGATTACGCCGCAGACCAACCAGACAACAGCAGTGGCGCCGAGAGACTCGACGCGGCGGATAAAAAGTACTACGCGAACCTCGTTCTACTGGCTGCTGCGTTTGTTATCGCGCTGGATTGGTCGCTTCTCCGCTCCACACTTCCCTTGTAGGGCGCCCACCGCAAGACTGGAAAAGAGTTATACACAATTAGAGGCACCTATACAGTTCTTGGGAAGAAGTTCTTCGATTTTGATAATTAAGAGAAATAGCAAACCTTCATCTAATGATTGAAGAGTGGCAAATCCTAAAAAGCGTTCTTTTATCTGCCCGCGATACAAGTATCTGTCATGTTCCTTTCTCGCAATGTCTTTTGTTTCATCTGACATCAGTGCGAATACTTTCACCTGATTCACCTCCTGGCTTATTTTGCTGAGAATAAGTGTGTACATTAAGCAGATTAATTTGTTTTGAATCGAATTTTGAGTGTAATTTGCATTTATGTTCAAGGTCAATACATTTCCGAAAAATATTCCCTCATTTTGAAATTAACTTCAAGAGTATCGGAGAAATTCCCTTTGTTAAGGATTGCCTCAGACTCCTAATCTCGAAAATCAAGTCCCTGAATAGCAAGAACACGCAATGCATCCACAAGAACTGACATGTAGTGTCGCTTTTCTTGGATCAACTTTGGTCCCGAGTTCGATACCCGGTGAATACACTTTAAACTGTAGGTACAGTTCCGATTAGCCTTACTGTCCATAAAGTGGGCTTAAAACACCAAATCAACCAACCAACCAACCAAATCGTGAATCACCTTCGAATGTCTTTATCTGATTACCATTGTCACTAACGACTCACAATCAGGGACTGCAGTTGAAACCTACTTTCAGTTTCAGTTTCAGTTCGGCCCGGAATGAAACATTGCGGTTCACTTTCAGTTCTCGAACTGAAACGGATTGAAACCGGAATATATCTATCCGAACCGTAACTCAAATGATCTGAGGCTGTACTTCTAGTTCGGTCCGGAATAAAACCTTTCGGTTCACTTTTAGTTTTCGAACAGAAACTGGAATCAAACAGGAGTATATCTATCCGAACCGTAACTGGAATGATCTGAGGTTGTACTTCTAGTTTGACCCGGAATGAAACTCTTCTGTTTATTTTCAGTTCTCGAACTAAAATTGGAACGAAACCGGAGTATATCTGTCCGAACTGTAATTGGATGGTCTTAGCTTGCACTTCCAGTTTGACCCGGAATGAAAGTTTTTTGTTCAGTTTCAGTTCTCGAACTTAAACCGTTTCCAGACCCAATTGTTAAGGATCTGAGCGCATTTTGCGATGTTTGATATCGAGAAAAATACTAAGTAACTTTTACATTTTCTTCATTTAAGAACTGCATCTCACATTGTACTGACAATTGTAATTTTGTTTTGTAATTATCTGTGAAATGAAAACGAAAGGTTTATATGAATCCGCCTCGCCTCTTTTACTTTTACCGCAGTTGATTCAGTTCAAAATGGCATCAAACAATGGGATGAAAATTAACTGTGAAAAAGTTACGTATCTTCTACTAAGAAAATTAACTTAAATCGATACAAATTGTACATGCAATCATAATAAATAAAGTAATCTAATCACATTATACCTCTTATATCTCATGATCCCAAAACAAGATTTTTGCTGCTATCAGATGATGGTATGAACTTATTTTGAGAATATCTTTTCAACATTGTAAAATTTTCACTTTTTCAGAAAATGTGTTGATTTCAGTTAAATCATTTGACATGGAATGTCCCAACTGTATCTATTTATATATAGACATACATATATATATATATATATGTATATACATATAAGGTATCAAAATGGCAGTTATTTCAATATATCTATATATAATCTTTAAATAACGGCCCTATTGATACCCTGTATGAAAATGAGTAATCAAACTTATGTACTAGATAGTTTGAAAGGAAATCAGGTAATTCTACAAATAACATGAAAGAAAGTAAGTAAGTGAGTAATCTAATACTCATTTAACTCATTGTGGGTGTAGGAGTACAGCAACACATACAAACAAAACATTACAATTTCATATGAGGGTAATACATATCAAAAATAACAACTTATACAGAAAGCAAGACGGAATGGAAGAGGTCACGAAATATATTTAAATTTGTTTTACGCTCTCTGTACAAATCTGTTAAGGCATGGTAAAGATAGCAAGGTTACATTTGTAGATGTAGCAATAGAAGTGGCAATGGTGACAAATTAATTTGCACTATGAATCTCAAATACGTACTTATTTCATATTTCAAATCATTTATCTCTGTTCTACATGTAAGAAATTAATTTTGTCCCTCAACTTCAATATATGATCTAATTATTTCTTCTTTCTTTCTCCTTACAAATATATTACATTAATTTTCGTTCGTTCTTGTTTGTAAAATAAAGTAAATAAATTTTTATTTAAAAATTTACACTTCTACTTTATATGGTAACTACAAATTTCTCTCGTTGTATAATATTGAGCTGGTGTTTTTAGACCACTTTATGCACAGTAAGGCTAATCTGGACTGGACCTACAGTTTAAAGTGGGATCCGAACCACTATGTACCTCCACCAGGTATTGAACAAGAAACCCCTTAATTACAGTCAGCGGGGATTACGCCACAGACCAACCAGACAACAGCTGTGGCACCGAGAGACACGACGCGGCGGGAAGAAGTACTACGTGAACCTCGTCCTACTGGCTTCTGCGTTTCTAATCGTGCTCGATGGGTCGCTTCCCCGCTCCCCGCTCCCCGCTCCCCGCTCCAAACTTCAATTGCCAGCACTAGAATCGACCGCCTTTAGTCAGCTCCAGGCCCGAACCCAAAATTCTTTGAGGGGTAGATCCGAAATGCTGTTCGATTGATTGAAGTAGGTTATTTTTCGTAGCTTTTGTGCCACTTTTGGCTAATCGTGTGATAACATTACGAAATTGATAAAATGACACACACAAAGACCACCCATGCCCAGGCCGGGAGTCTAACAAGGGACCTCTGGCGTCGTAGTCCGCTGTAATAACCACTCCACCATGGTGCTCGGAGTAATGTTGTTCGACTATTATATATGACCACCAATGTATGGTAGTAGTACTGCAGCTAAAGCTAATTGTGGAATGCTAGAGTTGAAATATTATGGGGTCCAAAGAAACGAAAAACAATCAACTCAGCGACAGACTCCGCCCCCCTTCCCCGCGACAATCAGCAACAAAGTCGCTTACAGACAATGGCGTACAGCTTGGTACTTATTGTTTACATTCAATTCTCAGAAGTATTCGAAAAGTAGTATATGTTCCGCAAAATAACAATGTTTTCAAATTTCGGAATATACAAAATTGCATTAATCGAATTGTGGAAAAGCAAATGCTTGGACAACTTTGATTTTGATGCTAATGTGTGGAAAATATTTAAGCTGGTGTGGGCGCCAGTGGGTGGAGAGCAGGATGAACATGAACGTATGTTTTCGTGTTTACTGAGTAGTGCCGTTTGCTGTTATCAGTGACGTTACCAGAGGGGGCAGGGCAGACTTCACCGCCTAAATCCCTCCTACAAACTGGCGTTACTGAAATACGGAATAATAACGGCCTTCAATTCTCAGAAAATTGCGATTTACAACTTTTCTGAGTGTATTCTGCATGTTATCACTTTTCCTGTTTATAATCAGGGGCTCCGAAACCGGGCCTCCTTAAAAGGGGCAAAATGTATAAATTTCAACATCATTTGAATTAGTATACTTAAATGCACTAGAACAATGGACAATCCAAAATTAACATTGCGTGCTAACAATAGACTTTATATAACTTTTAAATTATAATTGTTAAGCTTCATAATCTTTTAGTGGAACAAGTATATTGAAGATTTAATATTTCACTACCTCTTCATATTTCTGTATGAGAAGTAGTAAGATAAAGTACTTTGCCCACTGTTTCACATGAAAAGTCTAACAATTGATATATTAGCAAATATTAGCAAAATAAATAAGAATAATCCCTCTACATAATAGTTATAAATTTCATTCATATTGGTTTCAATATCTTATTTCGCTTTGCAATTTAATCTTCTTTTTACTGGAGCTTCCAATAAAATACTTCCCGCTTGGCCTTATCTAATGGATTCCATTATCGCAATCATAGTCATTTTGAAGCTCCTTTTGAGTTTTACATTGTTTTCATTTGTTATTGTTCTTAGGTAACGCAACTATTTAGAGATGTAGAGACTGCTGTCGGATTAAAAATTATAGATGCTCGAGTTTGGACTCCAATTAAAAATTAACCAATAGACCTACATAAAAAAAATTACATCAAGATTTAGGTTATTCAATTCTGCGTTAATCTATGCTAACCAAATTTTCTATCGAGTAGGCCTTATATATTTATCGTCATAAGAACGAAAAAGGGCCCTTTTTTAGTTTTGTAAACGATCGCTCTCTTTGAAATTCTGTAAATCAACAATTTATCCGTTCGTTGCTAAACACATTCTTAATTTTCAAGTTTTCAAAATTTGTCAAAAAACAGTTTTCTTCAATTTTGCGAAACAACTTTCTCTTAGTATTGGGTAACCCTATAAATACAATATTGGTCTTGTTTTTAATCTCTTTGCATCTGTTTTTTAAATGCATTATTATTGTCAATTCACATTGCGTAACTGATTTTATATAGATTTTTATTCAGCGGAGTAAAGCTGTACGTGTAACGTGGCAACACCGCAAGCATTGACTCGCAGGCCGAGACCGTAGTACACCGTTCAACGGAAATCGCTGTGTGCCTTGTGGAAGAGTGGAAAATACCTATAGTAAGAAAAGTATACGTAAACCAGCTGGGCAAGCTAGACTACAGAAGGTTCTTTTGTCATCAAAAATCCATCAAATTATATGTAGATACTTCAATCGCCTCTTTATCAGTTGCCATGTTGATTGAGAAAATAATCCCGCTTTCATTTGCTTTCTTTTGAAAGAAACACGATCCGGTGTTCTGCTGTCCTATACGTTTAAAAACTTACCAAATAAGGCATTGATTTTATTCCAATCCTTCATGTACATTTGTGACTTGTAAAAACCTTGTAAGCTAAGAAAAATGTTCGTTAATCCCCAACGAATAAACGGCACTTATGTCTAAAAACTCAGGATTAAAAATTATATATTCAAGTTCAATCTTTGCCACTTTCAGACGTCAGTTATATGAGTTACCGAATGTACAAAATGCGGTAATATGCTTTTTGCTGTATTGTTTTCTCTTAGAGGAACAAAATGGGATGCAACACAAGCTTAAACCCAGCTCACATTCATTCCACTGCTGTATGCATGAAAGAGCGTGATTAGAATGCATCGTTGAACCTTCTTGCAATCTTGCAAGCAGTGTCAATCACAGACAAAGGAAAAGGAAGTGAAATACGTATTTATACGAGACAGAATAGCGAAGAAAGGAAATGGTAGAGATAAATATAGACAATAAAATCAGTTTACAGTATGAATTCAAGAATAGAAAGAGAGAGGAAAGAGAGAGAGAGAGGAAGATAGAGAGAGAGAAAGAGAGAGAGAAAGAAAGAAAGAAAAAAGGAGGGAGAGAGAGAGAGAGAGAGAGAGAGAGAGAGAGAGAGAGAGAGATGTAACGAAATGAGAAAGCTAGGTACAAATAAGAAGGCCCAAAAAATTGAAGACGAAAAGAAGAAATAGGAATAGAAAAGACGTAAGAGGAAAATCGAGATTGAAAGAGAGAAAGAGAAAGGGAGTACATATTTGTAAAGCTCATGGGGCGTTACCCCCACACCCCCTATACGCCTTCATGGAGTGGTGCTATGCACAGGGGAGCACTTTATCTTTTTACCATATAACGTCTCTCATATATACAGCTCACCTTAATTTGTCGCTATACAGTTTCTGCCCACCCGTTCGAAAACCTCTGGTACCGCTACTGGAGAGCGGAAAGGAGAAACTCAAGGATATGTAGGGAGCACAAAACGAGAGATTGTACCTTGGACCGACAACAATTGAAGGTGTTCTTTGTTGTCGCCAAGAAGACCAGAATGTGAAACGCTGGTTGAAGAAATTTGTAAAGAGTGATGAATTAAAACTGACTGAAAATTTAAGTCTGTCCAAAACTGCTATTAAGTTACCCACGAAATTTCAAGTTAGGGTAATCGGGAACGTTAAAGTGGGATCCGAATCACTATGGGCCTCTACCGGGTATTGAACTCAGGACCGTCCACTTGATTACTCAGTATGTATAATTTCTATCAAGATCCATAAACGATAAGTAACAATTACAATTTAACAAGTAACGAATAATATGTAAAGCATATCTGTACACATACACAGTATATAATTTTTATGGTGTTGGAATCTTTAATCAAATAATGTTTATTGAAGAAATATCAATAACTTTGATTAAAAGTTCGCCATGAAAATAATTAGTTATGTTGATCAAGCATTTAATATTAACTGTTCCAATTTGATTTCCACTTTTAACTAAAGACAAGCATAACAAGCAAGAACTTCACGTACGTTCTTGCTGAATTTCTCAGGTCAAATCCTGATATTTACATTAACTTTTACCCTGCAAACAATAGTTTGTGAAAATAACCAACCTCCGTCGCGGAGTGGATGACACTGGTAAGAAGCTAGCTGTCCCTGGTTCAAATCCCTGGGCATGCGTGTTCTTTGTGAGTGTAAACTCATCAATTTCATCACATAGTAACTCATCGTTATTGTCACGATTAGCCAAAAGTTAAAGAAAAGCGACGCAAAATTACAAAAATCAAATCCATTTTGTGACAATAATAAATTTAACTCTAAATTATTATTACAAATTGCTAAAACGGCTGTTAAAAAGGAGCTCCATTGATATTTATTATTTTAATCAGATTCTTTCAAAGAGATCTCATATTTTGGGATTTTGTCATCTATTCAGATACTACTTACATAAGCCTACCGATTGATTTCTTATTTTATTAAAAGAAGGCGGCAGCCATGTTGGAGACGGATATCGTGACTAGGGATGGCCAAAAAATCCGGAATCCGGATTCCGGAAAATTTGAAATCCGGATTCGGAAAGTGCTAATATCCGGATTTCGGAGGGAATCCGGATATCGGAGGGAATCCGGATTTCGGATAAAATCCGATTTTCGGATAAAATGCGGATTTTGGATGGAATCCGGATTGCAGATAAAATACGGATTTCGGAGGCAAAACAGGTTCTGGAAGGATAACGGATTACAGAGGGAAAACGAATTTTGGAGGGATAACTGATTTTGATCAATATTTTTAATAATTGTCTCATGAATTTAACAATATACTATAATCTACCAACCCAATGTCGGACTGTCTTCCACGTACACCCTGGACTGCACTTAGCAGACTAACGAGACTATGGCGTCTGGTTAGTAAAATCCTACGTGGAGCATTTTTGTAATTTTGTGATCTGCCATGTTTTTTTTATTGTCCCTTCGTCTGCTTCATCTTATCACAATTCATCCTCATCTTCACGATTAGCCAAAAGTGGAAGAAAAGCGAAGTTGAATACAACAAATAAATCAAATCAATTATTGTAATATGTCGTTCAACTAATAAAGTGTGGGCTATGATAAATGTCTTCTTAATTTAAAGGGATAAGATAAAGTATCCCATTTACAGTCACGGACACTTCTAGGTTATAACAATTCCATTAACATTCAATGGAATTGTTGCAACTCAGAAGTGTCCATGACTCTACAAAGCAAAGTACACACTGAGCAATTGAAGGGCATCAGGAAAGAGACACATAAATGAGAGAAGTAGGGAGGCCATGTCAAGATTCACATAGGAAAGAGAGATTGATTGAGTTGGTGTTTTAAGTCCACTTTATGCACAGTAAGGCTAATCGGGACTGGATCTACAGTTTAAAGTGTGATCGAATAATACGAATGATAGCCAAGAGGTTTTACAACATTTAACGACATCGGATACTTTCGGTACTTTCTTGTAGACTGGAGGGGATAGAGAGAATTTTAATCAGAAGATTTGGTCAACGGATTACCCGTGAATGCAGATGTGTCTTTTAAAACACATACACAGAGAGAGGACGGGGGTAATACAAGCAGAGAAAAATGGTGGAAGGGAAAATAAGACGTACAATAGCAATGAGACAATGTGAAAGAAATACAAAGGAATTCTGGAGAGGGCGAGGGAATATATGTGTGTGAAACTCAAACTTTATATCTATCAACCCTAATTTATCAGTATTTGGCTCCTGCCCACCCCCCGGTCAAAATTTTCTGGCGACGCCCATTAAAGAAACCGACTGGGTTTAGTAATACAGTATATTTCTTTCCTTTCATGAAACGATTGCATTACGTTTTGTTTTTCTTTTTATCCATCAATAATTGGTACAGATTAACAAAAAGTTGGTACATGAGATTAGTTCCGCAACAATCAGATGTAATCTGAATATTTTTTGCGGGTATGATATGAGAGCAGGCGGCGGCGCCAGTATTAATTATGTAGGTGTGCTGAGGGGGTGTGGAATGAAATGGGGGGATAATGTTTAAAATAAAGAAAACGTGAAACATGCATGCATTACATCAAATATCAATGGACATTTAATAGGCTTTTATGAAAATATGTTTATGAAACTGGAGACTACTAGTGACTTTTTTTCAGTTTTGTTTGTTTTGGCCACTACAAGCGCATGTTTTGTAATTTGAAACGAACAAGGCTTGTTTATACAGGCCAATTACCATATACTGTGGCTTAAAAAAAGGAAACTAAATTTTAAACAAAAAAAAATAGTAATGGTGGAAGAAAGACAACAGCCACTAATAATTGTAGACAGACTCCTCCCCTAATAGAGGAAAGCAAATGAAGGTTCTCTTTCAGATTGCGATCAATGTCTGTTGTCTACAATGACAGCGGTGTTACTCCAATGTGACGACAAAGTTTTAGTAAATCATACATAACGTAACATGGCAGATGTGGAGACTTAAGGGGTGCTGAAAAACCCCTCCGCACATTCTTCCCCGCGCCACCAACGCATGGGAGCAAGAAAAGTTTGGTCGAATGCAGAAAGAAACATATATGACATTTTTTGTTGTGTACGATTTCATTGTTTGAGCTCCGAAGCATGTAATCGCAGGAAGAAGATGCAAATTATTACATTCTTTGGGCGTCAGAAAGTGTTTGCGCATTAAATTGAAGTTCGAACTTGTCCAATCTATCAAAATATCGCTCTTATGCAACTGCTACGACGGAGCCATCGAGCAATGTGGGCATGTTTGGCAGAAACAAAGAACCTTGTACAATACTACTGCAACAACACTGATCACAAATGTCCTCCGAAATCCGGATTTGGCCATCCCTAGTCGTGACATCGGACCTTTCAAAAATTAACAAAAAACATGTAGTAGATTAACAACTTTTAGAGTAAAGTAGCAGTTTATGGCTGGTGAATGATATAAAAGCTATATGAATACAATAATATAAATATAATCATTGAATAGAAAAGAAACAATGAAACATACAAACAACGTGTCCATAGAGGCATACAAAAACATTTCCTATAACTTCTGTTCACATCACCCAAATTTAAATGAAGAGGGGAAAGAAGATTTGAGGCTTCTTGTAAAGGAAGATTTCTAAGAATAACGTTCGCCTCCCCGCCATGTTTCTCTTCCCTCTCTCTTACTCTCCTGCTGGTTTGTCTTTCCTTTATGAACTAAAGTTAGGTCTAACAATAGCCAAAGCGCGTGACGAAATGTGTGAAATTCAACAGTTGATAGCACTGTTGCTGCAATGGTTACATAATGATAGCATAGTAACAAATATATACATTGGGTATTAGAATGATAGTGGTGTGAATGGTTTTCATAATGATATAGGAGTGAATTTACTAGAGATTTGTCCAAATTTTACAAATTAAGTACCGTAAAAAAGGCTTCTCAGTACGATATCACAGGTAAATATATACGTTAAAAATCGAGCATACTCAATGATTTCCAGTGGGTGCCACAATCCTGCAAAGTGTAGTGGTTGCCGTAATGGTACCGGCTATTTAATGGAATGTTTAGATAGAACATTTTTATTTATTAATTTGTTTATGGTTATTTTAAAAATACAACAAATCTGAAACATGTAAAAGCTCTGGACCTTATTCTGGAATCATTTGGAATTCAATGGAACGGAAAATCAGATACGAAAGTCGCGAACAAATAAACAACATTCATTTTAATACAGAGTGCGATTTGAATGAGGGAGGATGGATTTTTACCACCATCTGGTTATGAATGACACATCCCACATCAGAGATAATTATTTCGCACTCACTGCATATGTAAACTTATCAAATATGAGGGTCGTTTAATAAATAAGTTTCTCTATGTTGTAAAGTTTTTATTTGGTAATATACACATGCAATGTCTACATGTCTAGATAAGTACATACCTGCACTACTTTTCAACATAATCGCCTTGCATATTGAGGTATTTGTCCCAACACTGAACCAGCTTATCAAAGCTCTGTGCAAGAAAAGTCCGGGAGCAGGCTTTGCAACATTCGTCTCACAGCGGCCTGGACTTCCACATCCGTTCGAAAACGCCGACGCTGTAACTCATTCTTCATGTGTGGGATAAGATGTAAATCGCTAGGCGCTAAATCAGTGCTGTAAGGTGGATGCTGTAGCCGTTCCAACTCCAATTGCGAAATCTTGGGCTGAGTTTGTGCGACCGAGTAAGGGCGGGATGACACCAGCTGAGAGTAGGCCAGGGCACTTGTGTCGGATTTCCGATTTTACCCGCTGCAAGGTCTGACAATACCGGGCAGCAGTAATCGTGCCTACTCGTTCCAGAAAGTCATTGCATCCCAGATGACAGTCACAAGTACCTTCCCTGCCGATGGAGTCGTGTCGAATTTCTTTCGCAAGGGAGAACTCGGATGCTTCCACTCCAACGACGTTCTCTTCAATTCGGGAGCGAAGTGATGAACGACACAGTCCGTGATGAAGGCATTTCCTTCTTCCTGGTACCGCATCAGAGCATCAAGGCTACAGCCCATTCTCGTCTGAAGATGTTCAGAAGTGAGTTTGTCGAGGAACCCAACGTACACAAACTTTGCGGTATCGCAAGTCTTCATGGATGATGCTGTGAGCGGTCCCAAGGAAAATGTTCAACGCGTTAGCCACCTCACGAAACTTGATTCTTCCGTTCCCCCGATTCAGTTAATCCACTTTCGCGATGTTCTAATCAGTGAAGCCAGTTGAGGGACGACCGGATCGAACTTCATCAAAAATCCCTACTCTGCCTTCGGTGAACATGTTGCACCACCTTCTGGCCATCTGCAGAGATATTAATTACAGTGTCACGAGCCCGGCGTTTCATGATGTTCCCCTCTGCGCATGCGCCTTCACGTCTGTGGGAGCAATGCCTATCATTCTGATATGATCCACATTTTTATGTGACGTCACCAGCAGAAAATATGTCACTTTTGTGAAGAATAGCGGAATTTCTCTGTTATTATATGTAATAATGCACCTTGTTTGTAATGTATATCTTTTGTTTATTGTTTATTGTATTTTATCCTCTGTTATGGGTAGTTTAATGTATCTTCATGTTTGCAAGAGTGCACTATACGAATTTGTATTTCTAAAGATATATAGATGTCAGTTTTGTTGATAGTATCCTTTTGTAGATAGTGAGTGAGTGATTGATCTGTACTTTAATCTGTGTTCTCGAAAATAGTATAAAACCGAGGATATAGTGTAAGAATGATCACACTTTTTCGCCACGGATCGACGAAGCTTTTAAAATTAAAAAGAATTCCTCGGTGTTGTGCATACATCTTGGTATGGTAGTTCGGGGCGCAAGCTAGGCCTATGTGATCATAGGTACGCCGATAGCCACGCATTGAAGATATGCACAATACTGCAACCATTCTACGTCAAATAATAAAGCTAGCCTAAGGATTAATTTGGAAATAAAAGGCTAAAGAGCAAATATTGGCTCAGTTATCATTGCATATCTCTTGGTGTGGTAGTTCGGGGCGCAAGCTAGGTCTATGCGATCATAGGCTTGCCGATAGCAACGCATTGTGTTTATGCGTTTTAGTTGAGTCAATTCATCGACAAAGCGAAGTCCTCGCCTTAATCTCAAGTATATTTGCATTATAATTGCAATAAATAAAGAATAAACCCTTTCAGTTTATACATACGGCAGTAATGTGGTTTTATTTCTCTGTACTGTGAATATTGTCTTTGCCTAACACTATCCCTGTACCTGAGAGGAGTCTGTGTACTTCACCAAGTCTCATCGTTCACCGCTGAGTATTATTAAGTTAATATTAATAGTATAATAATAATACGACGCGTCTAATTGCAAGAAAGTGTCAATTCCTTGAAGGCGACAGATATTGCTTCGTCAACCATTTGCATAGTGTTACTCAATTATTTTTGTAACAACTTTTATGGCACAGACAAACTTATATATTGAAAGATCCTCGTATAACGTACTTATAGTGTTTTCCAGTTTAGTTAATTTTAGAGCCTCATATCTGTATATAAAATTATTATTAAGCTATTTATGGATGATGTCTAGCATACTATATCTAGTCTTGTTAAGCTGCCATGTGTCCGTTATTTTCTGAGGTTTCTAGGTGTTCCACAAGCACATTTTCTTCAAATACTATAAATGTGCCATGTTTTTTTTATGTTGGGTAGCTTCATCCTTAAATGCTGTCCAAGCACATGTTGCAAGCTATACTGTTTTCTTACCTCTTAAAAAAATAGTCCTGATGTTTCCCGATCGACTCGCGTGAGGTCCCAGTTTGAAGGAATGTTAAAAGATTTGATTGATTGATTTTGGTTTATTTTGTTTCGCGTTTCATCTGTTATGGGTGATGACACAATGAAATTGATGAAGGGACTCCCGCAAAGAACATCCATGCCTAGGACGGGATTCGAACCAGGTACCACTGGTTTCATAGCATGCTGCGCGTAAATGATTTGACAAAGTAGTTATTTACAATGGAATGGGCTGCACTTTACGACGCTCTACTAGGATGTTGAATGGTGATAAGATGAGATTAGCAAAGGACAATCAAAAATATGAACAGGACACAGAGCCCCAGATGCCTCACCCTGCTCTACAAGTACTGCAAGTAAGCAAAACCGAAATTCATCAGTTCTTGGAGCAAAGCAAGAAATTGACATGGCTATAAAAACTCTTGAAACATTGAAAACTTTTTTTGACCATGGGTGGATGGTAGTTCAAGAGTTAAAGGAAAATTATTCGTTCGGATGATTTTTATCCAATCTTTGGTGGGTAATATGAATAGTTGGTTTGAAGAATTAGGTTTCTTTCCGGATGTAGTCGTATAAAATGCAGATAAATGGCCTTCTAAGTAATGAATGTCAACGTTGTTTATGTGGAAAATTGAACTTTAATGTAAGTGAAAGCATGTGAGGAAGCATTAACTGAAGATTTTCGCATCTACAAAGAAAATCCAAAACACATTGCCACTTCATTTCACTCAACAACCTTGTGCATCCAGTCGAAATTGCAAGCTTAGTGCCATGAATCTAACCTTATGTGATCGTAGATATTATTTAGAAGTTTTAATACTTTTTTTAAACCTGCTATTCTTTTCAATAATGGATCAAGTCTAGACATCGCAGTGCACTTGAAAAAGCAACTCGAACCTACAGGAGCATCCCCAGGCAGCTGATTTATCTAATTTTCTTACAGTTTAGTTTTACATTTCAACTTGGAATATTAATGGTTTGTGTTAAATTCAATATCAAAATTAGATTTTAAACAATTAACATTCAATTATAAGCATGCTTACAACATAGGTAAAAAGTATATGTGAAATCAATGGAAACCTGTGTTTCTGGCGAACTATTGGCAAATACCTATACGTTCATTGAGAGAGAAAACCAAGTCCATCACTCCCTCTGAAAAAAATTAATCCTTTCTAATGTCTAAGAATCATCGCTACTCCATTTCAACTAGGAATGTTATCGAGATGAGACGAGTCAAGACTCCTGTGTGATGAGGTCGTTCTCGTTATTGTATGTACTTGTTCTTGTCTCGGTCAAAAATGTATTCTGTATTTAGTTTGTGCTCAGATATACATTTTATATAGAAATTGAAAATTTTGCAAATAATTTGTCTGACAAAATTATCATGAAACAAATTTTATCAGATAAATTATATCCAGATTTTTCTATTTATATTTAAACTGTATATCCAGTTCAGTTGCGTTAAAATACGAAAAATATAAATTCCCGTTAACCCATGTATTTCCGATTTTTTTTTGGTTGACAATTTTTGCCAAATTTATTTATTTTACTCTATTATGAGTACAAATTATCAGGAAATCAAAACTAATTGAAAATCATTTTGTGTTAAGGCTAGAGGAGGTTGGGTCAAAAACGACCCAATGGGAATACCGATGCTAACTGCATGGGTTGTTTTCGACCCAATGGGAAAATAGGGATATAATTCGTAACAATATAGGCACTGGCGATTCATGCAATCACTCACTCACACACACACACACATTCTCTCTCTCTCTCTAACTCACTCACTCACTCACACTCTCTCTCTCTTTCACTCACTCAATCACTCTCAACATGCACACTCATTCACTCACTCTCTAACATTGATACCAATAAATAAAGAAAACACATATATTTGATGTCCGCAGTTTTTCACTTTGTTATACAGGTTTATGTTCTGTTGGCAGGATATCACAAGAAAATAAAACATAACAATAGTTACTTGATTGTGCACAAAATATATTGCAATATCACACATATTTTCTCAATTCATGAGTACATTACTTCTTGTGAAATTTTCAGAAAATTTATCGTAGAGAAATACATTGCACTTGCCGCAATACCTATTGGATATGTTTTTACAGCTGGCACATCTTTACCTATATTCCTTCTCTTTGAACGTGTGATTTAGTCTGAAGTACTTTTTGCTTGGTGGTGGCTCCCGAGATGTGCTTACAGAGGAAGACCTACCCGAAGAATCTCTTGTTATTCCATATCCTGCCAAAGTTACTGTACCAACACTTCTTCTAAACTGTAACAGATCTCCATTGTAGCCTGCATGTTGAGCTAGCAACTAAGAATTAACATCAGCCACATTTACCAAGATATCAATGGAATGTACAACATTTTACCACTTATTGAGCTACATATAGTTCATATATAGTACATATAGTATATAGAGTACTCCAAGTTGAGGTCAAATGGATCAATTCCACTTATGTTCGTATTATTCAATTAAATAACATCATGCATTTTGATTTGTTCTCTCCCTCCAGCAGCAGATGGACGTCTACTTGTCAGTGTAGAAGGCGAGACAAAGTATCAGTTGTCAGTATATCTTCTCCTCATACCTTTATTTCTTTCCACTCTTGCATCAAGAGTACAAAGAAAAATAGTATTTCCTCTATGTTGTGGTTCCTCTTCAAAGTGATCAAGTATCTCAGCTAGCGACAGAGGTCTGTCAGTAAAGACAACTTCACTCCTCCCTGATCCTACTCAATCACTCACCCGATGTGGGGATAATCCAACCAGTTATGGGGTGACGTGCGGTCAGCACGATGAAACCCCAGTCGTTGTTTTAGGTTTCCATGATCAGGTTACGCTTGTCATTCATAGCTTTCCAATTTCCTCAGGATGGTGTGTAGCTACCGGACCCATTCACAGGCCGAAATCTCAGGAGAAGAGATGTTACGCTTCCCCCATTAAACTCGCCCCGTAGTCAGAGCCCAAAGCATTACGCCTTAGACTGCAAGGCCAGAGTGCGGGACTACGGAAATAGTACAATGCATAAATTGGTATAATATATGAAGTATGCATGCAAACCTTACAAACATAAAAACATAGTTGAATAAAGTGAAGAATTCCAGAGGACAATACATAAAATGTGCAAACTCTGTTACCAACGATATTCCCATTGGGTCAAAAACGACCCACCTGATGAAAACACATAATTGTTTGAGATAATGAACACATGTCACAAAATTGTAATTTAAAACAACAACTAGCATTCTTTAGGAATCATATTGTAAAAGAAATTTGGTAAAGTATGAAAAAATAAAATTGCACATACTTTTCTTTTGACAACGGTACTTTAGCTTTCCCCAGTGTGCTCACAAATTCAAAGCCAACTGTAGACGTCATAATTTGAAAAAATCAGGATCAACTTTAACAATTATGAAAATTATACTATGCACATTATTTCTAACTCATAAATAAGAAAGATAAAGTAGTAACAAAATAAACAGTTAACAAAATAATATTGAAGTGCGCAATGGGTCGAAAACGACCCAATGGGAATATATGGGGTGATGGAATATGAAAATATAATTTATGTAATTTCATAGGTAGTAACAATTTACACAATATATTTTGTGATAATTGTGGATGCATTAGTATAAGAAAACCCTATTTGAAAAATTTGAAAGGAAAGGTGAGTCGTATACTCTTCTGATGCAGAAATATATCTTATAAATCAGTAGACTACTACTTTAGAAATGTGTAACCTCCCTCCCCCCAACCCTTATAGTAAGAGGCATTATTAACCTGCTGCATGATTTTCTGAAACTAAACTTTATATTACTTCATCTCTTACACTCCTTTTAAACAATTTTCATCTCCTCAAAATGGTTTCCAAGAACACAGATGAAGTGCAATAACTTTGAGTATCACAATATGGAAGAATAGGTTTAGCCGGCCCCCGTGGCGGAGTGGTTAGCACATCGCGCAACGACGTCATTGGTTCCGGGTTGGAATCCTGGCCTTGGCATGGATGTTTGTGAGTGTCCATTCATCAATTTAATCATACCATCACTCATCCTCATCTTCGCAAATTACTCAAAAGTGGCGAAAAAAGCGAAGTAAAATAAAGCAAATCAATCAATCATTTAACAAGAATAAGTTTACAGTGGTCCGAATTTATTTGGGGGGAAGGAATGTAATGTTTGTAAACAACATACACTTTGTCGAGATATAAGAAAATATATCTTTTTTACAGCAGCACCTTGAATCTTTAAAGGTATTTTAAGTTAGTACAAGGGGTACAACTCGGATCCTCGGTTTAGGGGGTACTGTATACCTTCAAAAGTACCTACCGTTTCTGCGCCACTGCAATTATATATATACGTGATTATATAAAACGGGTGGCCAGAATTAAAGTTACCCAACTCAGAGCCCTCTGTAGCCTGTTTGAGGCATCGTAGAACTCTGAAATTTGGTTCATCCACTATGCAGACCATGGAGAAGAGGATGGTGATAATAGTAAAAGTTTAATTTTCGACCACCAGGTTGAAATGTGGCGCTGCTTCAATGACGGGTTGTAATAATAACGTAAACTGCTTCAATTGGTTATGGATTTGCATTTACCTTGGAATCTTGCAATATACGAGAGATTACTTTCTCGCAACTTCCAGCCACTATCAAATATCTTTCTAATTAATAACTCAACTAAATCACTTAACGTGAGAGCTGAACAAAAGTTCGGAAGTGATCACCATGCCATTAAATAAGAAAGAACGTGCATTTCTGGTGAAGTTGTTTTATCAGAGCGGTAGTAATAGTGCAGCTGCACTTCGAGGTTATCGTCATGCGAAAGGACTTCGAAAGGGGCCCATGGCGACGCATGGGTTAAGAAAGATGATGAAGAAATTTGAAGAGACTGGAGATCTGGGTTTTGCAACAGGAAGGGGCCGCCGGCCGATTGCAGAAGAAGTTGTCACCGAAGTGGCTGTTGCAGTGGCGGATAGACCGTCTTGTTCCCGATATAGGAACAGTTTACGTCATTTACGCCATTACTCCACAAAATATCGATTAATAAGAGGATGATGGATCACTAGAGCTCCTTCAACCTTCCGGCACTCGTGCTTATTTCTGTCACATGAGAACTCGCACGTTGTATTATTTACAACACTCACTATTTTCAGTCATACAATTGTAATTCTTTAATGAAGTAGTTTCTTTCCTTAATATTTATTAATGCTATCTTACACTAATTCTATCAATCATGAATACTATTAAGAATTGAATAAAATAAAAAGGTGAAACAAAATATGGGGATGGATTTGAAAAATAACACAAGAGTACTCACGTGTTGTAAAAAGTACAACAGAGACACATTCACTACTTCATTCATCTGTTGCAACTAAACGAGTGACTATGAGGAAGGACCAACAAACTAATACGTAGGTGGAATCCATTGTTGGTGACCAAGCTTTTCATTTTACTTTTAAAAATTATACGTACTTGTAATTTTTACAACAGCGCGAGTTCCAGAAGGTTAAGTAAATTTTTCATTTGAAGTCAATCAGCCAGGTAGTCATCTACGTTTTTACCTATTTACTATTATTCAAAACATTATTAAAAAAACTTAATCAAAGTTATAAATTTTATTCAGTTATGCACATGCACTAGTCTTTCATAAATCTTGTAAAAAGTTAGAAGTAGTATTTTCCTTTGTACATAGCCTATATCGTATTTGCATGAAGTATATGGTGAGAAATCCTTTACAATTATATACATTGTGCATATGCTTATGATATAACACTGAACCGATATTGTAGATAACACTCAAAATTTGCATTTGTTACAATGTTAGAATTACAATTGCATGGTATAGTCTGACGCGTACGAAACATTATCTTTAATTGTTACCACATGGTGTTTGCTTCTTGATACGTCGTTAGTCCATGCTCTATTGTGTCGTTTTATTTGCATACATGGCTTAAATCTCTATTATTAAATTGTATTTTTTTCTTTTAATATAAGTGTAATATTTCCAGAGACTGGTGCATTGGAGCTACTAGTCCCATGCAACTGCTGTCTTCCTAAGTGTGCCTCCCGACATTGACTTTGTTACTATTTGTTTCAATTTGCGTTGCCTTTCCACCCTATAGGATAATGGCGGCCATGATGCTGAAAGGAGAATGATGAAATAGACGAAGTTTCAAATGTAATGAAACTATTCTATGTCATTACAAGGCTTCGAACCGAGGTTCGCTATGACCTCTCGTGTCATAACGTCCTGCACTAACCATTTCGCCACAGTGGCCATCTTTGAAATGAACTGTCATTTTTTATGCATTTTCAACCTTCTTTAGGTTACATACAGTATTTTCAGGTTAAAACCCCTCAGCGTTTAAGGGGAATTTTAAAATATGTTTATTGGAGATACGGTGTTTAAAATGATTACTCATAAGAAATTAAGAAAGAAACAAAATTTTGAGCTAAAAACATCCGTTCAAAAATCCAGGAACATTACACTGATTAGTCAGAACATGAAATTGGACAGTTTTCATTCTACAGAGTGAGTCAAAAGTCAAGATAGGATATTAAAATTAAGTGAAAATACGTAACACAGAGCAAGTTCCAAAGGTCTTCCTCTCAAGTTGCTGTAAATTAGCCTCAGTTGGAGCTGGTTTATTGAAGCTGTTAGAAACGTTTTCCCTGATTTATTCATACGTTTCATCAGTTCGTCTCTTTTCATGCATCCATACGTTAACAACGAGACGTATCCTCAATAAGGGGACACGAAGGTGCGAACCTCCGCCACCACTCGCCACTCTCACTTCTTATACCATCTCACTCAGCTATCGTTTGTCATTGGTGCTTCTGCTGAGTGCGGTATTCTTCGTGTCCCGGAGTGAAGGATATACTTTGGAGTGGTTAACTAGGTTCTGGGAATCTCCGCTTCTACACCAGTTTGATTAAGAAGATAAGCGAGTAATATAAATCTCGGTACCTAAGATAAAACCGAGATGTTTGAAATTAGAGTTTGAGAATCTAGAGAAGTTTTCGAGAAGCATGCATAGGTTTAATATAGAATAAGATCCAAATGGTAAATATAAAATAATATATAATACATAAAATATAGAGAATAATAATTCAGGGTCCAATAGGGCCCGTAGAAAACTGGAGTGCCCTTTAATGAAGACCACAACATCCGCTCTAGTGTTGGAATCAGGTCTGCACTACGAATCTGCTTCGAATTCTTCCGACTGTTTTCCTCTAATGGAAGTTATGAAGAAACGTCCTCTATTAAGGGAAGTTGTCCTGTCTCGTAGTACCTGATCTCTTCTTGCTGATGATCTTCCTCAGTGGTCACAGTAATGGCTGATCTCAGTACCCGAGTTGATCTCCTAAGTACATCCTGAACTGCGACAGTCCCACGTATAGTAGAGCCAGGAGTGGTATCTCTTTCAGTGGGGTCTGATCTTCTATACTCGAAATGCTCATAGCTTGATATTATATCCGCAAGCTTGTTGACGATATTGAAGGTCTGCTGGCAGATCGCCATCTGCTGGAATGAGCCTCTTCTTAAATTGGTCCTCAAACGCCGAATTCGGACGTCGTCGAATTTCTCGCAAGTTAAAAGGGCGTGTTCAGGTGTATCTATTACTCCACATTTCTGGCACTTATCATCAGATCTTAATCCGAACCTCTTTAAATAGGAACCGTAAGGGCCATGCCCTGTAATCAAATGAGTAATACCCTTTGATGGTCGGAAGAAGGAGTTTTTAGGTCTTATCTTCGCCAACGGCAGAAATCCTTTGGTACGTCGGGAACCGGGATGCTGTTCCCATTCCATCTTCCAGGCATTTTCTAAGTGTTGATCGATGTCCTGAAATGTGTTGAGGTTTTGACCAAGAAGGGCTACGATCTTATTATGCTGCCCTTTCCTCAGCCAGTATCTGGCTGCATATCTCTGAACCTCGAAATCGAGTGGAAGAACACCGGCAATTGCTATTACAGCAGCTGTAGCGGACGTCCGAAAGGCGCCCAGTATTCTCAGGAAGATATTCCTCTGTGCTGCCCGTAACTTGACTTTCACATATTGGTTGAGGGTCATCATTGCCCAGGTAGAGGATGCATAACATACTGTCGGCACGAACACCGCTCTGTAATATAGCATTGCTGTGTCAAAAGGCAGCCGGTACGCCAAATTACCCATGCTCATAATGTTATGCATAGTGGTTTTTGCTTTCGTCAAGACATTAACTATGTGAGAGCGAAAACACAGTTGTGTCTCGATTTATATTCCTAAGTACTTGACTTCCGAGGCAGCTCGAATAGAACAATTTCCAAGCTTTATTACTGGAGATCTCTGTAGTTTACCTTTTAACAATATCTGATGGGTTTTTTCGGTAGCTATTGTTAGCTTACTTTTCGATGACCATTCTTCAAGCCTTAACATAACATTATTCGTCTTCGTTTCAAGGTCTCTACGATTGTCGGCACTGAAGATAATTAGTAGGTCATCAGCGTATGCAACTACATCAGTTACGTCAGTCATGTGCATGAGCTCCACCAGAATTGGCTCCATCGTGACATTCCAAAGTATGGGTCCCAATACGGAACCTTGAGGGCAGCCTTTATTGATATTTCTATTTATACAGGCTGTACCCCATGTGTATTGGACACTCCTATTGCTTAAGTAATCCTTTATAACATTATATAAGGCCATTGGTATGTGAAGCTTTTGAAGTTCTCCAAGCAAGTACGGCCACCAGACGTTGTCGAACGCTCCACTTATATCAATAGTTATAGCAAGGACATATTTCCTGAGATCTTGTTGTACAATCTGTGTCACCATATTGATTGCATCCTCAGTGGAGGGTCCCTTCTGGAAGCCATACTGCCGTTCAGAGTTGTTGCTAAGGATTAATCTCTCGTTTAAGCGTTTGGCAATAAGTCTCTCAAAAACTTTACCCAGGGTGTCCAATAAATATATCGGCCTGTATGACTTGACGAGAACTGGGTCCCTTTTAGCATCCTTTAAAAAGAGCACAAGTCTGGCCAATTTCCACGTATTGGGGAAGATCCCCTGGAGTAAACACTGATTATAAAGTAGCTAAAGGTCACCAAGTAAGTTGTTCTTCAAAATCTTGATGACTTCATTTGAAATGCCGTCAGGACCAGGGGCACTCCTATTTCTCAATCTATCGATAATAAGTGCAATCTCCTCTTGAGCGAAGGGTATTACCATCAGTTGATTGCTGTAGTTATTATTTGCATTCGCTCTTATGATCCGCTGTTCTGGAGTGTCTTGAAGAGGATCATCCAACGGAAGTAACTTTTCCATCAAGTAGGAAACGGCTTCGTCCCAGGTCTTAGTATAAGTAGTTTCACTTTTCTTCATTGGGACGGGAGCAAACCTTTGCCTGCTCCTCTGTGAGGCCATTCTGTATGGTTTCCCCCAAGGATTTCTTACAATCTCCTGCTGAACGAACCTTGACCATGATTTCACTTTGTACTGTTCAATAAGGGAAGAGTAGATGCGCTTGGAATTCCGATATTTTTCCAAAAGGAACAACCTGTCTCTTTCTGTGGCAGCCTTTTGGTAGCGCTTTCTCAATCGACGGGTGACACTCCTACGTGTCAATATATACTGGGGCCACTCATGCTTGGATGAGCTTTTGGTGGATTTGGGAATTGATCGAATTGCTGATGTAATAGCATTTGTAATAGTTTTTGCAATATCCTCAGCCAGTCTTCCTTTACTCATAGGATTTAGCTGAAGCTGATTCGTGACCAGTAACCTCAGAAGGTCTTGATCTCTGGTACTCCAGATTCTCTTGATGGTGTCATTATTAAGTGTGTGTCTTTTCATAAGTTGGATATTATAACTAATCAGATTGTGATCACTAACCGTTTGGTTGTCTTCTACCTTCCAATTGACAACAGACATCCTCCCTCGGTGATTTGTAGTAGTAACATCGATATTTGAAGTCCCTCCTCTATTATTGGAATAAGTAGGAAACTCCGACCTGCGATTTATCACACTTAAGTTTTTGCTTGCTATAAAATCCTCTAGTTCTTGTCCACGATCATCCAGGATTTTGCTATACCAGAGTCTAGACTTTGCGTTGGAATCCATCGCTACCAATAAGTTGTTGCTTGATAGACCCGTGACAGTCTTATCCAAGATGTCAAGGTAAGGTTTAATGGGATCTTTATACTGACAATATAAATTTGTCAGTACCCATCTCTCAGTCCCCAACGTTATTTCCACAATTATACAGTGAGAGGTTGAGTAATTGAGGTGCCAGAATACTTGTAGATTAGAGTTTGAGACAATAGTTAGAACTTTTGGATTGTCTGAAACGGCATATGTCCTCATTTTCTTAGGCACACTTACTGCTTTACCCTTTTTAGTGTAAGGTTCTTGGATAAGTGCTATATCTACATTTTTGTTATTTATGTAGTTGACCACTTCTTGAGTGGCCAATTGAGAGCCCTGAGCATTTATTTGAATAATGCTTAGATTTCCAATAGTTGTACTTAGATCAGTTTTAGTAGAACTACCCATAATTAATCTTTGAGATGGCTCTGTCACACAACTCTTGATATGTTGGGCAGTTATTCCTAACACAGTTTCTGGATCTGTTCTTGCAGGGTATACAAATACGTACGTTGACAGTCGGACACCGTTCTTCGGGATGGGCTCCACCACATTTACCACAGGTCTGTTCTTTGCCGCAATGTTTCTTGATATGGCCAAGATCGTGGCAGTTGTAGCACCTTGGAACAGATATATAGTCCTTAATATTTACCACTTGAAAATGGAGATAGAGCTGATTCCAACCAATTATCAAATTCCTCATGGCCGGAAATTTTAACGTATGGATGCATGAAAAGAGACGAACTGATGAAACGTATGAATAAATCAGGGAAAACGTTTCTAACAGCTTCAATAAACCAGCTCCAACTGAGGCTAATTTACAGCAACTTGAGAGGAAGACCTTTGGAACTTGCTCTGTGTTACGTATTTTCACTTAATTTTAATATCCTATCTTGACTTTTGACTCACTCTGTAGAATGAAAACTGTCCAATTTCATGTTCTGACTAATCAGTGTAATGTTCCTGGATTTTTGAACGGATGTTTTTAGCTCAAAATTTTGTTTCTTTCTTAATTTCTTATGAGTAATCATTTTAAACACCGTATCTCCAATAAACATATTTTAAAATTCCCCTTAAACGCTGAGGGGTTTTAACCTGAAAATACTGTATGTAACCTAAAGAAGGTTGAAAATGCATAAAAAATGACAGTTCATTTCAAAGATGGCCACTGTGGCGAAATGGTTAGTGCAGGACGTTATGACACGAGAGGTCATAGCGAACCTCGGTTCGAAGCCTTGTAATGACATAGAATAGTTTCATTACATTTGAAACTTCGTCTATTTCATCATTCTCCTTTCAGCATCATGGCCGCCATTATCCTATAGGGTGGAAAGGCAACGCAAATTGAAACAAATAGTAACAAAGTCAATGTCGGGAGGCACACTTAGGAAGACAGCAGTTGCATGGGACTAGTAGCTCCAATGCACCAGTCTCTGGAAATATTACACTTATATTAAAAGAAAAAAATACAATTTAATAATAGAGATTTAAGCCATGTATGCAAATAAAACGACACAATAGAGCATGGACTAACGACGTATCAAGAAGCAAACACCATGTGGTAACAATTAAAGATAATGTTTCGTACGCGTCAGACTATACCATGCAATTGTAATTCTAACATTGTAACAAATGCAAATTTTGAGTGTTATCTACAATATCGGTTCAGTGTTATATCATAAGCATATGCACAATGTATATAATTGTAAAGGATTTCTCACCATATACTTCATGCAAATACGATATAGGCTATGTACAAAGGAAAATACTACTTCTAACTTTTTACAAGATTTATGAAAGACTAGTGCATGTGCATAACTGAATAAAATTTATAACTTTGATTAAGTTTTTTTAATAATGTTTTGAATAATAGTAAATAGGTAAAAACGTAGATGACTACCTGGCTGATTGACTTCAAATGAAAAATTTACTTAACCTTCTGGAACTCGCGCTGTTGTAAAAATTACAAGTACGTATAATTTTTAAAAGTAAAATGAAAAGCTTGGTCACCAACAATGGATTCCACCTACGTATTAGTTTGTTGGTCCTTCCTCATAGTCACTCGTTTAGTTGCAACAGATGAATGAAGTAGTGAATGTGTCTCTGTTGTACTTTTTACAACACGTGAGTACTCTTGTGTTATTTTTCAAATCCATCCCCATATTTTGTTTCACCTTTTTATTTTATTCAATTCTTAATAGTATTCATGATTGATAGAATTAGTGTAAGATAGCATTAATAAATATTAAGGAAAGAAACTACTTCATTAAAGAATTACAATTGTATGACTGAAAATAGTGAGTGTTGTAAATAATACAACATGCGAGTTCTCATGTGACAGAAATAAGCGCGAGTGCCGGAAGGTTGAAGGAGCTCTAGTGATCCATCATCCTCTTATTAATCGATATTTTGTGGAGTAATGGCGTAAATGACGTAAACTGTTCCAATATCGGGAACAAGAGGGTCTATCCGCCACTGCAACAGCCACTTCGGTGACAACTTCTTCTGCAATCGGCCGGCGGCCCCTTCCTGTTGCAAAACCCAGATCTCCAGTCTCTTCAAATTTCTTCATCATCTTTCTTAACCCATGCGTCGCCATGGGCCCCTTTCGAAGTCCTTTCGCATGACGATAACCTCGAAGTGCAGCTGCACTATTACTACCGCTCTGATAAAACAACTTCACCAGAAATGCACGTTCTTTCTTATTTAATGGCATGGTGATCACTTCCGAACTTTTGTTCAGCTCTCACGTTAAGTGATTTAGTTGAGTTATTAATTAGAAAGATATTTGATAGTGGCTGGAAGTTGCGAGAAAGTAATCTCTCGTATATTGCAAGATTCCAAGGTAAATGCAAATCCATAACCAATTGAAGCAGTTTACGTTATTATTACAACCCGTCATTGAAGCAGCGCCACATTTCAACCTGGTGGTCGAAAATTAAACTTTTACTATTATCACCATCCTCTTCTCCATGGTCTGCATAGTGGATGAACCAAATTTCAGAGTTCTACGATGCCTCAAACAGGCTACAGAGGGCTCTGAGTTGGGTAACTTTAATTCTGGCCACCCGTTTTATATAATCACGTATATATATAATTGCAGTGGCGCAGAAACGGTAGGTACTTTTGAAGGTATACAGTACCCCCTAAACCGAGGATCCGAGTTGTACCCCTTGTACTAACTTAAAATACCTTTAAAGATTCAAGGTGCTGCTGTAAAAAAGATATATTTTCTTATATCTCGACAAAGTGTATGTTGTTTACAAACAGTGCCGTAAACCCATCTGGATAAGCTCTAGTATGGAATCTATCACTCCGTGACATTCCTTTACTGTTACAAGCTGCCAAAGTGTTGTCATAGAAAGCTGTATTTCGATCCCATTCGCCGAATTCATTTTGGACAATATACCCAATTATATTCCACAGATTCTCAATCGCGTTGAAGTCTGGACTTCTTGCATGCCAAGGCAAGACAACAACATCGTTGTTATCACTTAACGTCTTGAGCAACCGATATCTTTCCAAAATTGACGACACCATTTCTACCGGTCCGCAACAAACCTGTCCCCACAGGCACGCTAGAGAAGAATCAGCTGAGGAGAGGACACTCAGAAAGGTTACGGTTTCGCCAGCGCATGCATACTTACACTTTTGTTTCCAAGAAACGCAAACATGACTAAGAGTCACTGCTGGTATCTTTGCAATTGCCTCTAATTGGCATGAACAGTTGTATCTGTAGACAGAGGACCCAGGTGCCCAATACATTGTTTCCACATTGTTGTACAATATTTCCATTCATACCCCTTTGCCATCATTATGACCAGGGCTATGATTTATATGTAAATACATACTTTTCGTTTGACGAATTACCACTGAAATTTTATAATATCTTTACGAATAATAATGTTAGTAGTGGTTCAAGACACATTTTAATGTCGACATTCTTCCTTATTTCTACCTTTAATACATACTCTTACTTATTTAATGAAAACATACTTAACTTTACATATTTAAACACATTTATTTCATACATTGTTCACATAGTATTTCCTCATTTGGAATTGTTCAAAAGAAAGAAATTATGTGGTCCCATGAGCATTTCAACTAAGGGATAGGAAGGGGTGCTTGTACACCCTTATTTTTTTCGCACCCCTTTCAGCACCCCCTCTTCAAATCCTATGTTCCATATCGTTGTGCATATCTTCAGTTAAGAGTGTAATAGACACATTGAATTTATGTTGTAATTCTGTGTAATACGAACATCTTTTTCATTTTCCCTTAGAAATTATTAACATTGATCTCTATTTATGTCTTAGGCCTCTCCGATGGCGCAGTGGTAGCGTCGTCGCCTTGTAATCAAGGGGTCCCGGTTTCGATACCCGGTGGAGGCACAAGTGGTTCGGATCCCACTTTAAACTGTAGGTCCAGTCCCGATTAGCCTTACTGTGCATAAAGTGGACTTAAAACACCAACTCAATCAATCAATCTATTTATGTCTTGTTTGATATGATACGAGAGTTGTTCAAATATAAACTGGACTTTTCGATTTTTAAGAATAATGGAACATACGTGAAATACATTACTTACAAGAGACAAGTGTCATGGGGCGCTAACGTTGCAGGCAACGAGAGTAACTTGTTAAACAAGATAGCGGACAACCCTGTGAGTGGAATTGTGGAAAGGTGTATTGTGATGACTTAAATGACTGCAGTCATTTCCCTGAACATTCAGTGAGTGAAACACCTGATGCTTTATAATCGGCAGATGACATGTCGCCAACTTGCACAACAAACGCGTCTTTCTTTTAACTCTAAAAGCATTTAGCTTCTCCAAGACAATGCGCGCCCGCATAGCGCTCGGCACACGATTTGCACACTACAAGAACTCTACTGCTACACACCTGCGTTATAGTCCCCATCTTTCTCCAAAAGATTTTCACCTGTGTGGACCCCGAAGTTCCGGAGGCCAGCATTTCGCAGTAATGAAGATGTGAAGAAGCGAGAACTTCGATCGCTGCTCCAACACTCTGCTGGTCTCCAAGCACCAGGGAAACGCTGTGATTTGTGTATTAGTAATAAACTCGAGAAATAAAACTCGTCCAAATGTGTTCCGTTATTCTGAAAAATCAAACGTCTCGGTTTGACTTCAAACACTCCTCGTATATTGTAGTTGTTCATTTGTGGTCAAAAGCTTGAACTTTATTACGTATTAAAATACATTTATGTTAACGTCTATTAAAGCCTAACGATATTGATTTAATATTTCTCATTTTCCTCTGCACATTTTTACATTGAAAACTATATTTTTAATTCGTCTAATACACGACAATAAAAGTTGTATAACTTTCTTTGAACTATCTTTGTTCACTGTTTCTCACAACCTTTACAAAATTGGTGAAATTCTGTCTAATGGCCGTACTAGAGCCGGTTTTGTGGTAGCCGTGCGATAACAGATTAAAGCACCGTTTGTCATGGCAACCGAGGGCCATGTTGCCAGATCTCCTCTGATTAGGGGAGGGGGGGGGGGGCAAAGGAGTCTTGATGAAAATTCAGTCAGGAAAGAAAAACCTCATTTCATCTCACTGTTTTAGATTTATTGCTACGACGCCAGGGGTGCCGGGTTCGAATCCCGGCCTGTGCATAGATGTTGGTGAATGTTCATTCATCAATTTCATCAATCATCACTCGTCTCCATCTTTGAAAATTAGCCAAATGTGACACAAAAGCGAAGTAAAATAAAGCAAATCAATCAATAAATCAATCAATCAGGAACATAGAGGTATCACATCTGATGAATGAACCATGTGAGAGTGTTAATAACAAGAAATTTTCCAGACAACGAAGCGGGATAGTTCAATTTCATAGGATATAATGCACCCTCTTCCCCGTAGTTGCTTTGAACTTTCATCGGCTTGAAAATACTTAATATTCTTTAAGAGTATAATATTGTTTAATAACGTTGATAAGACATTACAAGACATTACATTTCTAGGTGAAAGTATAATAATATAGTGGCACGGACGTCTGGAATAGGGTGGGGTCAATGATGGAAAGCCCATAGAAAGTGAATGTCAGCTTAAATGTATATAATTTGATTTCAGTCACAGTAATTTACATGAATTATCATAATGGGGATCCAGGTACTCAAAAACTAACTAACTAACTCTCTAGCCTTCTTAAACCCGAAGGTTCATGGCTGCAGCAACACAGGCCTTCCATCTTTCCCTATCTTGAGCAAGATCTATATATTCTTTTCCATCCCTACCGATTTCCCTTAGGTCCATCTCAACGTTGTCCCTCCATCTTCGTCTTGGCCTTCCTACAAGTCTCTTACCATCATGTTTCCCAATAAGAATCCTGTAAACTCCTCTTTCTTCTCCCAATCGTGCCACATGACCTGCCCACCTAAGTCTTCTTGATTTAATTATTCTAATGATATCTGGACATGAATACAAATTATGTAATTCTAAATTATGTAACCTTCTCCACTCACGTGTCTCCTCATCCCTTTTAGGTCCAAAGATTTTCCTAAGGATCTTATTTTCAAATACTCTCAATTTATGTTCCTCTTTGAATGTAAGGGACCAAGTTTCACATCCATATAATACTACAGGCAAAATTAATTACAGGTACTCAATAATTTCAAATTCAAGTGCTGCTTTTTGAGGGGCCTAGTTTACCATCTGGAAATATATCTTGCTTTAATGACCGTGGAGAAAATTTGCGGACGTCCAAGATTAGGGGTGGCAATTTCCCCCTTTCCCCACGTGCTTACGTCTATGCCTTACAGTAATATGTATGCCATTATTATTGCAAAAATTGGTTTACACCTACATTAAGTGGGGAAAATAACTCTTCAAATGGCGCCCGTTTTGGTACTCACAATGCTGGAGTCGATCGCTAAAACTTCTCCTTTCTGGATAAGAAAAACCTGCTTATTATTGTTTTGTTATTTCGTCGCGTCATTTGGTGGTGTTGTGAGAGGGAATGTGGTGGGAATTACACTCTGTCATTTCAGACACCATGGAGCCGTGGAATGCAACCCATGCCTCTTTCATTGTTGAAACTCCATTTGCAAGATGTTATTTTCCGTACCCTGTACGTATTAGTAAAAGAAAATTAAGGATACAACAGATTTTCATTTTTTTCAATTATAAACATTGTCCAAAATTGCTTAAAATTCTTAATGTTAATTTTTCCATAACGCAGTAAATTTTAGTTCCTTACTGTATGTTCCTTGTAGAATTCTAATTTGTACCAAATAACGTCCCATTTTCTCAGGATGACGAAAAGACCAAATATTTTTTTTAGTTTATAATATAAAAAGGTAAAGGTAAAGTACTCCCCTGTGCATAGCACCACTCCATGAAGGCGTATAGGGGGTGTGGGGGTAACGCCCCACACTTTCTTGATCCGGTCGTGAGTGGGGGTGATGTGATCAGCATCACGCCCCTGACCGCCTTTACCCCCCAGGGTTTCCCCCAGGTACCCATGTTATTCGACGCTGGGTGGGCGCCGGGGCTGCTTCCAACGTTAGAAAAGTTCCCTGATTTGAACCCGGAACCTTTAGCATGGTAGTCAGACGCGTTACCGACTGAGCCACCGCGTTTATAATAGTTATAATATTTTCAGATATATTAAAATCTGAAAAAGTTTTTATTTACAATATTGGAAAGAAACTGAATATAGAAATTAGAGCTCAAATCACTATGCCATAAAAAAATATTTATTTGAAAACCTGTTAAATAAAGTTAAACGAGCAGCAGAGTGATTGTTTTTTCGTTCCATAGTACTTAAGTACAATTTTACACATGTTGCTGCCACACAATATCCAAAGTTCACAGGAATTATACTGATTTTCAGTTCTGCGGTTGATGTTCAGTCTTTGGAAATAACAGTAACATTTTCTAGTAACAGTAACTGCAACAAATTACGTTATGAAATTAGTACCTTTAACTGAGTTATTTTTTCCATTTAACTAGTAACTAAATTGAAAGTTAGTTGACACATAAAGTGTCACTCTTTATAGGGTTGAACAGTTGAAATATGTGCCACATGATCTGAACAGGAGTGTACAATTACTTTACTTTTTCGCGTAGAAATGAATTATCTTTTGTCCCATATTTACAATATGTTGAACCACATGCTCGCCTGAAAGAATGGATGAATTGGTGATTATTATAATTGTGAGACCAAGACAACTACGTAATATTTTTATCGCCAAGAACTAGGATGTATCTATCCCAAGCATATTTTTATTAGAACATCTCCGACATAAGACTATGCAATATCTGACAATCCTCATTGGCATACCACAGTTGAGCTGTAATTCTGAATAATATAATTGTTTGCTCAACAAAAATACAATAACATATTAATCTACAGTGTTAAGTAAAAGATGTTTACTGTGGATTTTATTGCCTCTCTATTTGCAAATAAAATATGTTAGTTATAGTTATATGCTTGATTGATTTTGTTATTTTACATCGCTTTTCTGCCAACTTTGTCTAATCGCGAAGATGAGATTGATGATATGGTGAAATGTATTAAGGGACACTTGACAGGTTCATAACAGTAATTTCATTTTCCTAAACAGTATACAAACTATGGTTCCATAGAAAGATTATTTTATGTATACGGATGGATCAAGAGAGTAGTCAAACTACTTTCGGAGGTATGAGCTTATGTCGTGGTACGTTTCTTATTTCTTATGAAGGACCAGAATTGCTTCATGTCCCCTGTTTTAACACTAGCTTCAATGCTTTTCAAGTAGTTTGAGTACGCATCCGGAATATTCTTTTTTAGTCTGGTTCGTATATTTTTGAATTTTGCTGCATGCATTTGAGTATTCCCAACGTTATGCTTCATTTTACGATGATGTTTTGCTTTGGATGCCAGATCCCTTATAATCTGTCGCGTGAACCAACAAGGGTAGTGGTGGGAGGAGGGGGTTGAAAGAGGAATGCAATAATCGAACACGGACGTGACGATCTGATAAAATTTTTCAACGGCAATATTAACGTCTGAGCACAATTTTAATTCTTCCCAATCTATCGAAGTAAATTTTTTATACATACTGTTAAAATCAGCTATCCTAAAATTGTAGCGTTTCTCGTTTGGTTCCGGATTTCTTGTTTTATAACGAACATGACTTACTTTCAAATATAAAGTAGAGTGATGCTTATCCTCAGGAACGGACAGAGGTTCTTCTCTGGACAATTTTATGTGGTTCAGATTTGTTAGTACTAGTCAAGCATTTTCCCATAATAATTCCTAATATTATTTTTGTTTTGTAGACCAGTTAGTTGGAGGAAGTTACATAATGATTGACAGGTTTTATTGTTGTTTAATGCTTTGCAATCTGTATCGCGAATTTCCGGAATGTTAAAATCACCAATTATCAGAATCGGACTCCCCGGCGGGCAATGCATAGTTATACAGTTGAAAAGAGCATCATACAGGGCACTATCAGAATTAGGAGGTATATAAATTGCACACATATATATATAACTACCAGGAATTGTTCGAACTTTAACTATTATAATATCAATATTTGGATAATCTATTAAACATTCTACTTGAATCGCAATAAGTTCCCTTTTGATTCCAATCATTACACCCCCTCCCAGGTTTTTGTTAGTTTGCAACGATTTACGATCGGCTCTGAATACATTGTACCGGTCATCAAAAAGTTCAGAACTGTTATGGGTTGAATTCACCTACGTTTCGGTACAAATGACTACATCATAGTTATTGGCGCTTATAGCCACGTAAAAATCTTTAATTTTAGTACGTAAGCCACGAACGTTCTGGTAGACAATATCCAACAAGTGTTTTTCACGACGTGTGTCATTATTCTGGCCGTCTACAGGGTTTAGAGAGTGTATATTTCTATTCGGTTTATTTTTGACACAGTAGTTGATTCGAGGTTCTGAACTGTCACTCACTGATAATAACTTACCGGTTTGGACTTCCTGGGCATGGCTACGTTGACCATCTCAGCGGGTGGAGGGGGAGGTCTCCGAATTCTGCGAAGTTCCATGGTTCTGGCGGGTGTTCCACGAAGAAAGGGGGTGGAAAGCAGGCCGATGACCTTCAGATCTAGAATAAATTAACTGCAATAGTAAGTAAATTAGGTACTTTTTAAATCAACAGTAATTATAACTGAATTAATTTATCAAGTCATTACCTCTGAGTTACTTTTGAAAGAACCTTTCCGAAATCAACAGTAATTATAACTGAATTAATTTATCAAGTAATTACCTCTGAGTTACTTTTGAAAGAACCTTTCCGAACACTGCTGATGTCTCAGAGTTCAGCACTGCACAGATACGAATTGTGAGAAGTTTTCTCAAATACAATATAGTAATATTTACCATTAGAATAAAAGTCAAATCGTTCAAGAATCATTGTTTGCAGGGAGTACTATACAGTATATTCCGGATGTGAAAATTCACATTAACATTTTTGTTTCAATCTATTTTCACTATTTTACTTTCTCACCTTCATATCTTACTTTCTCGTTCTCATTTAGTCCATTTACATCAGGGGCCAACTTGATATGCATCATCTTTTTAACTCTCTCTGGACCCACACGTCTAGGCGCCACACTGACTCGCCTGCTTCGTTGATTTGGAGTCAAGTAGGGTATTTGGTTCCTGCACTGTTTGCTCTACGTTCTGTAGCAGTGTAGTGTATGGTGTATGGTCACGTGGTGCGTGCTAACTAATTATATCCACGTTTAAAAGACAATTTGTTGAATCTTCTGAACTTGAACAACGCTTATCGTCTACTTGGTTGAACGTCATTTCCTTGCACCCGCCTGATACCAGGATATACCTGTATTACATACTGTAAAAAAAAAATAGCAGTAATTTTACGGTGACCTCACCGGTAGCTCGGGCGCCAGTGGCGTCATCGTAAAATTACAGTGCTTTCACCGTAATTATGAACGAAATTTCACCGTAATATTACAGAAATTTCATCGTTTTAGTTACGGTTCAAGTACTGTAAGTGATACTGTCATTTCCCCGTAATTATACAGAAAATTTCCCGTGAAAGGAACAGTGAAGGATGCTATTATTTCACCGTAATTTTACAGAAAATTTCCTGTGATAGCAACAGTCAGTATTTTGCTTTTCTTCTTTTTTCATGGTAACAATACTAACAGCAACATACTTTTAATGTCGTAAAACTATATTCTGTGTTATTTTCCACAATGTATTGCATTTATAAAGGTTACATGTTCATGGTGACTAAAATCACTTTGACATTATAAATTTAAGCCATTGAAATACATTAGCTAAGCTTTTGCATAATACAGTAGTTTGCAAACAAATATAAAAAAAATCAAAATATATAATAGTTACTTGTAAACCTGCAATGTACATTCACTATCATCCAGGGTAGGCAATATTGAAACCTGTGGGCAGTGGGGATTTTACTTTTCTAGTACAGTTGAACTATTAACAAAATGTGAACACAATTTTTCAGCACTGAGACTACTCACACATCAAAGCAGCAGATACATGCTTCCTGAAAGCATAATGCATAATATTCAGTTTAAAAACACAAGCAAGGAAATGAAAGCATTTATACTCTAATAACATACCACTACTTTAGTGTTCATCTCATGTTTTAAAATGAATAGCATGACACATCATGCTTCCACCAAGCACATAGCTACTACTACAGGGTATAAGTTTCATTATTGTTATTATTGATTGAAACATAGGAGTTTAAGTTTCATGCTTACTGGTGTTTACATAGCAGTGAAAAATAGGACTGGAAATATGAAAAGAAAAAAAGTAGACACACAAATACACCATTACACACACACTTATTCCTTAATATTGCTGGTTTACATTGATTTCCAGTGTTAATGTAGCAAATTTATGTTATTAATCAAGTAAAATCAGCAATTAAAAACACAGCAAACTGGACCTGCCGAAATTTGAGCAGGTAATCATTAAGCCAAATTAGAAACTGGTAAAAAGTAGGCTATTGTGTGGCTGAATGGTTAACTGTTCTCACTTCACTAGGTTTGCTGGATATCTAAATGGTGATATTTATCGTTGGGACAGATTTTAATTAAAAATAATGGATCATGTAGAATAAGCAATTTTTATTTCAAAAGATATTGACAAATTACATTGTTATATGCATCCTTCATATTAGCCTGGAAAGTTGTTCTTTGCTGAGTGATGGGTTCTTTGCCTCAGTTACCACCTGAATTATAAAAATATCATAAAATAAACAAAGATGCACAAAAGAAGTATTTTTTTTGCAAAAATTGCAGTAAATTCCTAAATTCAGCTTATGAGGACAAAGCAAACCACAAAATGTAAACATTACATGCAAATGGTTCAATTTCTTTTAAACTGAAGAAACTGGAGAATGAAAACAAATCTAGAGTATGATGGGGAAGAAAATTTGAAATATGGAAACTCAGTGCATTACCCTTGCAAAGTGAAATAATTACTATACATTTGAACATAGATTTGAGAAGAGGGACAGAAAAATAAAAAATAACTCTACCATAACATTTAATAGTGGATGTGCAGTACTAATAATTCTTGTATAGTGTTACAAATGTAGTCACAGACAATTTTGGGTTGCAACACATTATCTCTCATCTCGCAGGCAAATAAAGAATTTGAATTTGGAAGAACATGGTAATTGCATGCATTTCTGTCAGAAGTGTGCACGGGCCTTGCACAGGAACCTAATTAAGAGGAAACAAAATTCCAGTGAGCAGGAAAGAGTGGGGGGGTACATTCTCTGTGGGGTATATTCTTTAGCCTAAACCATTTGTATATTATGCCACTTTGGAGATCAATTGCTGAGAAGGTAAGAATTACCTCTCCGGCATCTCCCCACCTTAAATTGTCTGTACAAAATCAGTTAATAATATTTTTTCTTCTCATAAATTAGATACATATATGTTTTTTACACATAAGAGTTAATTTGAAAAGTTTACGTATTCCTGCTTCAATGAAATCATAACATAACTATACAAATGTCAGAACAATGGCTATTTCCACCTGTCACAAATAAGAGGGCAAGCCCTTCAATAAAGGGAACAGATATATTTTGCTAAAATAAAGTACTTAAAATTAATTAATTCATTAAAACCAATAATGAGGTTATGAACATATGGAAAGGGGTGAGGGAAGAAAGGCAAGAGGACAGCACAACCAACCTGAAAAATGAATACTATCCTAAATCACCACTATACTTCACACTATAATTTCAATTCAGTCGCAGTGTTAATTATTACAATCATACATGTAAGGCTGGTACATGGTCATCCTAGGAAGACAAGAACTTCAAACTGAAGCAGTGGTTTTTGAGAAGCAGATATGTTTTTGTTGAAAATATGTTTTGCTTGCCACTCTGAAAAAAGTCTTTCAGATATCCAAGAAAAGTGAAATCCCCATACCTATTATAAAAGCCAAATCCAGGCACAACCTGCATACATGGTGCATTCCAGCATTACGTGTGTGACATTTCATACAAAAAGTAAGATTATAGACATGCTATTGGATTAAAATTTTCATAATGAACTGATTTCATACAATTAAGAATTACTTTGTAGTGTGTCTTAACAAAATAAAAAAAATGAGTATGATGACATAGCCTGAATGCATGAAAAGCATTATCAAAAATGTGGTATGTGTGATGCTTCAATAATGTAGCAAAATGTGACTTCATTTGTTTGTGAAGCATATAGCCTACACAGATGCTAATAATTTTTGTTTGTGAAATATGGATATTATATGCATTCACAAATATTTAAACTTTAATGCAATTGAAAACACTAATATTTTTCGGATTAATTCATTTCATTATTTACATGAAGTAGGACCACTTTTCATGAAATGTCCCACATGCACTTCCAAGGTATGGTATGGTACGTGGAGAGAGTATATATTTTTTTATGCATTTTAAAAAGGTCACCCCATTATTCTGTTACTGTAGTACTTTAGATTTTTCATACTAATGCACGGCTTATCTTACATATCAACAAGTTTCAGGTAAAACTGTGATGAAGTTGTGGAGTACAAGGAAGGGGACAAGAAAATAATAAGCACATATCCCTCCAAAATAAAGAAGCACACATGCATCAATGCA